>NW_004444161.1:3358139-3379344 GCF_000243295.1 Trichechus manatus latirostris
TATTTTCTTTTATATAAATTTTTATAATCCATAATTTGACTTATGAGACTGAAAAGCCAAGTCTACCTAACCAACAAATTCTATAATCCTAATGTTTAGGTTCTTGATCATATACTACCTCTTTAAATGGTTGAACGTGGGCCAATTCTTTTTGGTACAGTGACTCTGTGTATTTCTTCCACCTTCTGTTGATGCTTCCTGCATCATTCAGTATTTTACCCATACAATCCCTCAGTATTTTGCCATACAAGTGCAACTTGAGGCTAGAATTTTTTTTTTTTTTTTCAGTTCTTTCAGCTTGAGAAATGCCAAACGTGTTCTTCCCTTTTGGTTTTCTAATTCCAGATCTTTGCACATTTCATTGTATGCTTTACTTTGTCTTCCCAAGCTGCCCTTTGAAATCTTCTTTTCGGCTTTTTTAAGTATTCATTTCTTCCTTTCACTTTATCTACTCTACGTTCAAGAGCAAGTTTCAGAGTCTCTTCTGACATCTATTCTGGTCTCTTCTTTCTTTCCTATCTTTTTAATGACCTCTCGTTTTCTTCATTTATGAAGTCCTTGATGTCAGCCCACAACTCCTCTGGACTTCAGTCATTAGTGTACAATGCATCAAATCTATTCTTAACATGGTCTCTATGTTCAGGTGGGATATACTCAAGATCGTACTTTGGCTTTCATGGACTTCTTTAAAATTTTCTTCAGCTTCAATTTGAACTTACATAGGAGCAACTGATGTTCTATTCCAAAGTCAGCTTCTGGTCATATTCTGACTGATTATATTGAGCTTCTCCATCAGATATAGTTGATTTGATTCTTTTGTATTCCAGCTGGCAAGGTCCATGTGTATAGTCACCATTTAGGCTATTGAAAAAATCTGCTTGCAGTGAATATGTCATTGGTCTTGAAAAATTCTATCATGTGATCTCCTGCATAGTTTCTATTAGCAAGGCCACATTTTCCAAATACCTATCCTTCTTCGTTTCCAACTTTTGCATTCCAATTGCCATTAATTATCAGTGCATCTTGATTGCATGTTTGATCAATTGCAGACTGCAAAAGTTGGTAAAAATCTTCAGTTTTTCCATCTTTGGCATTAGTGGTTGAGGCATAAATTTGAAGAACAATCCTGCTAACTGGTCTTCCTTGTAGGTATATGGAAATTATCCTATCACTGACAGTGTTGTATGTCAGGGTAGATATTGAAGGGTTCTTTTTGACTATTGATACCATTCCTTTTCAATTTGTCATTCCAAGCATAGTAGAACAGATGATTGTCTGATTCCAAGTGGCCAATACCTGTCCATTTCAGATCACTAATGCCTAGGATATCGATCTTTGTGCTTTCCGTTTCATTTTTGACAACTTTGAATTTTCCTAGATTCATACTTTGTACCTCCCACATTCCAATTTTTAATGGATGTTTGAAGCTGTTTCTTCTCATTTTGAGTCATGCTACATCAACAAATAAAGGTCCTGAAAGCTTGACTCCATCCACTTCATTTAAGTCAACTTCTTTGAGAGGCAGCTCTTCCCCAGTCATATTTTGAGTGCCTTCCAAACTGAGGGGCTCGTCTTCCAGCACTATATCAGACAATGTGTCCTTGCTGTTCATAATGTTTTCACTGGCTAATTTTTTTCAGAAGTAGACTGCTAGGTCCTTCTTCCTAGTCTGTCTTAGTCTGGAAGCTCAGCTGAAATCTGCCCACCATGGATGTTCCTGCTGGTATTTGAAATACTGGTAATATCACTTCCAGCATCACAGCAACATGCAAGCCACCAAAGTACGACAAACTGACAGAAGGGTGGTGGCACTGCACTGAAGGCATTGGCAAAAAGCAAGTCTCCTGGGATTTACGCAATACCAATTGAGATGTTTCGACAAAGGGATGCAATGCTGGAAGTGCTCACTCATCTATGCCAAGAAATTTGGAAAACAGCTACCTGGCCGACCGAATGGAAGAGATCCACATTTGTGACCATTCCAAAGAAAAGTGATCCAACAGAATGTGAAAATTATCAAACAATATCATTAATATCACATGCAAGTAAAATTTTGCTGAACACAATTCAAAAATGATTGCAACAGTGCATTGACAGGGAACTGCCAGAAATTCAGGCTGGATTCAGAAGAAGACATGGAATGAGGGAATATCACTGCTGATGTCAGATAGATCTTGGCTGAAAGCAGAGAATACCAGAAAGATGTTTGCCTGTGTTTTATTGACTATGTAAAGACATTTTACTGCATGGATCATAACAAATTATGGATAACATTGTGAAGAATGAGAATTTCAGAACACTTAATTGTGCTCATGAGGAACCTGTACATAGACCAAGAAGCAGTCATTTGAACAGAACAAGGGAATATTGCTTGGTTTAAAATCAGGAAAGGTGTGTATCAGGGTTATATCCTTTCATCATACTTATACAATCTTTATGCTGAGCAAATAATCCGAGAAGCTGCACTATATGAAGAAGAAGGTGGCATCAGGATTGGAGGGAGATTCATTAACAACCTGCAATATGCTGTTGACACAACCTTACTTTCTGAAAGCAAAGAGGACTTGAAACACTTACCGATGAAGATCAAAGAGTACAGCATTTATTATGGATTACACTTCAACATAAAGAAAACAAAAATCCTCACATCGGACCAATAAGCAACATCATGATAAACGGAGAAAATATTGATGCTGTCAAGGACTTCATTTTACTTGGATTCACAATCAATGTCCATGGAGGCAGCAGTCAAGAAATCAAACAACGTACTGCATTGGGCAAATCTGCTCAAAAGACCTCTTTAAATTATTAAAAAGCAAATATGTAACTTTGAGAACTAAGGTGCACTCAGCTCAAGCCATGGTATTTTCAATCACCTCATATATATGCAAAATCTGAACAATGAATAAGGAAGAACAAAGAAGAATTGACATCTTTGAATTATGGTGTTGGCAAAGAATATTGAGTACACCATGAACTGCCAGAAGAACAAACAAATGTCTCTTGGAAGAAGTACGGTGAGAATGCTCTTCAGAAGTGAGAATGGCAAGACAACGTCTTATATACTTTGGACATGTTATCAGAAGGGACCAGGCCCTTGATAAGGACATCATGCTTGGTGAAGCAGGGAGGCAGCAAGAAGAGGAAGACCCTCAATGAGATGGATTGACACAGTGGCTGCAACAATGGGCTCAAACATAGGAATGATTGTGAGGATAGAACAGGACCAGGCAGTGTTTAGTTCCATTGTACGTAGGGTCACTATGAATTGGAACTGACTTGATGGCCCCTGACAATAACAACAATAACGATAATCCTTAGGTTGTACCTAGAAGAAAGCTATTCTGTCAGAGACTATTATTCCCAGATAATCTTTCTTCAAGGTAAGGCTTTGTAAATGGTACTTGCTAATGAAATACATGCAAACGTGTTGGGAGATAACTGTCCATGTCTCACAAATATCTTCAATTCTTGAGAGCAGTTGCATTTGCTACCATTTGTTGAAGGCTATCTTTACAAGGAAGAAGGCGATGTGATGACTGTGATGATTAAGGTTGTGTGTTAATTTAGCTGGGCCAAGATTCTCAGTAGTTTGGCAGTTATGCTATGATGTAATTTGGCAGTTATGTGATGATTTTGTGATGTAATACAATCACCCATGATGTTATCTGATGTGATTAACCAATCATTTGTAAGGGGAGTTCCCTTGGGGGTGTGGCCAGCATCCAATATATATGGACATTCTGGCAAAGTTCTCTGGCATTTGCTCACTCTGGATCCTGCATGTCTCATCGTTGTCTGACCTCCAGTTCTTGAGACATGAGTCAGTGGCTTGCTGTATTGCCGGCAGATTTTGGGATTTGTTGGCATCCACAGCCTGTGAGCCAGCAGTCTGATATCTTACCTGTCACTGTCAATCTTGGGTTCATCAGCCCCTGCTGCTACTTGAGGCAGGAGAAGCCTCCAGCCTGATGCCTGACCTATGGACTTGGGACTTGCTGGACTCTACAACCACACGAGCCATTTCCTTGAGATAAATCTCTCTCTGTCTTTCTATGTGTCTGTGCGTGTGTGTGTGTGTATATATATATGCCTCACTGGTTTTGCTTCTCTAGAGAACCCAGCCTAAGACAATGATGGAGTCTGAGATTGAAGTGATGCAGCTACAAACCAAGTAACATGAAGGATTGCTTGCAACTACCAGAAATTAAAAAATAAGCAAGGAAGGAACCTTCTGTAGAACACTCAGAATGAGCATGGCCCTTCTGACACCTTGATTACAGATTTCTAGCCTCCATTACTGGGAGAGAATAAATTTCTCTTGCTTTAAGCCACTTGGTTTATGGTACTTTGCTATGGCAGCCCTAGAAAAGTAAATAAAGATCTTCTGGCCTCTACCTAGTGTTGGGATTTTGGATTCATCACTTCTCTGGCATGGCTAGCAGGTTCAGCTCTCTTGAAAAGCAGCTATTACTTTGCTGCTGGGCTCTTGTTGAAACCAAATACTTGATCCATGGAGGCCTTGTGACTCTCCAGCCTGATATTCTTATTTTGGGGTGGGCCAACTTGGACTCAATGGCTAGCAAGAGGGACTGGGCCTAACAAGCCTCACTAGTAAAATGACAATTCTTGTTAGGCGCTGTCAAGTTGGTTCTGACTCGTAATGACCCCATGTACAACAGAACAAAACACTGCCCAGTCCTACGCCATCCTCACAATTGTTATGCTTGAACCCGTTGTTGCAGCCACAGTGTCAAACCATCTCTTTAAGGGTCTTCCTCTTTTTCACTGACCCTCTACAAAATGACAATGGTGTCATAAACAATGCATCAAGTTTTGTTCCATTGATATCCCATCTTTACATGAAAAAGTGGCGGCTGTCCCTTTGGGGAAAACAGGACAGTGCTGTCCCACTCTACAGTCTGAAGCAAAACTGCTGGTTCAGTGGGGTTGATATTTCACAGAGATATCAATGCCTGGCCCTGAATCACGAATGGTATCCACTCAGTGCAAGCTATGCAGAACCAAAAGCAAAAGTTCAGTAGGCAGAACTAAAAGCTTTTCTAATATTTCTGGCCAATATTCCCTTAATAAACCCCCCTGTTATGTTTATTCAAACTCTTTGGTTGTTGCAAATAGACTAGCTATTTGATATGTCATTTAAGCATTACAGACTATCACATTAAAGACATCTGTCTTTGGAACTACAGATTACAGAAACAAATTATGACTGTTATTCGAACTCTCTAGTTTACTCATGTAAACATTCATGGTAAAGGCCTCATTTTCTGATGATTTCAACTGGAACCAACAATGGGATCATAGACATGGTATTTGATGAAATTTCTACACTCCTTACCAACCACAGACATCTAGTATTACTGAGCATTCCAACGACCTCTTCAAATATCAGCTCAAAAAGATGTCTGACTCTATATCATTTACCTCATCTTGATTCATATAGCTATCTCTAGAAACGTATTATCTCCCTTAGGTATTTCCTCTTGGGTGTTTATCTTATTGAATTGACACTGGCACAGATCATAATAAAATGACTCCTTGATTGAGTACACCACTTGCCAAGATCCCCTGTAGTGACTTACGTGAGCAAAAGAGTGTGATGTAGTGGGTGACTTGTAAGTATTATAAGAACTTCCTTGTCCCTCTTGGACTTGAAAGTTCCAGACAAAATATCTGGGTGTGAGTATGGGTGATTGGAAAAAAACGTGCAGTTACAGCTACTGGAAAGCAGCACACTGATTTTAAGGTTATACAAGACAGATCAGGGAAGCCATTTAATTCTTACCTCTGTATTAAGTTTTTAATATAACTCTGGACCATGAAGATACCATACAGCCTGAGCTGTACAGCCGTAACAAATACCTAAGAATGAGGAAGAGGCTCTTCAATAAGTAGTGGGGAGAGGCTCGATGAAATTTGAAGAACGTGATAGAGAAACCTATATCACCTTGAACAGACTGATACTAGAAATCTGGACTTTAAGGAAACTGTTAGTGAGGGCTCAAAAGGAAGTGAGTAATATGCTATTAAAAACTGAAGGAAAGGAGATCCTTGTTATATAGTGACAGAAAGCTTATCAAAATTGTCTCCTGCTGTTAGTAAAAAGGAGAATTTAGAAGTGATGAAAGAAGAACTTATTTATTTAGCCAGGGGAATTTCCAAATAAAGTATTGAAAGTGTTATCTGATTTCTTCTTTCAGCTTATAGCAAAATTCAAGAAGATACATAAACTAAGGGAAAAAACACTTAAAGAAAAAGGGACCAGGACATGATGAATTAGGAAATTGTAACCCTATCAAGGTAGTGAAAAATGCTGAAGTTTAGAAATCATTCTTGAATACTTAGCATAGAGGAAAAAGCCAAAGGTGTGCCTGTACAAACTTTTGCTAAAACCTCAGAAAAACAAAAATTCAAATTATTCAGTCACACAAAAGGCCCTTTGAAGGAATTAAAGTCTGCCCCACTACATCCTGTCAATCAAATCATAGGCCCTCTAGGATGGTTAAGGACACAGACCCTCAGCCATATCAGGAGGCAGCCAAGATACAGAAGGGAATACTTTCAAAAGATCTGAGGAGGTGGATTTTGTTAAATAGAGTTAACCTCATTGAAATCCATGTAAGACCAACAAAGTTTTCAAGAAATTTATTTAAAAAAATATGGCCCTTTGAACTGCAAGGGACAGAGAGAGTGCAAAATGAAGGGAAGTATCAGACCCTCAAAATTCTGTTGGAAGGAAGCAGACAGATAAAACTACTCAGCTGCAAATATGTGCAACCTTATGTGAAAAAGAAAGTACCCAGAGGAGAAGAATATGATGGAGGATTATCCCCAGACCTTGAAAACTAACCAAGAAATCCCAGACATCTGTATTTCAGATCTCCTGGACTAATGACTCCTTTAACGTCCCATTTGTCTTCTTTTTGAATGGGACTCTTTATAGCTGTTATCCCATGCCACACCCATTATATGTTGGGTGTGTTGGGGTAGATAACTTGTCTCTCTAGTTTCACAGGTCCACAGACGGAGAGGAATTGTGCCCAAGGAACTGCACTTAACAGATTACAACAAGGAGCTTTATCTGCACTGGACCTGATTTAGGTAGTAAGGGTTTGGACTCTGAGCTTGACATTATAATGAATGAGAACTTTGAGAACCCTGGGAGGCAGCGAATATATGTTGCATATAGGAGGGATATGTATCATTGGAGGTCAGAAGGAAGACAATGTTGTGCATACCATAGGATAACTCCCCATGATTTCTTCCTCCTGATGGGTATTATACATCCTTGTAGAATACCCTCCCACATTGAATATGGGCAGGACTTCTGACTTGTTTATAACCAATAGAATACAATGAAAGTGATAGACTGTCATTCCTATAATTGTATTAAGATGTAAGGCTCCAGCAGACTCAATCTAAGGACTCCGTCTGTGTTGCTGGCCTTGAAGAAGCTGCCATGTGGCAAGGAATGGTGATTTCTAGGAACTATCGAGGGCCTCTAGGAGCTGAGGTAGGCAGCTCCAGAAAGAAGCTGAAGCCTCAGACTGCAGTCACAAATAAATGAATTCCGACAATAACTTGAGGGAGCTTGGAAGCAGATATTCTCCCAAACAAACCTCTGGTAAGACTCAGTACTGGCCAACACTTGGACTGCAGCCTAGTGAGACTCTGAGCAGATGACTCAGTTAAGTCATGCCCAGACTTCTAACCCACAGAATCTGTAAAACAATAGATATTAATGTAAGCTGCTAAGTTTGGGGTAATTTGTTATACAGCATAAAAACTTAATACAGGGTGGTGGAAGGAGAACAACCTCAATACCTGGGAAAGGAACACCTCAGATTTCAGGCTATAGGAGGGAAGGAAAAACATTAAGTTTTTGTGTCTTTCAGACTACCCCAGGAATCTTCCTCATGGAGGAAAATGCCTTGGTGTGCTCTCACAAACTGCTACAAGACTCCTAAATGTTATTGACTGCTAGGTATACAATCCCTCACCAAATGGCTCTGAACACAATTGGATCATCAATCTGATTAATGTTACTGATGATTCTATTGGAATAGCAGAGGATGGCTCTAACTCCTGTATCTCCCACACAAAAGACCTGTCATCAGCTCCAACTGTCTTCTTTGTCCCCATTGCCAGCTCAATCTTTCCACGAGATGGATAATTGCGTATGGCTAGTGACATGGACAATAGAACAGGTTGGACTAACTGTTGTCAGGTAGTCCTTCCAAAATCGATGACTAGATTCAATTATTCAAAATTAGCAGAAAACTCTAAGGATTATCAGCAGAGTTGGCGACCTTGTCAACCCAGATCTCTTGAAAGATATAGGTCCCACTTGTGACAGAGGGGCCCAAGAGTTGTGTACTACTCTTTCATTCTGGGTCCGTCATTCTAGGTCTGTACTTCTTGTATGGAAGCTAGCTATTAACTTGACTCCCAAATACATGTTTACTTGCACTTTGTTGGTGGCTATTAGGGATCTTCAAAGTGTTTTTGGAAATATTACCAGTAGATCATGTAGCCATAAGACAACTGCAAAAATCTGATTAGTCACGTTTATTCAGGGGAACTTCCTGGAAGTGTAACAGACTCATTATTTACGCCATACTTGTGGGCAGTTTTCTCTATAATGGAAGTCATCCAATTAGAAAATATAGTACAAAAGTGTTTGCCCTACTTTGGTTGAAGTGATCAATGACACTATCTTGGCCCTGGAAGGCAGTCAGGTCAGCCTCAACTGATTGACCAGTGTTGTCTTAGACTTCATCTTTAAAGGCCAAGCAGTACTCGTTGCCATCGAGTCAATTCCAACTCATGGCAACCCCTTTTGTTACAGAGTAAATCTGCTCCATAGAATTTTCTTGGCTGTAATCTTTACGGAAGCATTTTTCCAGGCCTTCCTTCTGTGGAGCTGCTGGATGGGTTCAAGCTACCAACCTTTAGGTTAGCAGCCAATTGCAAACCACTTCACCACCAGGCTCCTTTGCAAGGAGTAGTCTGTGTAAATGAAAAATATATTTGTTGTACCTGGATCAATTTCAGTGCATAAATTTAATGGTAAAGCCACCTGACTTTCTTAGATAGACTTTAATGGTTTCTGGGATTTGTTCTGCTGGGACCTTGACCAACATGGTTTAGGTAATATTGTAAGCTTACCAAATTCAGCTGCTTGGAGTTCTATTGGTAGTAGCCTTAATTAAATGCCATACAAGGAAAATGAAGGGTTTGGTCAGATTAATCAGAGTAGTTAATGGAGTGGCATACTAATGGAAAAAATTGCCCAGGAAGTAAGATAATGTTGAAAAGAGGAATGGGTGTATTTTGGAGTCAGTTCTCCAGGGATCTCTCATGTCTACATGTCTTATAAGCAGATGCATTGACGGCTATTTGTCTGGAATATATTTTCAGGAAAGTTTGCATAGAGACAATCTCCCTCTAGAGCAAAGAGCATGCATGCTTACTGCACATTACATAAGATTCAAGTTCCCTAAGCTCAGGGTTCCTCTCCTGTTACAAAACGCATTGCATGTACAAGTATCATCTGACCCTCTTGGTGTCACTATACGAGAATTGGGACTCAGGGAATAGAGGCAAAAAAATAAAATAAAATAAAAAGCTGATACTCTGGCTACTGCTATTGCTGTGAGTAATAAACTGTCCTTTGACTCAAGCATCTCATATCTTCTTCCAGAATCCAAGAAGTTGTTGTAGGCTAACTTGTTAACTTGCAAGAAGGATAAAAATCTCATACACTTCACTATTCTTTACAAGGTGATATGTGTCACTTCTGGGCCAAGACAGATGAGAAAATAATACAAATCTCTTGTCTTTTTTTTTTTTTTCCCAACTTCTATCAGGCAGAGAATGAGCTGTTTCTCTGAATCATTTCATGGAAAACAGCTCTTAGTATAACAGGAAAAATTGGTTGGACTGTTAGTTCAGAGAGAAATAAATGTTTAATATGCTAACTACTGAAATGTTGGGGTTTATATGTTACAGTGGTGGGAGGTGTGCATTAATTTGATCAAGAATGACAGAAGAACGTATGTGAGTGGCCAGAAAACACACACACTAGACATTCAGAAAGTATCCATGGGAACAAGCTATAAACGAGTACTTAAGGCAGTTCTTCTTAGTAGACAGCAGAGGTAGTGATTCAGCTTTACTCATTTGCCATGTTATATAAGCTTCAGCTGCAATGTTTACAATTCCCACAGTCCCCAGTTTGGACTTTTTTCTCTTGAGAGTTTGACATATTGCACTGCTAGATTCCTGAACACTCTTCTAGGTGTGATGATCAATGAAGGACTAGCTACCATTACTTCTGTCATCGTGAGTTTCCTCTAATAAATGCTGTCCCTGCTGGTCTAGTGTATGTGCTGTGCAGGCATTCATCTTTGTTCGTTTGTTATTTCACACAACTTTAGAAACTATTCAACATAAGAATCTATACCGGATAAGGGTCCTGTTGTAACTAATTATAGATATATGTAGAAGTTTATCAGTTGTGAACAACAGGCTAAAAGACAATAGGTATATCAAGATGCAATGTTGAATAACTGTGTTGCTATGGTTAAATTTCTGTCATAATTTGGAGAGCAGACTAAGGTTTTACTGGTCCTGTAGCTCTTGGGAAATTAGTTATACAAATTAAAAGCATTAGTACATATTAATTTATTATTTTCTTTTATAATAGCACCATAAGATATACCTTAGTTCATGCAAGAATTATTTGCATTGAAAGCTGAGATGGGTAGGAATAGATAAATTTATGTCTTAGCAAGATTGATAAAATCTATTGACAAGAAGCATAAGACTGAAAACCGATTTGGGGCAATAAAGAACAAGTGAGATTTCTCAGTTAATCTAAACAATTCAGCCCTGATACAAAGATCAGATAAGGGCTTTATTTTCTCTTCCAAGCTAATTATTTTAGGTGGTCTCATGATAGTCACCATTAAGTTGAAAGTGAAAGGCGTGAAGGAGAGAAAGCCAAGAAATAAGACAGACTTGCGAATTATTTCTAAAAAAGACTTTGGTATGGTTCCTGGTACCTAAAACTGACTGGAAGCAACAACATTCCCAAGTTGTAGGGAATTTTAATGCCAAAACCCCACATCCCTGACACAGAAAGCATTTGATGTTTGTTCCGTAAACCACAATCAGACCCCAGAACTTGCATGAGTAGAAGGCAGCCTGCCAAAGCGCCTCATCATAGAGTGTCTAACACTACCATTCACTCACACGTGACTACACAGGAGAATAAACCAGACAAAACTACAGAGTGCAGTCAAGGTTCACAGAGAACAATGAGTCAGGGAGCAAATTTCAGTGAGCAGAATTAGGGTCTGAGAAAGGAACTTCTACCACTGCCCACAGGATCGCATCTTTGCCTTGAAGCAGGATTGGTGTGTTTTCCCCCATTCTTTCCTTCTCTGAATGGATACTTTTTATTGTAGATGTCTTGTCCCTGTTCCATAACTGTATAACACATGGGGGAATGGGAAGAGTATGTAATTGTGGTCTGTTTAGTAGGACTCAGAATCATGACAATAGTGAGATCTTGGATTGTGAATGGAAGTAGACTTTGGGGAATACTAAGCTAAATTTAGAAGCAATCTGAGTGCCGGAATCATCGAGTAAAGGAAAGGAAGATCTACATGAAACTAGTAAGGTAGTGAGAAATATAATTTTATTGTGTTAAGGAAGTGAGATTCAGAGATGTATTTCTTACAGGGGATAGTGTTACCCTAAGTTAGAGTTTCCCAAACTTGTGCTTGTTTCCAGTCCATAAAGAGTCTTTTCTAGACATTTTTTTCTAATCACTCCCTCATTAAATTTTAATACCATAGATATACTGTGTGTCTGTTTATGTACTGTATATCCGTGTTTTATGCACAATAAGAGTAAGATTCTTCCACACTAGAACCAATTTTTGTTCTCTTGGGGGCGATATTGCTCCATTGAGACTGCATGCTCTAAATGACACTAAGATTTATTATCTATCCGCTGTCAACCTCTCTTAAGTTTCCCAACTATCAATGCACACTGATTATGTTAGCCTTGTTTGAATTCCAAAGCATATCAATCTTTTCCCAACTGTAAGAACTTTGGTTGTTTGTTTCTTTGTTTTCTTGAGAACTCTGAATTTCAGTCATTGCTGTGCTGATTTCCTCTAATTTTTCATAACATTTAATATTTTCTTAAATGTTACCTTCTCTAAGAAACCTGATTCTAAAGTGGTTCTACTCTTGTAATTCTCTTAGTACTCCTGTTTTCCTTCCTAGTACTTACGATAATTTGTAATAATATATTTGAATATTTTGATGCTTAATGCCTGTTTGACTCAGCTAAACAAGACACTGTATATATACTCAGAACCTAGCTAATACATATTGAAGAGTGGATAGGGAAAAATATGTATTTATAAGAGAATGAATGAATGAAGACAGGAAACAAGAGCAGGTCATTACCATTATTCTTTTATAGCCTTTTTTTTTTTTTTTTTTTTTTTTGCTCTGCTCTCTTCTCTTTTCTCTCTAGGGATCAAAGCCCCAAAAATTATGTATGGTTCTGGTAAACTTTAGAGAAATTGCTCAAGATTCTGTAAAGGCAAAAATGGTAACTATAAAATTATCCTAAGGCTGCACAAATTTGTTTTCACTGCTTCAGGTCCATCCACTGGCCTCTTCCCAGACTTCTTCCCCCTGATCTACCAACATAAGTTTTCCAAGATCCTAACCATTTAAACTTCTGACGAGTACATGATAATGTTTTATGCTGAATATGTTATGGATGTCATTGACCATGTGTACTGCTTGAAGATATTTCCAAAGGACAGGTTCCCCTCATCATTGTTTTTTAAGACTCAGTGGCAATGGGTTTTGGTCACAGTGGGGCTGGAGTGCGGCACCCAACCCTTATGTAAACCAATCTTTAGTTAGTTCCTCCTTTCCTCCCTCCATTCCCTTCTCGCTCTTTCTCTCTTCCTCTTTCTTTCTTCTTCTTTCCTTCCTTCCTTTCTTTCTTGTTACCTGGTCTGCACGTCACTTGGTTAAATATATGAAACGCCTCTGTCATCTGTCATGATCCATCTGGAGTTTTTTCCATGTATACAGTTTTCCACCAAATATGACTGAGGGCTAATTTTGCAATTGAAGTTTATAGGCACATAGCCCTACTCATTTGTTTATGTATTGTCTATGGCTGCCTTTGTGCTATGACTGCCGAGTTGAGTAGTTCTGCTCTAACAGCAGAACTGAATATTTGTGCTGCATTAGTGGAGTCGCACAGTTGCAACAGAGACCTTATGGCTCTCAAAGCCTATGGAAGATTTCTCACAGCCAGATCTCAATAAAACTTGAGTGGGTCAAACTTTTATTTGCAATAGCTGATAGCGCCCAGGTTGGTGCCATTGAAACAAGGCATTCTTTATTTAGGTTCCCTTGTTCAAGAATGGAGCCCTGGTGGCACAGTGGTTAAGAGCTCAGCTGTTAGCCAAAAGGTCAGCAGTTCAAATCCACCAGCCGTTCCTTGGAAACCTGATGAGGCACCTCTACTCTGTCCTGTAGGGTCACTATGAGTTGATATCAACTCAACAGCAATGGGTTTTGTTTTTTGGTTCATAAAATATGTGAAGTACTACTTACTCATCTTCCCCTTTTTGATTACATTCAGTAGTTGGAGAATTTCTCAGTGGGCTTGAGTTCCGTCTTGCTGAAGCTGCAGTAGGTTAAGCCTCTCAACTTTGTTTCTGTAGATGCCTCTTCTAAACAGGCCAACAACCTGGATGTGATTGGAAGAGAACCCCCAGGTCCAGTTGAGAACTCACTCCTGAGCAACACTTTGATTTCAGTGTGGTGAGAGCCTCAGCAGAGGACCCAGTTCAATCTGTGCCTGGACTCCAAACACACAGAAGCTGGGAGATAATAAATCCCTCTTGTTTTAAGCCACCAAGTTTGCGGTAATTTGTGACACAGAAATAGAAAACTAATACACACTTTAAACGTTTAGCAAGTATTTATAGCATTCCTGTCAATTAATTAAAGTGTTATAAAATGTTTCTGCTAAAATTAACCAAAATGGGTCTGGCACTCTGTCTGACTGTATATGGACAAAACGATTTAATTAGATGGCAAATTGCTTATATGTTTGAGATTGTAACTTAGGAAACAATTTCCATGGTTAAGAAGTGTGTGTGTGTGTGTGTGTGTGTGTGTGTGTGACATTTTAATCACTTTTCCGTTTATTGGAAACCTATTTGATTAAGATTGATTAAGATGATCATAATCAACAAAACCATGACATTTCTTTGTAGTCTTTGTGAGCATATGAAATACTTGGTTTCTATTTTCATAAAATTCATTTGTATTCCTAGTTATCTGAAGTAATAATACTTGAAGATCTATTTTATATTTTAGTTATGACCATTTTCCTGCATAGTGAATACAATTTCTTACTGTTATGCTCAACTATAAGTCTGAGATTAGAATGTCTGTTCACTTCTTGTTTAAAGGAAAATACTTTGCCTTCTCAATTTTTATAGGCATAGTTCAAAGAAAGTGTTATATTATATTATTTGTCCTAATTTTAGAAGTTGTTGTTAGGTGCCGTCGAGTCAGTTCTGACTCATAATGATCCCATGCACAACAGACCGAAACACTGCCTGGTCCTGTGCCATCCTCACAATTGTTGGTATACTTGAGTCCACTGTAGCAGCCACTAAGTCAATCCATCTCGTTGAGGATCTTCCTCTTTTTCACTGACCCTCTGTTTTACTAAGTATGATGTCCTTCTCCAGGGACTGATCCCCCGATAGCATGCCCAAAGTATGTGAGATGTAGTCTTGCCATCCTTGTTTCTAAGGAGCATTCTGGTTGTACTTCTTCCAAGACAGATCTGTTCGTTCTTTTGGCAGTCCATGGTATATTTAATATTCTTCGCCAACACCAGAATTCAGAGGCATCAGTTCTTCGGTCTTCCTTATTCATTGTCCAGCTTTCACACGCCTATGAGGTGATTGAAAACACTATGGCTTGGGTCATGCACACCTTAGTCCTCGAGGTGACATCTTTGCTTTTCAACACTTTAAAGAGGTCTTTTGCAGAGGATTTGCCCAATGCAATGCGTCTTTTGATTTCTTGACTGCTGCTTCCATGGGTGTTGATTGTGGATCCAAGTAAAATTATATCCTTGACAACCTCAATCTTTTCTCGTTTGCTTATTGGTCCAGCTGTGAGGATTTTTGTTTTCTTTATGTTGAAGTGTAATCCATACTGAAGGCTGTGATCTTTGATCTTCTTCAGTAAGTGCTTCAAGTCCTCTTCACTTTCAGCAAGCAAGGTTATGTCATCTGCATATGGCAGGTTGCTAACGAGTCTTCCTCCAATCCTGATGCCCTCTAGCTTCTCAGATTGTTTGCTCAGCATACAGATTCAATAGGTATGGTGAAAAGATACAACTCTGATGCACATCTTTCCTGACTTTGAACCATGCAGTATCAACCTTGTTCTGTTTGAATGACTCCCTCTTGATCCATGTGCAGATTCCTCATTAGCACAATTAAGTGTTCCAGAATTCCCATTCTCTGCAATGTTATCCATAATTTGTTATGATCCACACAGTTGAATGCCTTAGCATAGTCAGGAACACACAGGTAAATATCTTTCTGGTATTCTCTGTTTTCAGCCAGTATCCATCTGACTTCAGCAATGATATCCCTGGTTCCACATCCTCTTCTAAATCTGGCTTGAATTTCTGGCAGCGCCCTGTCAATGTACTGCTGCAGCCATTTTTGAATGATCTTCGGGAAAATTTTGATTGCATATGATATTAATAATATTGTTGGATAATTTCCACATTTGATTGGATCACCTTTCTTGGGAATAGACATAAATATGGATCTCTTCCAGTCGGTTGGCCAGGTAGCTGTCTTCCAAATTTCTTGGCATAGACAAGTGAGCACTTGCAGTGCTGCATCCGTTTGTTGAAACATCTCAGTTGGTATTCCATCAGTTCCTGGAGCCTTGTTTTTCACCAGTGACTTCAGTGCAGCTTGGACTTCTTTCTTCAGTACCATCGGTTCCTGATCATATGTTACTTGCTGAACTGGTTGAATGTCAACCAATTCTCTTTGGTATAGGGACTCTGTGTATTCCTTCCATCTTCTTTTGATGCTTCCAGCGTCATTTAATATTTTCCCCATAGAATCCTTCAGCACTGCAACTCGAGGCTTGAATTTTTTCTTCAGTTTTTTCAGCTTGAGAAATGCTGCGCATGTTCTTCCCTTTTGATTTCCTAGCTCCAGGTCTTTGCACATGTCATCATAATTCTTTACTTTGTCTTCTCAAGTTGGTCTTTGAAATCTTCTGTTCAGCTCTTTTACTTCTTCATTTTTTCCTTTTGCTTTAGCTACTCGACGTTCAAGAGCAACTTTCAGAGTCTCTTCTGACATCCATTTGGTGTTTTCTTTCTTTCCTGTCTTTTTAATGACCTCATGCTTTCTTCATGTATGATGTCCTTGATGTCATTCCACAACTTGTCTGGTCTTCGGTCATTAGTGTGCAACTCATCAAATCTATTCTCGAGGTAGTCTCTAAATTCAGGTGGCATATACTCAAGGTCATACTTTGGCTCTCAGGACTTGTTCTAATTTTCTTCAGTTTCAACTTGAACTTGCATATGAGTAATTGATGGTCTGATCTGCAGTTGGCCCCTTGCTTTGTTCTGACTGATGATATTGAGTTTGTTCCTTGTCTTTTTCCACAGATGTAGTAGATTCGATTCCTGTGTATTCCATCTGGCAAGGTCCATGTGTGTAGTCGCTGTTTATGTTGGTGAAAAAAGGTATTTGCAATGAAGAAGTCATTGGTCTTGCAAAATTTTTGAAGTAGGTATACAGTATTCTACTTATATCAACTTAAACATACATGGTTTCCATTTCATGCTATTTAGAAGTGTTTTTTTTTAAATTTTGCTTGCTTTTACATGCAACTTTACTATTAAGCTGTTTATCTTTCATCTGTAAATATTTCTATAGCCAACAACCAGAATGAAAGGAACATCTACAAATATCACAGTGTTCATTGGTTTCACAGCCTCAGTCGCCTGCCTGAGGATGATAACAGTAATATTAACTGGTCTGGGTGCCTTGCCAATGTAACACAGCTAGTCTGTGGGAGAGCCAGATCGTCTTAAACACAGTTCACTACTTTATACTATATTTGTAGCTATTTTTTCCCAGATATATATAGAAAGAAAACAACTGACAGAGAGAAATTCACTGATTTTTGTCCCTGAAAGCCAATATGCTATATTAAAGCAAATGTCCTTTGGAAATTGCAATGCTGATGCAAAAGAGAGCAAAATAATACAAAACAAAACAAAAACAGAAACCAGAATTTTGAATTCCCAGGCAATGTCAATCAAGCAACCACATCATGTAAAATATCTGTGGACTCCTGGAAACTCAGAGATATTAAATATTGATTATATGGAGTATCCCTCATAGCCTCTAGATCATTATTCTAGCCATTCATTATTTATTCATTCATTAAGTTTTTATGCAGATTTTTCTTATTGCGTGGAGGATAATAAAGTAGAATGAATTAGGTTTTTTTTTCCTCTTTAGAATCCAATTATACAAAAATACAGATATAAGCTAGAACATTTTAATATGCGAGTTTGTTTTAATGTGTCTTGGGAAAGAACTCCTGTGGCTAAGCTTTTACATATGCCATGAAAGCAAGTGAAATAATAGAACTGGAAGCGTTTAAGGGAGAAGACATTCACAGTGGAAAATATATCATTTATAAAGTCATAAATGAGTTAATAAATAGAAATTCAGAGAAAATAAATAGCTTGTTAACTTCTGTAAGAAAAGAGTACAAATTGGGGACTAAAACAGATGAAATTGTTTCAGTAAGAGAATGTGTTGGTGTTGGTGTTTATGTTTGATGAAGGACTTGAATAATTATGCCATTTAAAGTGACTCATAAATGAACAAAATGTAGATTAATATTACAGTTCCCAGACAAGTGTCTGAAAACTGGAAAGTAGGAAGGGTTGATAAAAAAAAGTTACAGTGAAACCTGTGAGAGCTGGAACTCAACAGGAGTGCCTTGTTTTTCTGGGTTTTGCAAGTGTTCAGCCTTTGACAGGGTGCAGTCTTACTACTTTTCTATCACTCATTTTAGTGGAAAATATTTGAGTTTTCCTTCTCTGACAGGTTTCTGCCTTGCACAGGTTCTGGCTTTCACAGGTTTTACTATACTAAAAAAATCTTTCAAGGAAAAAAGAAAATTCCCCTCATTGTTTATTCCAGACCCCCGTGTCAGGTCTCTGTTCTTTACCAGAAGATTCAAACCTATGTCAGGAAAATATGGCATGGAGCATGGGTGGTGCGAGATTTGTAGACTGGATGTGAAGTCCCAGGGTGGTGCAAACGGTTAACACGCTTGGCTGCTAACCAAAAGCTTGGAGGTTCGAGTCCACCCAGAGATACGTTGGATGAAAAGTGTGGCAATCTATTTTGAAAAATCAGCTATTGCAAACCCTATAGAGCACAGTTCTACTCTGACACACATGAGGTCACCATGAGTCAGAGTCAACTGGAAGGTAACTGGAACTGCAGGCCGCGTGTGCCCCCACACCAAGCTCCAGTCTGAAAGGCAGCACAGCATTCCACCATGGTCTCTAGAGCCCATCTCTCTGATTTCTAATCCCAGTTTAAGCACCTTTAGTGTCTGATCTTGGGTAAATTACTTAACCTATGAAATCTCATCTATAAAATGTGGATGATACTATCTGTCTCATAGGCTCCTGATGAGAATTAAATAAGTTAATACTTTCAAAGCACTTAAAACAGTACCTGGCGCACACTAAGATCCATATAAGTATGCGTTAAATGAAAATAGATTTGTTCCTTTTACATTTAGTATGTTCCATAATATATAGATCAACATATCAACTTCACAAAGAAGGTTTGAAATTTTTGGAAAGGTGATAGAATTTGAAAGAGCTCAGCATTTCAGTCATCCATATTAATTTGTGAAATGTGTCATAGTTATTATACACAGAACAGTAAGTTTTTAGTAAGATAAGTATTAAAAAGAAAGGAAACTGATAATTAACATCTAACCTGATGGCATTAATCAGGTTTACCATTATTTTATCATCGCTCGTAAATGTAACGTATATGCATAGATGGAGATAGTAACCTCATTCACATTAACAGAACAATTTATGATCACTGTCCCTAAATGAGGAGCCTGGCAGTACAGTGGTTAAGAGCTCAGGCTGCTAACCAAAAGGTCAGCAGTTTGAATCTACCAGCCATTCCTTGGAAACCCTATGGGGCAATTCTACTCTGTCCTATAAGGTCGCTATGAGTTGGAATTGACCCGACAGCAATGGGTTTGGTTTTTTTGCACCTAAATGATATAAAATATCAGGGAAAAAATAGAGTGCTTATCTAGATGTTTGATCTCCTTTATGCAAAACATGGAGCCCTGGTGATGCAGTAGTTAAACATTCAGCTGCTAACCAAAAGGTCGGCAGTTCAAATCCACCAGCTGGTCCTTGGAAACCCTATGGAACAGTTCTGCTCTGTCCTATAGAGTCACTGTGAGTCAGAATTGACAGCAATGGATTTGTTTGTTTTTTCTTTTTGGTCATACTAAACATACAAATATTTGCTAATATCTATCTATATGTTTACATTTAAAAATTGTGTCAAATTTTTGACAAAGTACTAGACAAATATTGAGTTTTGCAAGTCTACAGGAATGTGGGAGTTAAAATAATTTCTCAGAAGTGTTCTCACTAACTAGCAAATGTTTAGCAATCAACACTAAACTGCACTCGGTACAAAACAAAAATTTATTCCTAGATCAAGGCTATTATCTTCATTAAAGTTCGACTAATGAGCAACTCCTAAGGCAATACTTAGTTCTGAAAACAAAGTTTCAATTTCAAATTTAAATGCATCTAAATTTGCATTTAAGTGTATTTTATAGACATATATCAGATTGAATTATTATTCAAGTATACTTATTGTTGTGGTGATTATTTTGTGTCTTTTAGTGAGTACCCACTTTGTATTCTGAGTCTTACTAAATACAGTGTGTGAAATCCTATAGATTTCTGATGACTTTCTTCTCATAAGAATGCAGAATACATATAATATCTCCCTTCAGGTCTAACATATAGTGATAAAGGTTAAAAGGAATCTGATGTATATTTTTTCTTTTTGTTTCTTAACCGCTTTGTGTATTCATTGGAAATTAAGAACTCTGGAAAATTTAATTCCTTTAGGTTGTAAAAATAATTGGTTGGTTGTCTTGTTGTTTTCTTTTGTGAATTTTAAGGGTTTCATTTTGAGAATACAGTATATCTTTTAAAAAAATGAAAATATTTTAAAATTTTTGATAGATTTTTTTAACCTGGTAATTTGATTAGTGTTGTCATCTCTCTACAATGTTATTTTTTCCTGTCTTATCTAATATATGTATTATTTATATTTTATACTTTTAATTCAAATATATTTTTGTTAATTTTGAAGTAAACATGAAGCAAGTGCTATTACTATATATGTAACTCTACAAAGCAATATTGGATATCATAATGGAAACATTATTTTGTAGATTCAAAATTGTTTTTTATTTTGCTAAGATTGCTAAATATTTTGGTTGGTGATCTCCGTGTTTTCCCTCAGTTACATGACTTGAATATCAACGCATTTGTTTAGACAAAACCTCATGGAAGAGCTGAAAAAACCACATTAAAAAACCACTTCCCCTGTTCCTTGAAAAGATTAAACAAAAAAAGAAAAAAAATTGAGAAATAAACAAAAGAGCCATCACAGACTTAATATGATTGAACGCCAAACATAATTCAATATTAAACTCTGTAGCTGGAAGCATGTTAACTTGGACATCACTTCAAAGTAAGAAGCCCTGCTAACGTCAAGTCATTCGATTATATTATCTTTCAAAGGTCTTTATTCAAAAAAGAAATCTTGCTACTGTGAATCTTCTCAGTGAAATAGTGATCACACGATTAATGATAAAATACTTTGTGATGCAAAATGTTAAATACCCCGTTCTCAGGAGGAAGGTTTTCAGCCTCTCTCTGTTGATAATGATGTGGCCGTTGGTTTTGTATGTTGTTGATA
>NW_004444161.1:3379678-3381929 GCF_000243295.1 Trichechus manatus latirostris
TTTGTTCATTCTTTTGGCAGTCCATGGTATAGTCTATATTTTTTGCCAATGCCATAATTCAAAGGCATCAATTCTTCTTTGGTTTGGTTTTGTATAGATGCCCTTTATCATGTTGAGGAATTTCCAGTCTAATCCAATTTTATTTAGAGTTTTAACCAGGAATGGGTGTTAGACATTATCAGATGCCTTTTCTACATTGATTGAGATGATAATGTGATTCTTTGTTTTATTTATGTGGTGGATTACATTGATTGATTTTCTAATGTTGAATCATCTCTGCATACCTGGTATGAATCCCACTTGGTTGTGCTGTATAATTTTTTTGATATGATGCTGAATTCTACTGGATAGAGTTTTGCTGAGAATTTTTGCATCTATAGTCATGAGAGATATTGGTGTGTAATTTTCTTTTGTGTGGTGTCTTTGCCTGGCTTTGGTGTCAGGCTTATGCTGGCTTCATAAGCTGAATTCAGGAGTATTCCTTCCATTTCTTTTCTCCAAAATAATTTGAGTAGTAATGGTATGAACTCCTCTCAGAATGTTTGGTAGAATTCTCCAGTGAAGCCATCTGAGACAGGCTATTTTTGTTTGGATTTTTTTTTTTTTTTTTTTTACTTACCTCTTCAGTCTCTTCTTTTGCTATGGATCTCTTCAGATTTTCTATCTCGGTCTGTTGCAGCTTAGATAGGTATGTTTTTCTAGTAGGTTGTCAGTTTCCTATAGGTTCTCACATTTGTTGGAGTTCATTTTCTCATCATATTCTGTTATGTTCCTTTTTATTTTAGTTGGGTCTGTTGTAATGTCCCCCATCTCATTTCTTATTTGGGTCATTTGCTTCCTATCCTGTTTTTTCCCTTTGTCAGTTTGGCCAATGATTTGTCGATTTTGTTGATCTTTTCGAAGAACCAACTTTTGGACTTGTTGATTCATTCTATTGTTTATCTGTTCTCTATTTCATTTATTTCTGCTATAGTCTTTGTTATTTCCTTTGTTCTCATGGCTGTGAGCTCCTTTTGCTGTCCTCTTTCTCTTTGTTGTAGTTGTAAGGCTAACGTTTTGATTTTGGCCAACTTCTTTTTTTGATGTGTGCATTTATTGCTATAAATTGACCTCTAAGCAGTGCCATGGGTTTTGTTATGATGTGTTTTCTTTTTCATTTAATTCTAGGATTTTTTTTTAATTCCCTCTTTGATTTCTTCTATTACCCAGTTGTTTTCAAACAAGGTATTATTCAGTTTCCATGTATTTGATTTTTTCCCTTGCTCTTCCTGTTACTGATTTCTACTTTTATGGGATTGTGACCAGAAAGAATGCTTTGTATTATTTTGATGTTTTGGATTTTGTTGAGAGTTAGTTTATGGCCTAAAATGTAGTCTATCTGGAGAACGTTCTATGTGTATTGGAAAAGAATGTGTAGTTTTCTGCTGTTGGGTGGTGTGTTCTATATATATGTAGGAGGTTAAGTTGGTTGATTGTGGCTTTTAGATCTTCTGTATCTTTGCTAAGTTTCTTTCTAGATGTTCTGTCCTACTGAGAGTAGTATGTTGAAGTCTGCTACTATTATTATGGAACGGTCTATTTCTCTTTTTGATGTTGTTAGTGTTGTTTTATGTATTTTGGAGCCCGTCGTTAAGTGAGTGTTTATTAAGCTTATGTCTTCTTGGTGGATTGTCCCTTTAATCATTATATAATGTCCTTCCTTGTCTTTCATGGTTGATTTTGCCTTAAAGTCTATTGTATCTGATATCAGTATTGCCACTCCTCTTCTCTTTTGCTTACTTGTTGCTTGGTATATTTTTTCCATCCTTTGATTTTTTTATGGAAACCCTGGTGGCGTAGTGGTTAAGTGTTCAGCTACTAACAAAAAGGTTGGCAGTTTGAATCCACCAGGTGCTTCTTGGAAACCCTATGAGGCCATTCTACTCTGTTCTATAGGGTCTCTGTGAGTCGGAATTGACTTGACGGCAATGGTTTTTTTTTTTTTTAATTTCTTAATGTATTTGTGTCTTTGTGCCTAACGTGTGTCTCTTGTAGACAGCATACTGATGAGTTGTGCTTTTTATCCATTCTGCCACTCTGTCTCTTTACAGGTGCAGTTAAGTCATTTATATTTGGTGTGATTATCGATAGGTATGAGTTTATTGCTATAATATTGTGCTTTTTTTTTTTTTTGGTGGTGCTGAAATTTTCTTTGTTCTTTTTATTTTCCTGTGCTGAATTCCTTTTGTTTATGAATTTTCTTTCTTTCATT
>NW_004444161.1:3382871-3383932 GCF_000243295.1 Trichechus manatus latirostris
TTCCATTGTTTCAAATTTGCTCCTACAACTTTCTGTTGAGTTATCCATTTCTGAAATTTGATTGTTTATCTTTTGTATTTTTAAATGCTGTTTTTGTATGATTTCTAATTGTTTATTTTTTTTGAGATTTTGTTCCAGTATTATTTTCCTGAATTCTTCTATAGCTTTGTGTTTTCCTTCATTTTGGCTATGTTTTTGTTGGTTTTGTCTGTGTTTTCCATGATCTTTTTTATTTTTCCCTTGGTTTTCTCTTTAATCCTTTTCCTAATCTCTTGGAGAGCCCTAAATATTAGTTTTTTGAATTCCATATCAAGTAGTTCCACTGCCTTTTCTTCCACCAGAAGGTCATCTGATTCTTTGTTTTGGTCACTTGCTGGAGCTATCTTGCCCTTCTTTTTCATGTGTTTTAATATTATCTGTTAACTCTGAGACATTAAGGTATTATTTTATGTATTGATTGATTGTATGCTCATTTGTTTCATCCTGCTTCTTTCTTTTTTTTTTTTTTGTTATGTCAGGGAGGGAGGGCCAGGTGTGCTTTGCTGCTTGCTAGTCTGTAAACATGACAGCTCTCACCACCTTGTCTGGGTGGGCAGGGCAGCAGCAGGCAAAGTGAGCCTGCTTCACTCTACACTTGTTTGTCAAGGTGGGCTGACAATTTATTGGGAGGGCACTTTCTTCTTCCTGTTATTGATCCTCTGGAGTTGGTGCTTTGACAGCCCCTTGCTACATAGGCTGGTGTGTTGGAGGGGGGAGTGGTACAGATTCACATCCCACTGTTCAGCTGCTGGGAAGGGAGGGGCAGTGCAGGCTCGGTGCAGTGGTGGGCCTGAGCTGAGGACGCTCTAACTGCAGTGGTAAAGTGAGGGCCGGTGAGATAGAGGTGCATGGCATACATGACTATGAGAGCAGAAGAAAGAAAATAAAAGAGAAAGAAGAAAATAAAAATGTAGCCAGCAGGTGGGGGTGGAGTGGACCTAGGGACAGGTGGAAATGGGAGTAAGTGGAATACGGGGCTAGGTGGGAGGTAAAGAGTGGTGGGCCACTGGTTCTCAGTGCTG
>NW_004444161.1:3389414-3402386 GCF_000243295.1 Trichechus manatus latirostris
GTATGATTTTTCTTTTTTCTTGTCTTACTACAGTGATTAGAATTTCTAGTCTTATCTTGAATAGGAGTGAGAAGAGAGGATGCTATTACTTTGTTGCTAACCTTCGTGGGAAAGCATAGTCTTTCACCATTAAGTATTATGTTAGCTATAGGTGTTCTGCAACTGTTCTTTATCAAGTTGAGGTATTTCTCCACTATTCCTAAATTGTTGAGAGTTTTTATCATGAACGAGTGTTGGATTTTGTCAAATAATATTTCTGCACTGATTATTATGATCATAGGATTTTCATACTTTAACTTGTTGAATTACATTGATTGATTTTTGAATGGTGAACTAGCCTTGCATACTTAGAGTAAATCTCAGTTAGTCATGATGTATACTTGCATTTCTTTTCTAATATTTTGTTGTTAATACTCCCATCTAAGTTCATGAGACATATTGGTATGCAGTTTTCTTTTTTGTGCTGTCTTTTTCTGGTTTTAGTATCTGGTAACACTAGCCTCGTCAAATTGGATGGTGCTTCCTCCTCTTCCAATTTTCTGGAAGACATTGTATAAAATTGTTCATTCTTCTTTAAAGTTTTGGTCGACTTCTCCCGTGAAATCATCTGGGCATGGAAATTTCTTTTTCTGGATTTTTAAATAACAAATTAAATGTCTTTAATGGATACAGGGCTATTCAGATTATCTATTTCATTTGGGTTGATTATTGGCAGTTTTTGGTTTCAAGGAACAAATCCATTTCTTCTACATTGTTGAATTCATGATCATAAACTTGTCTGTAGTATTTCCATATTATCTTTTAAAGTCTATAGTATCTGCAGTGAGATCTCCTATTTTATTTCTAATATCGGTGATATGTATCTTCTTCATTTTATTGATTTTTTTTCAAAGAATCAGCTTTTTGTTTTATTGATTTTTCTCTGTTATTTTCTGTTTTTAATTTCGTTTCTGCTCTTATCTTTATTATTTTCTACCTTTTGTTTGCTTTTGATTGACTTAGCTTTTCTTTACCTTGTTTGTTGAAGTAAGGGCTTAGATTATTGATTTAAGAACTTTCCTTATTGCTATTATATGTATTTAGTGCTATAAATTTCCCTATCCTCACTGGTTTAGCTAAATTCCACAATTTGATATGTTGAATACAGATTGCATTCAGTTCTACATATTTTATAGTTGTTGCCGCTGTTTTCTTTGACCCATAGATTATTTAAGTATGTGTTGTTTACTTTTTACATTTTGGGGGATTTTCCTATTGTCTTTGTTAATGATTTCTCATTGGATTCCATTATAGCCAAAAAACATTCTGTATTATTTCAGTTATTTTAAATTTGTTGAGGTTTGTTTTATGGGCTACAATATAATTTATCTTGGTAATGTTTCATATACGCTTTAAAAAAATGTGGATTCTGCTAGTTTTTGGATGAAATGTTCTGCACTTTTCAAGTAGATCCCGTTGGTTGATTGTGTTGTTCAAATCTACTATATCCTTGATAGTATTCTGTCTAGTACATCCATCAGGGTATGGGGGGTGATGTGTTAAATTCTCAAATATAATTGTGAATTGTACAGTTCTCCTCTTATGTCTATTTTTTGTTTCACGTATTTTGAGGGTCTGTTTGATGTATATACATTTAAGATTGTTATATATTCTGGGTGTACTTGTCCTTTAACATATAAAATCTCTGTTTTTGTTCCAGGTAATTTTCATTGGCTGATGTCTACTTTATCAGGTATAAATATGGGGAACTCCTACTTTTTTGATGAATGAAAGTTCAAAACATATCTTTTCCACCCTTTTACTTCTATCCTAAATACGTCATTGAATTTGAAGTGAGTTTCCTGTAAGCAGCACATAGTTTTTTTGTGTTTTGTTTTAATCCACTCTGACATTATCTGTCTTTTGATTTATGCATTTAGACAACTTACGTTCAAGGTAATTATCAATATGTTAGCTCTTAAATCTGCCATTTTATCATTTATTTTCTGTTTGCTTCATCTGGTTTTCATTCCCTGTTTCTCTTTTCTTACCTGCCGGTGGGTTTTGTAAAATTTTTTTTACAATTTATTTGTTTATTTATTTTTGAGTGTATCTCTTTACAAAGAGTTTTTTTTCTTTTTTTCATTGTTCTTTCAGTGAAGGTTTACTGAACAAATAGTTTCTCATTAAACAGTCAGTACACATATTGTTTTATGACTTTGGTTAACAACCCCACGACATGTCAACCCTCTCCCTTCTCAACCTTTTTTTTTTTTTTGGTGAAAATATACATAGCCAAAGAAACACCATTTCAAAAATTTCTACATGCACAGTTCAGTGACATAGACTACACTCTTCCAATTGTGCTGCTATTCTCACTTTAGATGAAGGTTTACAGAACAAAATAGTTTCTCATTAAACAGTACACGTGTTGCCCTATGACAATGGTTAACAACCCCACTACGTTGACACTGTCCTTACTCAACCTTGGGTCCCCTATCACCAGCTTTCCTGTCCCCTTCTGCCTTCTAGTCCTTGTCCCTAGACTGCTGTGCCTCATTAGTCCCGTTTGGTTTTATGGGGCTGTCCAATCCCCAGCTGAATGGCGAACCTCAGAAGTCACTTCTTCACTGAGCTAAAAGGGTGTCTGGGGGCCGTACTCTCGGGGTTTCTCCAGTCTCTTTCAGGCCAGTAAACCTGGTCTTTTTTGTGTGAGTTAGAATTTTGTTCTACATCTTTCTCGAGCTCTGCCCAGAACCCTCTGTTGTGATCCAAGTCAGAGTAGTCAGTGGTGGTAGCTGGTCACCACCTAGCTGTACTGGATTCAGTCTGGTGGAGGCCTTGGTAGCTGTGGTCCATTAGTCCTTTGGACTAATCTTTTCCTTGTATCCTGTTCTCTTCATTCTCCCTTGCTCCTGAAGGGGTGATACCAGTGGAGTATCTTAGATGGCTGTTCACAGGCTTTTAAGACCCCAGACGCTACTCACCAAGGTCAAATGTAGAACATTGTCCTTATAAACTGTGTTTTTATGCCAATTGAGCTAGATATTCCCCGAGACCATGGTCCCCACAGCCTCCTACCCAGCAATTCAGTCCCTCAGGGAGTTTGGATGTGTCTATGGAGCTTCCATGACCTTTTCTTGTACAAGTTGCACGGGTTTCCCCAGTATAGTGTACTGTCTTACCCTTCACCCAAGATACCACTTATCTATTGCCTATTTAGTATTTCCCCCCCACCCCTCCCATCGCTGGTAACCAACAAAATTGTTACTTTTTTTGCATAAACTTTTTCATGGGTTTTTACAATAGAGGTCTCATACAATATTTGTCCTTTAGTGATTGACTTATTTCACTCAGCATAATGTCCACCAGTTTCATCCATGTTATGAGATGCTTCACAGATTCATCATTGTTCTTTCTCGTTGCATAGTACTCTATTTTGTGTATGTACCATAGTTTGTTTATCCATTCATTTGTTGATGGGCATCTAGGTCTTTGTATAGTTTTTGAAGTGGTTTCTCTGGGCATTAGAATATACACATGTGTCTTAGTCATCTAGTGCTGCCACAGAAAGACCACAATTGGATGGCTTTAACAAAGAGAAATTTATTTCTTCACGATAAAGTAGGCTAAAAGTCCAAATTCAGGGCATCAGCTCTAGCGGAGGGCTTTCTTTCTGTCAGCCTTCTCATCAATGTTCCCCCGGACTAGGAGCTTCTCCGCACAGGGACCCCAGGTCCAAAAGACAAGCTCTGCTCCTAGCACTGCTTTCTTGGTGGTATGAAGTCTGCCTGTCTCCCTGCTCACTTCTGTCTTTTATATCTCAAGAGATTGCCTCAGGACACAATCCAATCTTGTAGATTGAGTCCTGCTTTACTAACACAACTGCCACCCATCCTTCCTCATTAACATCATAGAGGCAGGATTTACAACATAAAGGAAAATCACACAATACCAGGAATCTATCATGTTATTAAGATTAGCTGTCTCCCTTGAACAATTTAGAGATATGCATTTCATGAGAAATGTTTATAATCAATGTTCTGGCAGAAATAATTACTATTCTTCAGTTTCTTATTGGTGTAACTGTAACTTTCTAAGATTGTGGATTTGATTCATAATATTAAAATTCACAGTTTAGGTAATTTTTCTTTTCTAATCTATGATCCTTTTATTTCTTTTTTCTTTCCTTTTTGCAATGTTAAGTGTTAGTGGTGAGAGCAGAAATCCTTCCCTCATATCTAATCATAGGGTGAAAGTATCCTGTCTGTCACCTTTAAGCATGATACTTAATGTAAATTTTTTGTAGATGCCATTTATCAGTTTGAAGAACTTCCTTTCTACTCCAAATAAGCTGAGAGTTTTTATCATTAGTGAATGCTGAATTTTATCAAATACTTTTATGTATCTATAGAGATGATCATACTGCTTTTCTTTCTTAATCTGTCCATATAGTGAATTACACTGTTTGATTTTTTATTGTAAATATATATATATAACACAACATTTGCCACTTTAACATTTTTCATGTGTGTATTTAGTGACACCAATTACATTAATCATTTTGTGTAACCATCAACAATATCCACTGGCAAATTTTCCATCACCATAAACAGAAAATCACTGTTTCCTAAACAATGATTTCCCCTTTTCCACTACCTCCTACTCCTGGTAACGACTAATAAATTTGGATTTCTATATATTTGCTTATTCTAAATATTTCATGAGTGACATCATAAAATATTTGTCCTTTTGTGATTGATTTCACTCAGCATAATGTTTTCAAGATGTATTCATGTTGTAGTATGTAGCAGGACTTCATTTCTCTTCATAGATGAGTGGATTGACTGATTTTTTAATGTAAAACCAACCTTATATTCCTGGTATTAATTCCATTTGGTCATGATGTATTAACTTTTTTATATATTGCTAGATTTGATTTTTTAATACTTTATTAAAGTTTTTTTGTGTGTGTCTGTGTTCAAGAAAATATTGTCTTTAGTTTTTATTGTTGTTTGCATATTTTCTTTTTCTTTTGTAATGTCTTTGGTTGTAGTAATAGGGTAATACTACCTTCATAAAAGGAGTTAGGCAATGCTGTATTCTCTTTTTTTCTAGATAAACAAACTGTGTAAAATTGGTATTATTTGTTCCTTAAGTGTTTGTTAGAATTTATGAGAAAGCCATCTGGGCTTGCTTTATGTGAAAGTTTTAAAATATTAATTTGATTATTTTAGTAGATATAGTGTAATTCTGATTACTTATTTCCTCTTGAATTGGCTTTGGTAATGTGTATCTTTAATGGAATTTTCCATTTCATCTAAATTGTCAAATTAATAGGCATATGGATATGCATAATAGTTCCTTTTTATTTGTTTTATTTGCTTGTTGTATCTGTTATAAAGAGCTCTCTTCAATTCCTTTATCTCTAACTTGAAACACTGAAGAAAAAGTCCTGTGAAAATATGAGTGTATTTCCAAAGGAAAATGATATTTATAATGGGTATTGAAGGATTGGAAGAACATTAAGAGATAAGGAAAGATATGCTAAGAGAACAAAATACGGTAAGAAAAAAACGTTAAAGATTTTAGGAAATGAGGGAACAGATAGAAACAGATTGAAGTGCTGTTCAGATATAACGTAGTGTTTCTGAAGAGAACAGTTGAGTAGTGACAAAGAAAACAGGCGGAGGATGATTGAGGATGGTCTTAAATGTTATATTACTAATTAGGTTTTATTCTGTAAGACATGAGTCAGATAGCCATAACCACACAATGTCCAGAGAGTAGATGGGAGCCTAAGGATTTCTTTTTTTAATTTTATTTTTTTTATGGTACTTTAGATGAAGGTTTACAGAACAAACTAGCTTCTCATTAAACAGTACATATATTGTTTTATGACATTGGTTAACAACTCCATGACATTTCAACACTCCCTCTTCTCAACCCTGGGTTCCTATTACCAGCTTTCCTGTCCCCTCCTACCTTCTAGTCCTTGCCTCTGGGCTGGTGTGTCCCTTTAGTCTCGTTTTGTCCTACGAGTCTGTGAAATCTTTAGCTAAAAGGCAAACCTCCGGAGTGACTTCATTACTGAGCTACAAGGTGTCCGGGGACTATATTCTCAGAGTGTCCTCCACTCTCTCAGGCCAGTAAGTCTGGTCTTTTTATTTTTTTGAGTTAGAATTTTGTTCTACATTTTTATCCAGCTCTATCCGGGACCCTCTATTGTAGTTCCTGTCAGAGCAGTCACTGGTGGTAACTGGGCACCATCTAGTTGTACTGGACTCAGTCTGGTGGAGGCTGTGGTAGTTGTGGTCTATTAGTCCTTTGGAATAATCTTTCCCTTATGTCTTTAGTTTTCTTCATTCTCCCTTGCTCCTGAGGGGGTGAGACCAGTGGAGTATCTTAGATGGCCGCTCACAGGCTTTTCGGACCCCAGACATTACTCACTAAAGTAGAATGTAGAACATTTTCTTTATAAACTATGTTATGCCAGTTGAGCTAGATGTTCCCTGAGACCATGGTCCCCACAACCCTCAGCCCAGTAATTCAGTCCCTAGGGGAGTTTGAATTTGTCCTGGAGCTTCCATGAGGGAGGCTAAGGATTTCTTGATTAATAAGTGATAAACATGTTCCTGAAAGTAAAAATGTGCAGGACTTAACCAAGTTGGCATTTTTCTCATAACTGATTAATGTGAGCATTTTTTATAGCTTTGCTGATCCTCAGATATCCTCTTTTGTGAAGTGGCTATTCAAGTTCTTTGCCCAATTTTCTAATGAGTTGTAGTTTTCTCAGTGATTTGAAGAACAGCTGTACATTCTAGATATAGGTCCTTTTTCCAATATGTGTTTTGTAAATATCTTCTAAGGATTGTTATTTTTAAGAGCAATATATATATATAAAATATATTCTAAGTTTTCAAGTTTTTATTTTAAATTTATCAGTTTGTTTTTGCTTTGTTTAAGAAAATGTTGCCTACTCCAGGTCATAAAGTTGTTCTCCTATGTTTTACTCCCATAGCTCTATGATTTACTTATGGCATTTAGATATAAAACCAATCAGTGTGAGGTACAGATAAAGATACGTCTTTTCCACATGGATGTCCAATTGACTAGCACAAGCTATCGAAAAGACCACCTGGCCTGTCTATTTTATTTCATTGGTTAGTACCATATTATCTTAATTTCTATTGCTTTGTAATAAGTCTTGGGAGTGGTTTGGGTCATGCAAAAAATTAACATGCTTGGTTGCTAACCAAAAAGTTGGAAGTTTGAGTCCATCCAGAGGTTCCTCAGAAGCTTTAGAAAAATTAGCATTGAAAACTCTATGGAGCCAGTTCTACTATGACACACAGGGCATTGCCATGAGTTGGAGTCGATTTGACAGCAACTGGTTCTGTTTCTGGTATAACAGGTCCGGATATCTGGTAATGTAAATTCCCATGATTTGTTTTTCTTCAAGATTCCATGATTCTTCATGGCACTTAGAGTCTATACATTAACTTAAGGTTTAACTTTTGATGTTTAAAAATAAAATAAACCTGACAGTATTTTTAATGTGATTTGGTGGTACTAACCAATAGGGTGCTTGGCTGCTAATCAAAACTTCGGAGGTTTAAGCCCACCCAGAGGCACCTTGAAAGAAAGGCCTGGTGATTTACTTCTGAAAAATCAGCCTTTAAAAACCCTAAGGCACCCAGTTCTTCCTTAACACACATAGGGTCGCCATGAGTTGGAATTAACTCAATAGCAACTTTTCTATTATTATATTCAATTTACAGATTAATCTAGAAATAACTGACATCTTTATAAAATTAGTTCTTTCAGTTGATGCGTATAGTTGTGCATTAATTTCTCTTAACAATATTTTCTTGTAGTCAGTATAAAATTCTTGCACATATTTTGTTAGCTTCATTTCTGTAATTGATAGTTAATAAAATAATAATAAATGGTATTCATTTTCAGTTTCATTTCCTATTTATTGTTTTTAGTTAGAAATTGAGTATTGTATAATGATATTGAATCCAGAAACTTTCCTCCACTAAATTATTAATTTTAATAGTTTGTAGACACATATTTTCTAGGCATAAAATAATTCAGTAATGTTAGTTCTTCCGGCAAGAGGAACATGATACCAGAAATAAGCATGGATATGCAGACTGGCATGAAGTACACAAGAAAGTGTAAACTGGGCAAATGCAATAGAAATATTAAGTATGAATAACAACAGTTTTTTTCCATTGGTTCTAATCTTTATAACGTTTGTTTCTTTTCCTATTAATTTTCCTATTATTCTGTCTAACATGTTCAGTAACATGTTTAATAGAAATGGAAAGGGCATGAATTCCCTGTTCCTTTCTCAGTGTTCAGAGAAAATATCATGCAGTTCACCATTGGATATGATTGTTGCTGTACAGTTTTTGGTGTTCTTTTGTGTTGTCATTTTTTGCTAGTTATTTTTTATTATATAAACGAAGTATCCTATTTCTTGTAGGCTAAGAGTGTTTAATGAATGGATATTGACTTCGATGAAATTATTCTTCTGTATTTATTGAAATGTAATTTTTCTCATGTATTCTATTAATGTGAATGATATGATGTATATAGTACAGATAATATTTCTAATATTTAGAAACTTAGAAATATCTTTCTGGGTTTAGAAATATCTGAAACCTAACCCACTTGATTATGATGATAGATTATCTATTTTACAAAATGCTAAACTTGATTTTCTAGAACAACATTTTAAGAAATTTTACATCTACTCTCATGAAAGAAATTGGTTGTCATTTTTTTATGTGTAATGCCCTTGTTAGCTTTGAGGATTAAGATATTATATGACTCATAAAAATAGTTTTATAAAAGTCCTTCTTTTTGATCTGTAAATGTTCATGTAAAATTAGTGGTATACATTTCTTATATTTTTTTGATAATTCACTCATAAAGCTATCTGGGACTGAGCAATTCTTTGTAACGCTAATTCAGTCCATTGAATATTTATTTCTAGTGTAAGCTTTGGTAATTTATAATTTCGATAAATTTATTTATTTATCTAAATTGTCAAGTTTATTGGTGAAAAGTTGTTCTTAATATTCTTATTCTTTTCATTAGGTAGGCTCTATTGTGATGTCTATTTTCCATTTCCTTTATTGTTAATTTTTGTTTACTCCCCTTTATTTTCTTCATAAGTTTCACTAGGGTTTTATAACATTTTTTAAAATCCATTCAATGAATGTTACATGCTAAATGTTGGTTTTCTGTATTATGCATTTGTTATGTATTTCACTGATTTAATTCTTAGTTTTATCGTGAATCTCTTCCTAATTCCTTTAGATTTAATGCATTGTTCTTTTCTTATTTTTTTTGGACAGGTAAAGCTAAATCATTTTCTTTAGAATTTTTGTGTTTAGAATGTTCTGTATTTTTATTCTATATATATTTTATATGTCATGAGATATTATTAATATTTTTCAGTAGAGTTAACTTTTATTATATTTACCCTTATATTTATTCTTTCTTGAGTACTTCATACCCATCTGTGAGTCCATATTTCTTTCTAGTATCATGCTCCTCCTACCTGAATAATTAACGTTAGTGCTTTTTTGAGAGCAGACATTTTGGCAATGATTTCTTTATCAAAAGAAAAGCTTTATTATCCTTCATTCTTAAAGGATATTTTCATAAACTAAAGAATTCTAGGTAGGGAGTAATATTTATTGAATATATTAAATAAGTTTTAAATCCTCTAAATTCCATCATTTTGTTAAAAGCAGCCATCAGTGTTATTGTTATTCCATTAATATATGAACCTTTTATGTCCGGCAGCTCTTAAAATTTATATTTGTCTCCGTTTTCAGTAATTGTATTATGAGTTGTCTAGTTTCTTTGTGTTTATCGTGCTAAGAGTTCACTGACCTTCTTAAAGCATTGTGATGATATCTTTCTTCATTTTTGGAAAATTCTCAGCCATCATAACTGTGAATATTAATTTATTCAATCTTCTCTCCTATCTTTAGCTGAGACACCAATTGTAAGGATGTTAGACCTTTTGATATACTGCAAATTTCACTTACCCTATTATCTTTTTTTAAATTTTTTTTGTTTTGTTTTGTGCTTCAGTGTGGAGATTGACCCTCTTTCCTGTTAACTAATCCAGTGTTCTTCTCTGTCAAGTCTACGGTTCAATCTGTCCACTTGAGTTCTTAAATTTAAACATTTTATTTTGTAGTTCATTAGTATACTTTGGATAATTTTGTATAGATTCCAAGTTACTGGTGAGAATCTACATTCTTTCACATATTTTGTTCCTTTTTCTCTCCTCTTCTTTAAAATATTAATCATAGTGGTTGTTTTCTCATGATCATCTTATTCTATATATGTCATCTTTTACAGTTTCTCTTTTGCTTTTGCTATTTTATATTCTCTATTATTGACCATAAGCCCTTGCCTTTTGGCACTTCTGTAAATTTTGTATTGTATGCTAGATGTTACATATAATAGAACTATGTGGTTGTTGTTAGTTGTCATAGAATTGATTCTGACTCATGGAGACCCCATGTGTGCAGAGGAGATTGCTCCATAGGGTGTTTAAGGCTCTGACCTTTGAGAAGCAGATTGCCAGGCCTGTCTTCTGAGGCACCTTGAGTGGGTTCAAACTGTCAACCTTTTAGCTAGTAGCCAGGTACATAACCATTATCACCACCCAGGGACTCCTATATTAGAACCATAGAAGGTCCAAATGGTATTACCTTCCACTTAAGAGGTTTCTGTCTTTCCCCTGTTAAGATGATAGGGTAGGGGACTGACTGAAATTCAGTACAATTAGCAATGATATAGATCAGAGAAAAAAGTGTAGTTTAAGTAAGACTTTGTCTAATTCTCATTTACTCATGTTGTTCAGTCATGGCCCTCCTGGGCTTCAGCTGCAAGCCCAAGAACCTATATTCCTCAGCTCTGCAAGTTCCTAAGAGATAAAGTCCTGTCACTCAGAGCCTCACAACCCAGTGGTCTAGCCTCCTGCCCCTTGCAACTTCAAAACCAGTTGTGTGTCTTAAAGGGGAGACAGTCCATGTGTTTGAGGCAAGCCCTCTTTCACTAGGTCTTTTCTTCCTAAATACAACAAGATTGTAGATGGTTTTGCCTTTTAGAATTTTAAGCCAAGCTTCCCAACCTCCCACAGAAGACCTAAACTCAGTAAGTATAGCTTGGGGAAACCGATATTTAATTTAAGCACATATGTTTTTTACTTTATCATTCTAGTCTTGTCTAAGCACTGATGTGTTTTCCGGTTAGGCCCTTTAACTAGTGGCTCAAGCATGATCCTCAGTTGACATCTAGAATGATCAAGTGCTTTAGGGGGGTAAAGCCTGATAAATTTGAATTGTTTACATTCTCTGTACTTTTTAGATTATCTAGACTTTTTGCTTCCATACTCTTTAATACCTTTAAAATAAAGCTTTTAAAAATGTATTTGGTATTTTCTGGGTTTTTTTTTTTTTTTTCAGGGAACTCACTGGCCTGCCAAAACTTACTACCACCTACCTAGAATTGAAAGTCTATTCTTTATTCATTTTATAACCCAAGAAACCCAGAGGTTGAGTGACAATGCTATTATTGTCCTCTTTTTTATATTTTATATACTCAATTGCTATATTTTAAAGGTGACTGTCACTAAGTACAAGAAATTTTCCCAAAATGGTTAAGGGGAGTGGTAAGGAAATAATCAGAAAACTTTTGATGCCTCCTGACTCCTGCTTTCTCTGTTACACCAAGACTAATATTGTATCAGTCAGAGTTCAGTAAGGAAAAGAAAAATCACACCTACCTCTAAAGGGAGAGAGTTAACTATAAAGAAGAGGGTAAATAGCAGTTGAAAACAGAACAAGTTGAAAGAGACACTGTGCTACTAACTAGTAACTGCCCATGAAGTTCTATTGACAGGAAGGAGATGTCACTCATGAAGCTGGAAAGCACGCAGAAGAGGTTTGGGTTGTTTGAACCTAGAAAACTGTAGGAAAATCCTCATAGATCTAGGGCTCAGAACTCTCAGCAGAAGGCACTCGTAAGCTGGTGCTGGAAACTTGGGGCCTTGGTAGACAGCTCAAAGAGCTGGAACTCAGAACACTGAGGGTAAGTCAGTGGCCAGCTGTGCTGGTAGCTATGAAGCTGTCAATGAAGTTGGTTTGGGGAGTAATTAAAAAAAAAAAGGTAGAGACTGAAGGAAACTACTGCTACCAGGTTGAAAGCTGTTACTGAGGCAACATGGAAATGAACAGTAAACAAACTGCTTCCCAGCTTTCAGTCTTTCTTTTGGCAGAATGTTATCGGGCAAGGGCTGGCCAAGCAGAAATGTTGTTTGTAGGGATTACAAAGCAGAGTACAAAAGGCAAAGAAGTTTTGTAAGAGACAGCACCTTAAAAACTGGTATACCATCCCTGAGCCGTGTCTTTGGTCAGCAAATATAAAGAGATGAATTTCAGGAAAAATAAACCTTCAAATAGCTTAAAATAATGAAGACTAAGTAGAAACATGCTAGAGATTACTTTTTTTTTTTTTTAATAGCAAATATTTTTGATCCCGACAGAGAATAGATCTGCGAGTTTTTCTCTCTACGGTCTCCTGAAGATATGCACTAACATTTCTACTGCAGAAGACTAAACCTTGATGCATGAAAATTTTTCTTTCTTAGCGGTTGAGTTTACTACTTGAAATTCGCAGCGATGGCTTTGATTTCACAGACTGAGTCTGAACTCTTTGTCCTCCCCTCTGAAATTGAGTCTGAACTCTTTGTCCTCCTTGCTGAGGCTGGGTCTGAACTCCTTGCCCTCCTTGCTGAAATTGAGTTTCAACTCTTTGTTCACCTTGCTGAGGTTGAGTTTGAACTGTTTGTTCTCCTTGCTGAGGTTGAGTCTGAACATCTTGTACACTTCGTTGAGGTTGAGTTTGAGCCATTTGTTCTGTTTGTTGAGGTTGAGTTTGAGCCACTTGTTCTGT
>NW_004444161.1:3402555-3412022 GCF_000243295.1 Trichechus manatus latirostris
TTTGTTGAGGTTGAGTTTGAGCCATTTGTTCTGTTTGTTGAGGTTGAGTCTGAGGCTCTGGCTTTTCTTTTTTAGACTTCCTCCAACAAAAAAAGATACAACAAAAAAGTAAAAGAAACAACAAAAGAAACAACAATGGAAACAGATAAATCCTTTTGTCACTTTTCTGAGGGGGTGTGCCACTGTCAATGCTACCTCCAATGCCTTTATGCAGACAGTTGGGTGGGGCCCATCCGTATTTACAGTGGCATTGATGTTTATTGTTGCAGACTCCCCTCATGTTGCAGGTCTGAGCTGAACAATTACTTTTCAAAAGAGACATTTGGACACATTTTCTGTGGATGCAGATATTTCCTGGGCCACATTTTGTTCCATCTTTCACTTCACCGATATCAGGTATGGTCATCCCAAAATGATAGTCGGTACCCCAGCAGGAGACGCCATTGAAGTGAATAAAATGTACTGTAGAATGCTCTCTCAGAACAGGAATTTCTATAACATTTTCACACTGAACTCTCCCACACAGTATATCAGAGATAGCACATTTTACATACATAGAGCCATTTATACCACAGTGACCAAATCGATCACCTTGGGTGTTTATTTCTTTGTAGCATCTCTGATTTGCACTCTTTGCCTCTTTCCCAAAAATCTCCCTACACTGTTTATTGCGGTTATTGCATCTGTTTTCATAGCAGTAGCCCTCTTCCAAGCATGGGATCCCGTCCTGCACATATAAATCTTGAGGGCACTGATGGGATATTCCAGTGCACCACTCTGGAAGATCACATTCATTGACCTGCTGTCTACACAGCTCCCCTGGGGGCAAGAACTTGCAGTGTTTGCAACAAAGCCCAAAAGCACAAAGAGCCCCAGGACTCAGCATGCAGTTTGCCAGGCAACAGGGATCTTTTGTACAATACTTAAAGGATCCACAGTCACACTCCTCTTCTTCTTCAACCACACCATTCCCACAGCGCTTCCCTGTAGGGATGTTTCCTGTCTGTGGATTGTCACGCATACATTTCCAATTGTCTATAGTGGTTTTCCACCAATAAGCATAACTGCAGTTACTAAATCTAATTGATGGAATTTTTCGGGAATTCATTAAGCATGAACTTTGCCTACATGTACACGTATCTTTATCATGATTCATACCCATACTATGACCGAGCTCATGGGCCACGTAACTTGCAAAGTCTTTCAAGGTTAGATTAAGGAAAGAAACAACTCCACAGTTGTAACCCATTTTACATATTCCTCCAAGGAATGATAAACCAGGTAATCCTCTTAATGCCTTATTCATGTAAAGATGTACAACATTATGTGGTAGCCGGGGAGAAAGGTTTTTGACCTTCCATTGACAAAAATCTCTAAGAGTATTCTTTACATCATTTACTACAATAAAGTTTTTTTCAGTCCAGATCTCAACACCAAACAATAACAAATTAACACCCAATGCATCATAAATGGAATCTACTACATTGACAACATTGTATATATCCTCCTGCAACTTTGATGTATTCCTTTCGTAATGAAGGTATAGGGTATGGTCCACAACCACTGCATATGTAACAAACCACACATGAGTCCACCAGTCCTCAGAAGAACTTTGCTTCAGAGTTAAATTGGTAACCTCTTGAAAATCCAATTGCTGTGCTATTTTTTCCCCCATAAAGCCATGTCTCATGGATGGGAATTGTGTCTCATCATTGTCTATCTTATATACTAGATGTTCAGAAGTGGCAGAAAACATTATGGGCTTGATTTCATAAGCAATATCATTTATCTGTAGCATTCCTCGAAAGCCCCCAAAACAGGTACTGAGGGCTACCAGAGACTCCAGGTCCCCCTCCACATAACCATGATAGTAGCAGTCATTCTGGATAAAAGGCTGGTCCTCAAGGAGTGCACCATGGTCTGTGTAGGTGAACACAGACATGTGTCTGGATAGCAGAAACTTCTTGACCTTCATGTGCACGATGTGGCTCTGGCCACCAAAGTACAAGCTGTAAGAAAGCCAGCCAGGAGCATTCCTGCCTCTGCTAGTACCAGTTAGCTTTAAGGGAATCACCACTTCTGGGGAGCTGTGATATTGGGAGTGCTCAGCCTGGGTTTGTCCAGAAAAAGACAGCAATACCCTGAGCCAGTGCAACAGGACAAAGATCGTCATGTGGAACAAGGCTTCAGTCATAGTCATTATGCAGGAATCATCATGGAGCCATTGGTCAAGGGGAGAAGACAGGGCTGAGAGTCGCAGGTGGTCTGGCTCCTTCCTTTGAGCTTGTCAGTGTGTGGTACTAATCCTTAAAGGTATGTCTTCTGGCAGAGTTGGATCATCAGAGCTGTAGCACTATAGTAAAATAAAAAGCAGCATGTAGATGGGAGTAGTTATGAGTGGGTCCATTGGGAGAGAAAGAGAAAAGCATTGGATAAAAGTGATCAACATTTAGATCAACACATGATTCATGAAACTTTCTAGGATTTGGTCTTAAACATTGATGATGCAAAGTAAGACTGGAGATATAGGGAGGAAGGGAGTTTGACTATAGGTTGATAATTATTGAACCTGGATGATGGCCACATATGGACTGATTATACTGTTCCCTATCTATATGCATATGTGTGGACATTTCCACAATAGTTTAAATAAGAAGGCCTTAAGGGTAAAGTGATCATATATCTTGGATTGCTGGGAGAGTCTCAATTTACACATGCAGAACTGGCATAAGTATTAATTGCTCTTGTTTTTAATTCCAAATGAAAAATTATTTGATAATATTGAGATACAAAAATATCACTCTCATTTGTTACTTTCTCTGTCTCTCTCTCATGGTATTTACTATTTACCTCCCTGAAGCACAATTACTTATTTAGTTGTTATTTTCTCTCTACGTTCCTTTCTTCCCTAGCTTTGTCAGACTGGAAAATCTTCTAGGGCATCATATGTGTCCTAGGCAAATATTAGCATACCCTATTATGTCTGGCTTAAATATGTGCACAATAAATAACTGTAGACCTGGTAGTAATTGATCTTCAGAGTGCTATATGTATTACTCAAAAGTATTTATACTTGATTATATTTTTAGGAAGCCCTGGTGGCACAGTGGTTAAAGCTCTCAACTGCTAACCAAAAAGACTGGCAATTCAAACTCACCAGCTGCTCTGTAGGAGAAAGATGTGGCAGTCTGCTTCCTTAAAGATTACAGCCTTGGAAACCTTATGGGACAGTTCTCTTCTGTCCTGTAGGGTTGCTATGAGTTGGAATCAACTCAGCAGCAACGGGTTTGTCTTTTTTTAATATTCTTTAAGAATATTTTTCAAAAACTATGGCCAAGTCTTGTTCCAGAACAAGGTGGTATAGACTCTCTTTTCTCTGATCCTTCACTCTAAGTACAACTAAATATCCTGGAAATAATTCAACATACAGTGATAAAATGACTCTGAAATCTGAAAAGGTAAAGCAAATTGGTTAGAGACCAAGGTCTTGAGGAATGGCAATTGAGTGAGTTCCCTGGGCTTTCTTTTCATCTCTCATATGTATATCTCAGACTGGGTGCTGGACTGGCATACACTTGTTACAACCAACAGGCATAGAAAAAAAACCTCAAAAACCTTATTCTCTCTGGGCAAGGACTGATTATAGGGAAGCTCAACAAAGACCCAGTGTGGAATCCAGCCCCTGCTCTACACTTAGGACACCAGTGGGCTGATTCAGTCACAGTGACAGCTTCAAAGATTGGCTGGCCAACCCAAAAACCCACTCCATACTCAGTACATTGGTGGGCGGTACAATCCACCCACACTGGCAATAGCAAAGCCTGGGCAGGCTGACTTAACCTTCACCCTATAACCATATCACTACTTAGCCAATCTGCCTTCAGAGGCACTGGGAAGCCCTAACAGACCAATCAGATTCCTGCTTCATAACTAGGGCACTGTTAGACAGATGGATTCAGCCACAAAAGTAACATCAATAAAATCTAGCATGTTCCAGCTCCACCCAGTGACATAAGGGACCCATGCCAGGTAGATTCTGTCCTTCCACTCTCCAGGCCTGAAGGTGACCCAGTGACAGCAGATGGCTTGGGAAATCATCTTCCACCCTCACAGGTGACACCAGCAGAGATGGAGCTGAAGCTCCATCAGGGTCAAAAGAACAAAGTAGATCAGAAAAATAATGAAATAACTCTGAAAAATAAACTTTTATTGAAACTCAGTCCTCCAAAGTAGGCCAGAATATAAGCTCTAAACATGAAAAACTGTGACCACCTACAAAAAGGGAATTTTAAATGGGATCAGTTTCTTGAGTCTTGTCTTGACCTAAACAAAATGTCCACAATGTAATAAAAAATCATTTGACACAGCAAAAACAAAGAAAATCAAGATTTGAATGCAGAAATATCAATCCGTAGACACCAATATTAGATGAATTAGATGTTAGAATTACCTGACAAGGATTTTATAGTAGCCATCAGACAGAAAGCTTCAATGAACAATTACAAATTCTCTTGAAACAAATGAAAAAATTAAAAAACTCTCAGAAAACAAATACAAGTTCTAGAAATGAACCAAATGTAAATTATAAACTGAAAAATAAAAAAAAAATGTATAAATTTCACTGGATATGCTCAAATGTAGAGTGGAAATGACAAAAGGATAGAATCAGTGAACTTGGAGATAGATTGGTTTGATCAATCTAAATAATTTGATCAATCTAAATAACAGAGAGAAAATAGACTGAAAATAAAATGTACATAGAAACATGGATCTGTAAGACTATAGTAAAAGATCTAACATTTTTACCTTTGGGTCATAGAAGGAGAGGAGAAAGAATGTGGGGCTAAAACAGCATTTGAAACATAATGGCTGAAACCTTCTCAAATCTGCTGAAAGACATAAACCTACAAATTCAAGAAGCTGAGATTACCTGAATAGGATAAACCTAAAGAAATATACACCATGGCACATCATAATTGAACTTTTAACAATGACATAAAAATAAAAAAAAAAAAACTTAAGAACAACCTGAGAGAAATGATGCCTTATCTAAAGAATAGCATCAATTACATCACAGTGATTTCCTATATGAAACCTAGGAGGCCAGAAATTGTGGGGAAAAACATTTTTCAAGTGCTGAATAAGAAGAAGTGCCAATCACATATCCTATACTAAGTGAAACTTTCCTTCAAGAATTCAGAGGAAATAAAGATCTTTATAGACAAAGTAATAATAAGAGAATTTGTTGATAGTATACATACCCTTAAAAAGTGAGTAAACAGAGCTTCCAAAACAGAGAGACAATGATGACAGAAGAATTCTGGAATCTTCAGAAAGAAATGAACAGCACAATGGGTAAAATTACTGGTAAACATAAGAAAATTTCCTTCACCTCGTGTGTTTTCTAAATCATGTATAAGGTTGAAGCAAAAAGTATAATACTATCAGATATGTTGGAGGAAATATTTAAACAATTTTATGTAAAAAGTGGAGAGAGAAAAGGGATTAAATGACAGTAATGTTTAAATACTTCACTCAAATTGCTATAACATTGATATATTAAAATATTATTAATAAATCAAAATTGATATCTAATAAAAGCTTAAGAAACTCATAGGAAGGCAAGAAAAAAGAAACAGAAGAATGAGAACCAGAGTGAACAACAACAAAAACAAAAATAAACTGAAAGAGTTAAGTCCTAATATATCAATAATTACATGTAATTGGTCTAAATGCACAATTAAAAGACACATTGAGAAAGTGGAGAAAATAATACATCTATATGCTGTATTCAAGAAACTCACTTCCAAATATAATGACATAAGTATATTGATAGTATACTGAGAAAGTGATATATCAAGTAAATATTAATAAAAAGGGTAAAGATGGCTATAGTAATATTAGAAAAAGTAGACATCAAAGTAAAGAAAATCACTAGGAAAAAAAAGAGACATTATATAATAGTAAAATGATTGATACAAAAATCAGATATAACAATCTTATATGTTATAAGTACCAAAAGATAAACCTTCAAAATACATTAAGCAAAAACTAACAGTGTTGAAAGGAGAAATAGACAAATACACCATTATAGTTAAAAATTTCACAGTAATTTATACAAAAATTTAGCAAGGATATGGAATAACAAAACAGCATCATCAAAAACAGAATCTAATTGATAAAGAACACTCCACCCAACAACAACAGAATAGGTATTATTTTCCAGTGCCCATGCAACATTCGCCAAAGTAACCATATCTTGGATTATAAAGCACAACTAAATCATTTTAAAAGGAATGAAACTCTACAGATATGATATCTGATCATAATAAATTCAATTAGAAAGCAATACCAGAAAGAAGTCAGAAAAATCTGCATAAATGTGGAAATTAAACACACTCTTTCATATTCCATTATAAACAGAAAGTCTAAAAAAAAATAAAACATACATAGAACTGAATGAAAGTGAAAACACAACATAACAGAAGTCATGGTATATAGCTAAATCAATGCTAGGAGACAAAGTTATAGTATTAAATGCCTACATTAGAAAATCTAAAAGATCTCATACCAATGATCTAAATTAATATCTCAAGAAACTAGAAAAAAAGAGTAAAATAAACCCAAACAAGTAAAAGTAAGAACTTAATAAAAATAAAGGCAGAAATCAATAACATTGATACAGGAAAATAATAGAGAAAATTAAACAAAAATCTGGTTCTTTGATAAAAATCAAAAAACTTGATAAACCTCTATTAAGACTGACAAAAATAAAAGAGAAAACACAAAAATTATCACTATCAGGCAAAAAACACGGGTTTTAACAACACATCCTTCAGCCATTAAAAGAATGATAAGACAAGATGGCGCTCTAGGCAGAAGCACCGCGCCATCCCTCTACAGCAAAGATCCAAAAAAGTAAGCCAAACAGAGAAAACAGCAATCCTGAAACCCTAAAACATCAAATGAAGAGATAAAAAACTCAGCCAAGCACCAAGTGGAATAAGAAACTGACAGAGAACAGAGAGCTAGAAGACATATATGCAGAAGTCCCCTATCAGCTAACGCAGCATGGATTCGCCATCTTGGACTCCTATCAGAGACCAGCAAATAGGAGGTATGAGAAAGCAGCTTCACGGAGCTTCCAGCAAGAGACAGAACAACCGGTAATTTGTGATATATGCTTTCCCACCCCCCACCCTTCTTCACCCCACTCGGCCTCCTCTGCTTCCCGAGGCCACAGTCTCTTGGCCAGGAAGCACCGGCTGCTTGGATTCCACCCGCCCACACTGGCCAACTCTCTGAGTGCCATTTGTTGGCTGATGGTGTTGTTTTCTTCCACTTCTTTTGATTTCTTCCTTACCTCACACCACCTCCCCCTCCTTTCGCTCAAATACCTGGCTCTGTACGCCATCTTTCCTTATTCCTGAGTGGCTGTGGCGCTCTCCTCCAGTGTGGAACTGCTTCCCGGCCCGTGCTGCCACACTGGTGGGATCCCGGAGCTATTTGTTTGTTTGTTTGTTTTGAATTGTTTTCTTTTTCTTTTATCGAGTTGGGAGCCCTTTCTGGCCAGGCAGTGCTATGCGGCTTGGGACCTACCACCTCAGGTTTCGTAGACCTGTAAAGGGATCCCTGAGGGCATTTCTTTTTTCGTGGTTTTTTTTTTTTTCTGTTTTTTGGGGGTATTTTCTTGTTCTCTTTTTAAAATTTGTTCTGTTTTCTTTTCCCTTTTTGTCGTTCTTTATTTCTCGGTTTCTCATCTTTCTCTACCTTCCTTCTCTTTCTGTCCCCTGAATACCTGGCACTGAAAACCTCTATGCCTCCTAGCCAGGCTGTACTTCAAAACATGGGAAAAACTTCCCCAGACCTCATAGCCACACCAGTGGAATCCCTGGCAGCTCTGCTGTTCTTTTTTCTTTCTAATTTTTATTTATTCATTCTTTTCTTTTCTTTGTTTTTCTTCTTCTTATCCTTTTTGTTTTTCTCCATTTCATAGTCTCTCATCTCTCCACTCCAACGGCAAGCTCCCCTAGCACTCTTTTTTGTTTGTATGTTTTTGGCTTCAGTTCCTCTCTCCTCTCTCCCCTCTCCCATACCCATCTTAGCTCCACACATCACAATCAGTCTCCCCCTTCCATCCTGCCTACCTGCACCATGCACTTAACATCACACCACCAAGCAGCACAGGCATGGCCTACTGAAACCTGCCCTGCACTGATTACTGACCCGCCCTGGTGGCTGTAGTGTCACAAACAACCCATCCCAGCAACTCCTCTTCAGCTAGACCTGCCCTGCTGTACCATATCTGAGCAACTGACCATGCCAATTGGATAAGGAGGCAAAAATTATCGTGCCCAGAGATAAGCAAACAACAAAGTACACACAGCCCCCCGTTCAGACATAGCCAAATTAAGAAAAAGGATGAAACAAATAAATCTACAATCAAGAAATGAGAAAAAATAACTACCGAATGCCCAAAAAAGAGTAGACAATATCAAAACATTTACAAAAACAGGACAGGATGGTTCCAATAGGCATCCAAAATAAAACACCAGATGACTTTCCAATAGAAAAAAAGGCACTAGAACTACCTGACAGGGAATTCATATCTCTAATACTCAGAATTATCCAAGAGTTGAAGCAAAAAGCAGACAAACATGGGGAAAAAAATAGACAAATTCATGGAAAAGCCAGAAAAATTCATGGAAAATATAGACAAAAAAATGGAAGAATTCAGGAAAATAATACAGGAACAAAATGCCAAAATAAATTCACAACTAGAAATTATAGAAAAACAACAATTAGAAATCCAAAAGATAAACAAGATTCAGAAATGGACAGTGTCATAGAAGGGCTGGGGAGCAGATTTGAAATGGTAGAAGACAGGATTAGCAGAACTGAAGACAAACACGTGGATACAATTCTGTTTGAGGAAAACTCAGAAAAAAGAACAAAGAAAAATAAAGAGACCCTGAGAATTATGTGGGACAGAATCAAAAGCAAAAATTTTCGAGTGATCAGTGTTCCAGAACAGGGGGAGAACACAGAAAACACAGAGAGGATCATTGAGGAACCGCTGAAAGAAAACTTCCCCAATATCATGAAAGATGAAAAGCTGGCCATCCAAGAAGCTCAACAAACCCCATATAGGATAGACAACAAAAGAAAATCACAAGGCATATCATAATCACACTCACCAAAACCAAAGACAAAGAACCCTGAGAGCAGCTCAAGAAAACCAAGAAGTCACATATAGAGGAGAAACAATAAGACTAAGCTCAGCTTATTCGGCAGAAAACATGCAGGCAAGAAGCCAATGGGATGACATATATAAAATCTTGAAAGAAAAAAATTTCCAGCCAAGAATAATATATCCTGCAAAACTCTCGTTCAAATATGATGGTGAAATTAGGTCATTTCCAGATAAACAGAAATTAAGGGAATATGTAAAAGTCAAACCAAACTTA
>NW_004444161.1:3417127-3440233 GCF_000243295.1 Trichechus manatus latirostris
AAGCCTTCACCTGAAGTACAATAAAAAAAAAAAAGACAAAGAAGGACACTATACAATGATTAAGGGGCTGATCCATCATGAAGACCTAAGCATGATAAACGTCTACGCACCCAATGACAGAGCTCTAAAATACATAAAAGAATGACAAGGGAATGTTATGAACAATTTTACTTGCATAAATTCAGCATTTTAGCAGAAATGATTAATTCCTTGAAAATCACAAATTATCAGAATTCAGCTAGGTGAAACAGATAACATGAATAGTCCTATAACCATTTTTAAAAAATTGAATTCACAATTATAAGTCTTTCCGAAAACATCCCCTGGCCCAGATTGTTCCAATGTAAAATTTTACCAAACATTTAAGGAAGAATTAACAAAAATTTTACATAATTCTGTCTAGAAAAAGACAAAAAATAGATAATTTCCAACTCATGTTATGCTGTCAGTATTACCCTGATATCAAAAACAGCAAAAATAACACAAAAATAGAAAATTACAAACCAATATATCTCATTAATTCAGACACAAAAATTCTCAAGGTATATTAGGATATCGAATCCAAAAATGCATAAGAAGAGTTATATACCATGACCAAGTGAGATTTATTCCAGTTACCCAAGGCTGGATTAACATTTGAAAACTAATCAATGTAATCCACCATATCAACAAGCCAAAGAAGAATTATTATATGATCATATCAATTTACACCAAACATGCATTTGAGAAAATGTAATGTCCATTCATAATAAATACTCCCAACAAATTAGGAATAGTTTGGAACTTCTTTAACCTCATTATCTATAAAGCAAACTTAGAGCTAACATCATACTTAATGATGACAACCTGTATGCTTTTCCTCTATCAGCACTCTTGTTGAACAGACTACTGAAAGTTATAGCCACTGCAATAAGGAAAGAAAAAGAATTTAAAAGCATACAGATTAGAAAGGAAGAAATAATACTTTCTTTATTTGCAGAGATCAAAATCATCTACACTGAAAACCCCAAGAAATCCACCAACAAAATAATAAATAAATGAAATAAAACCCTATAAATACTAAGTGGATTCAGAAAGTTATAGGCTACAAGATAGAAGATCAACATACAAAATGAATCACATTTCTATATATTAAAAATGAACATATGAAAATAAATTTTAAAACAATACCATTTACAGTTGTTCCAAATAAAATTAAATATTTGGTATACATGTAACAACACATAGCCTCTGTCTTAGGCTGGGTTCTCTAGAAAAGCAAAATGAGTGAAGCCTGTATATATGCGTACATGGTGTAAAGGTTAAGAGCTTGACTGTTAACCCAAAGGTCAGCAGTTGGAATCCACCAGCCACTCCTTGGAAACCCTATGGGGTAGTTCTACTCTGTCCTATAAGGTCGCCGTGAGTCAGAATTGACTTGACAGCAATGGGTTTTTTTTTGTTCTTATATAGAGAGATATTTATATAATGGAAATGGCTCACGCAGTTGTAGAGGCTGGAAAGTCCCAAATGTGTGGATCAGGCTGGTGTTTTTCCTGACTCACATAGCTGCACAGCTGACGAACCAAGGTCAGCAGGTCAGACAGCAGGTTGTTGACTCACAGGCTGTGGAGGCTGATGAAACCCAAAATCAGCAGGTAAGCTGCTACCTCAAGTCCCAAGAACCAGAGATCAGATGCAGGATCCAGAGGTAGCAAAAGCCAGAGAGCTTTGCCAGAAAGTCCTCTTATATGGGATGCAAGCCACACCCCCAAGGAAACTCCCTTTCAATTGATTGGCTGCTCATAGCAGATCTCATCATGCAGGTGATTCCGTCATTACATAGCTACCAAACTACATCATAACTGCCAAACCACTGAGAATCATGACCCAGTCAAGTTGACAGACAACCTTAACTGTCACAGTCCACCCATTGTCAGCTTGCTACCAACACACATCTCCCTAAAACATACACAATCTCTAAATAAAGATAATTATAAAGTCATACTTGCACTTAACATGGTACAGACATGTACAACCGAAAATGCACTAGCCCTGTTTATATCTTATATTTTATAAGTGAAGAAAACAAAATATTTGATGCACACATACAAGGAAGAAATACTCAGAACATTTAAAGTTCTTGTTTCTGCAACTGGTCGCAAGGTCATGGCTGGTATTTAGAACTTCCTTTTTTCACCACCTATTCCGTATTCCCTTTAGCCTTAGCAAGCACCTCAGCTGGTTGTGGTTGTTTGCCTGGTGGGTGACCCAAACCTTCATTCTTGAACGGTCTGGGTGATTAGTTGTCATGTCAGAATTGAGTGGCTGCAGTTTTCCATTGACTTTAATCACAGGGCATGGTGGTACTAAGAGATGTCCTAAGGGATCTCTTGTATTCCAGACATAATCTTCTTTACCTCCATTATGCAATATCGATCCAATTTCCTCTTAGTAATGAGAATCGATCACACCATCCAACATAGTTATCTCCCTTCTTTGCTTGGTGATCCAGAGGCATGAGGAGCACAAAGTGGCTAGGTGGCATTCTTAACTTCCAGTTCAATGGAATAAGTGTTGTGTTTCCTTTTTAGTTATGGGAAGGGACAGATTTAATAACTTAACTTTCACTTTAGAAGGAATATCTAGACAAGCTACACACCACTGGACCCCTAGAAATTTCACTGAGATGGAAGGCACCTGATTTTTTGTCAGATTAATTTCCCATCCTCTAGCACACAAATTTTTTACCAATAAGTCCAGAGTCATTGACACCTCTTCTTACTATGTCCGATAAGCATGTCATCAATGTAATGGACAAGTGTGACATCTTGTGGAAGGGAAAGGTGATCAAGTTCCCTGTGGACTAAATTATGACATAGGGCTTAAGAGCTGATATATCCCTGATGTAGGCCAGTGAAGGTGTATTGCTGGGCTTGTCAGCTGAAGGCAAACTGCTTCTGGTTGTCCTTTGAAAATGGTATGGAGAAAAAGGCATTAGCCAGATCAATAGCTGCATACCAGGTACCAGGAGATGTATTAATTTGTTCAAGCAATAAAACCACATCTAGAACTGCAGGTGCAATTGGAATCACCACCCGGTCAAGTTTTTGATAATCCATTGTCATTTGCCAAGATCCATCTGTTTTTTGCACAGACCAAATAGGCAAGTTGAATACATTAAAAAGCATGTATTCTCAACAGGGGCTCACCACCCCCGCATCCTTCAAGTCCTTGATGGTGGCAGTAATCTCTGCAATCCTTCCAGGAATGCAGTATTACTTTTGGTTTACTATTTTCCGAGGTAGGGACAGTTCTAATGGCTTACACTTGGCTTTTCCTACCATAATAGCCATTACTCTATTTCTCAAGGATCCAATGTACTTAGTATATCTATTCCAATCATGCATTCTGGAACTGGGGAAATCACTACAGGACAGGCTTGGGGAACCAGTGGACCCACTGTGAGCTGAACGTGAGACTTGACCTCCATACGTCCCTACACTGACAAGTGGGCTGCAGTGAAATTTTGGGTCTCCTAGAATTAGCATCGGTTTATAGCCAGTATCCAGAGAGCCCCAAAAAGTCTAATTATTTCCTTTTCCCTAATGAACAGTCACTCTTATTAAAGGCCGTAGATCCCTTTGGGGAAGACTGGGAGAAAGATTAACAGTATAAAATTTTGGCAGTATAATGGGGTCTTTCCCAAAGGTGATCCAGTCTCCCCTTCGTTCAAAGGATTGTGGATCTGTAAACTGGCTCAAAGCTGGGAATTGATTGAGAGGCCATGATTCTTCATTCTACTGATTAGAGTTAGACTGCCGTTCATTTGACCTAGAACTCTTCCACTTGTACACGTCAAGTAAATACTTAGTAGATTTCCTATCTATTTTACTCTTAGGGACACCATGACTAAGTAGCCAATTCCGTAAGTCCACACAAGTTAGAATATTCTGATTACTTCTTTGACTCTGCTCTCCATTACGGTAGCCATCCCCACCTTGCTTTTGTCAATTGAGTGTCACCACTTGGCCCCTACCACTATGGGGCACAAGTAGCCCCACTGTATCTCAGTTCAGGTGTGCTAATTCCGTTCGGGCAGTTCTCACTGTCAAATCTGACTTACATAAAATAGCAATCACAGCAGTCTTCAAGGATGCTGGAGTTCCCTTCACAAATTTGTTCCACACAATTGTACTAAAAGTTGTGTCCTCTGGGTCTGTAGGTGTGGGTCTGCAGGTGTTAGTCTGTAGGTCTAACCTGATAAATCCACTCTAACATGCCAATTTCCAAAACCCTTTGGATTCCTTCTTCTAAAGTATACCAAGGCAGGTCTGGTACTTCAACTTGATTTAATGTGGGCTTCAGTAAACCAAACAAATTATTAGATCATTTCCTAACCTCTTGAGCTGAAACGTTGAATGAAGAATCTGTGCTTGTTATTGTTAGGTGCCATTGAGTTGGTTCCAACTCGTAGTGATCCTGTGTACCCCAGAACGAAACACTGCACGGTCCTGCACCGTGCTCACAATCGTTGTTATACTTGAGCCCATTGATGCAGCCACTTTGTCAATCCATCTCGTTGAGGTTTTCCTCTTTTCTGCTGACCCTGTACTTTACCAAGCATATCAATCCCAGGGACTGATCCCTCCTGATAATATGTCCAAAGTATGTAAGATGTAGTCTTGCCATCCTTGCTTCTAGGGAGCATTCTGGTTCTACTTCTTTCAAGATAGATTTGTTGGTTCTTTTGGCAGTCCATGGTATATTCAAAATTCTTCACCAACACCACAATTCAAAGGCATCAATTCTTCTTGGGTCTTCCTTATTCATTGTCCAGCTTTTGCAAGCATGTGATGAAATTGAAAATACCATGGTTTGGGTCAGGCACACCTTAGTCTTCCTATATCAATAAACTTAGACTGACACAACTTTATGTTCTTTGAGCCATATCCCACACTCTTAATAGCCATTCCCACATATATTCCCCATGTTTCTGTTTGTACATGTTAGAAAACTCAAGCAGTTCTTTTGGAGTGTAATGTACCTCTTCCTGAGTCATGCTTTGTACTTCACCTTTTGGGGCTCTCTGAGACTTAAGTCTACTTGTAGGTCTAGAAGCAGAAATGGTTGGTGGGGATAGGTTCTAAGCACATTCAACAATGTCTTGTAAGGCAACTGCCTCAGGTGATGCCCCAGGCAATGACTCACACAGAAGCTCTTCAGACACAACTGGGTTAATATCATCAGATGGGGGTGGAGGGCATGATGCTTTTAATGGGGAGGGTGGCTTAGCAGACAAAGAAGGAGTAATCTCTTCAGATGGGAGTGAGAGGGCTGGCTCTGTTTGCAGGAATGATTCAAAGGAATTTAGGGGTTCAGTGTCCCCAGCTTCCTGACTATCTGCCCATATGTCCCCATCCCAAGTTTCAGGATCCCATGTCTTCCCAATCAGTGCCCTCGCTTTAACTTTAGACAGCATTCAAGGTTGGGAATTCAGTTGGTGTTGTAGTTCAGCCACTCTTACGATAAGATTCTGGGTTTTGTTTTTTTGGAAATATCAGTTCTCTTACTACAAGAAATAAGGTTTTCTTTCAGGACTCAAGTGGCAAATTTCAGGTAGTTTATGCAGTGCTTGAGCTGTGACTCTGAAGCCCTGAGCTCATCTCTTTCTTTCAGAGATGAGAAGGTAGGGCCAACCAGCTAGCTTCTTACACTTCTCATTATGACAAACTTGTAGAAAGCTATCAAACATGCGATCACCCAGAGCCTCACCTCTCACCAATATGTGATCTATTGGTTGTGCTATTTTACATATTTCTACTGCTACCTCACACCATGGATTAGCAGTGCCCTCTTTACTACTGGAAGCAGACTCATCAATGTCTTTAAGACTAACCAGACTTGAGAACCAATTTAGAAAACTAATCCTTATAATTTTGTTTCTCTAGAACCACTATCGGTACCAAATGTCTTAGGCTGGGTTCTCTAGAAAAGCAATACCAATGAAGCGTGTGTATACATACGTGTGTGTGTGTGTATATATATACATATATAGATACACATATATATATACATGTATATACATATAAAACCAAATCCATTGCCATCGAGTCAGTTCCAACTCATAGCTACCATATAGGACAGAGTAGAACTGCAGAACTGCTCCATAGGTTTTCCAAGGTGGATTTGAACTTTTGGTTAGCAGTTGTTCCTCACCAAAGCTCTTAACTGCTGTGCCACTATATATATATATACATATATACATATATGTATATATATATATATATATATAGAGAGAGAGAGATTTATATCAAGGTAATGGCTCACGCGGTTGTAGAGGGTGGAAAGTTTTATGCACGTGGGTCAGGCTGGATGCTTCTCCTGACTCACATAGCTGCAGGGCTGACGAACCCAAGATCAGCAGGTAAGATGGCAGGCTGCTGGCTCACAGGCTGCGAAAGCTGACACATCCCAAGATCAGCAGGTAAGCTGCTAGCTCAAATCCCAAGAACCGGAGATCAGATGCAGGATCCAGAGAGAGCAAAAGCCTGTGAGCTTTGCCAGAAAGTCAAATTATATTGGATGCAAGCCACACTCCCAAGGAAATGCCCTTTTAACTGATTGGCTGCTCATAGCAAATTTCATCGTGGAGATGACTACATTATATCATATCTCATTATGGAGGTGATTACATCATTATATAGCTGCCAAACTGCATCATAACTGCCAAACCACTGAGAATCATGGCCCAGCCAAGTTAACGTACAACCTTAGCCATCACACCCTCAGTACGCTAAAAATTATAAATGTTGATTAAAGAAGTACAATATGACCTAAATAAATAAGGACACATAGAACGTCCTTGAATGAAGACAATATATTAAAGACATCAATGCTCTTTAAATCAATCTATAGGTTTAATGCGATTGCTATAAAAATCTCAGAAAGTATTTCGTAGACATAAACAAGCTTATTGTAAAATTCAGATGGAAAGGAAAAGACCCACAAATAGCCAAAACAATTTGAAAAAGAACAAAGTGGAGGATTAACTCCTTCCTTTGTTAAAGCTTACTATGTAGCTAGAGTAATCAAGAGATCAATGGAATAACTATAAACACATAGATAAATGGGAACATAATGGAGAATCCAGAAATACACTCACACAGTATGCCCAATTAAATTTTGACTAAGGAGCAAAGGAAAGTCAATTGAGAAGGGAAAGCCTTTTCAAGAAGTGATGCTAGAACAATTGAACACCCATAGGTAAATAAAGTGAATCTCAACCTAAACTTCACACCTTAAAGAAAAGTCACTCAAAATGGATCAAACTCTTAAATGTTAAATGTAAAACTAGAAAACTTCTAGAATAAATCATGAGACTAAATCTTCAGAATCGAAAACTTGGCAAACAGTTCTTACACTTGCCAACAAAAAGCATGACCTATTAAAAAAAATTATAAATTGCATCTCACAAAAGTAAAATATATACATATACGTATGTATATATACATACGTATATGTATATATTTTACTTTGTGGAAGTTCCTATTAGAGAATAAAAAAACAAATTACAGGTTGGGAGAAAAAAATTTCTTCTAAGAAAGAACTTGTATCTATAATATGTGAAGATTTCAAAGAATCAACATTAAAAAAGGAATCCAATTAAAAATTGGCAAAAAAAAACCCCAGACGTTTTACTGAAGAGGTTATACAGATGGCTTAAATAAGCACATGAAAATATCATCAACATAATTAGCCAGCAAGGAAATGTAAATCAAAACCATGATGAGAAATCACAACACACCGAATAAAATGACTAAAATAAGAAATTCCTCTGGAATCTTTTCTCTGTGACTTCTGGAATCTTCCTTTCATGAAAAGCAACAACAGTCATGCTTGTATTTACACTTATTCATGGGAAATTTCCTACACCTACAACCTTCATTAAAACCTGACACTCAGCAATGTAAAACCCTATGAGTGGCAGCTTCCCATCCTCAGAATCCTCATATACAGTACGGTCTAGAGGCTAGATCCCTATCTTTTTCAGTTCCAAAGCCACTTCCAAACAATTGTAGCAGCAAACCATCTGATTAAACAGCTTTTGATTACACAGCTTTCTTACTCTTCAATTAACCTTCCAAATCAATCCTGCTTAAACCTCAATTTATTTTATTCCTGTGAACTTACTCCTCAAATTCATAAAGAACTCAATTTTTCTTTTCACTTTATTCCATTTTTCCTTCTATTAGTTTTTCTTTCATCCCTTAGAAACCTATTCCAGACTCTATCAATTCAACCACTGTTTGACAAAATCCTCAACCCAAACTCGATATTGGTGTTGTCTTCTGCCTTACAAGGGAAAATCATGCTCAGAATTGGCTTGAGATATCCTGATTTTCCATCCTAAAAGATGAATTCATAAACAGATATTTATGTCAAACCCTCCTATCCTTTTCATCCATTTTCCTTTGTTCTCCTGCACAATGCTCTCATAACTCTCTGACATCTGTATTTCCTCATAGAGCCAACAGCTGAAGATATACATTACTTTATCACTGTTGACTTTTAATCAAGTAAGTTTATACTGTTAAACCAATGATTTTTCATTTCTCCCTTGTCTCATAAACAATTTGGTATTTGTCTTAGTCTTTGATATGTGCACTCTTATTGACTGAAGAACTTCTTTCACACTTAATCATATCCTACTCAGTAAGGTGACAAGAGAGCTTGAATCACTTTGGTATATTCTTGGTGCTAACGGATAGGCACCTTATTTCACAAAATGCCAGGAACCCACAAGAAGAAATCAACATCACTAGATGAAACTTCTGAGGTAAACATGTCTGATTTGGAGTAAAATCCTAATATCCTGATTTGCTGCCCATGCCTTTCCTGGACATGTGTTTTCTGGCTAATTATTATTGAATGTGGTTTTTGTGAAAGAAAAGGATTATGAAATATATTGCATTGTTAAGAATGAATCTAATACATACACATTTTTGTTAAAATGTGTTCCTTAGACTCCAGCTAGGGAAAAGGTAATGAGAAGATAACAGACTCCAAACATCTTTGAGCCAAGTACCTTTGTCCTCATTACATTATTTTAGGAATTTTAGATATGACAATATCTGAAGGAACATCATATTGCCATTAATAAGTGTAGTAGTGCCCATGAAAATCTATGTTCTCTAAGAATACGCATATTTATAAGTATACTAGCAGACTTCCACTTTACCTTTTATATATATTTTTCTACTCCTCACAGTTCTTTCAAATACATCAAAATCTGTACCCTAATGACCATTTCTCCACTCACTGTCATTCATAGTCCACTCAGTGTTTTCCCAACTGTGAGTTATGACATATCAGAAAGTCAGTTTAGTGGATCTAAACTAAATAAAATACAATAAAATTGAAAACATTAAAGAGCATGTATTCTCAACAGGATCTGAACACTTGGTAACAGAGAATTCTGTTATATGTGTCCGTATCAGTACACGCATGCACAAATACTTAGTATTTCTCTCCTTTACAGCCAAAGTTCCTGAGTGACTTACCAGCAGAAAAATTAGTGGTTTCCATAATTCTTTCTAGCTATGGCCTTAGTCATAGATGGTTTATTCTGCCTATTTCTACGAACAAAGATTTTTATTTGAGACCTCACATCTCCTCCCCTTTGTCTCTCAGTTGATTAAGTTCTAGATTTAGCTGCTTAGCAACAAGAGTCTCTCAGTTCTACAGAACATGACAACTGACATTAAAGTTCTTCCCCACTCTGACTCCACCATGTGTATACAATTTTATTTCTAATTTATCTTCGATATGAATAAATCAGACTAGCTTCCTCACTCCCATCCTATGCACTCTTGACATATTGTATGCTCACTTCGACTTCAGTACTTCTGCTGATGCTGCTCCCTGGGTCCTAGATGATTGCCTAACCACTGAACAATATTGTAGAATATATCCAAGTACTTTAAAGTCCACAGAAAAGTCTACTGTCTTTTTAAGTCCTTTTCTTAGAACGACATCAGTGATTACTTGTAACTCGATTATGCCAAAGAACAACTCAAACTCATTAGTATCTGCACACAAATTTGCTTCATATATGAGGAAGAACTGTCTTCAGTCTTTTATCAGCCAATCCAGATAAAAATAAGATTTAGAAGAGGATATGGGGTAGTGAAAATTTAAAAAATAGTAATAATGTGGAAGTAAATTTAAGAGATACGTTGTCTAGCTGTCAGTTATCCAAGAAGTGTGAGTGGTCTTCCCTTAGCAGGTTGGCTGAGGTTATCCACAGAAACCATATTAGCTATTTATGAATCTCCTAACCTTGGAAGTTAGGTAAGGAACAGACAGGTGATTTTCTTTGGTATTGTGTGTCAATCTGATATCTGTTGATGTCTTTCAGTTAGCTCCTCCGTCTTAGTAAGTCCAGGTCGGCAACTATTCCCTCATTGGACTTCTTCAGTTTCTCCCTTATTTATGTCTAAATTAAGTCTTAAAGGAGAAAATTTGACAGCAAGCTTTTCAATATTTTTTTCTTAATGTAATGGGTTGTGTAGTAACATTTCAGTACCCAGATATCAGACAGGGACAAGGGTAAAATATAAGAGAACATTCATAAGTATGAGAAAAATTTGGACCAGTCCAATTTTCTTTATCTTTAAGCCATAAGTAGATGAATGAGTTTAAATGATCATTTCAAAACAAAACCCAAAACCACCGGTGTTGAGTCAGTTCTGACTCATAATGGCCCCATGTGTTATAAAGTAGAATGCTCCATAGGGTTTTCTTGACTGTAATCTTTATGAAAGCAGATCACTGGGACCCACTTCCCTGGAACTGCTTGGTGGGTTCAAACCACCAACCTTTAGGTTAATATTTGAGTGCAAATCATTTGAGCCACCAAGGGACATTACATGATCATTAGACCTCATAATTACACCGTTTCTCAATTTTAATGAGGGTTTATGGAGATTTTGAAGTGTTGAAGTGTCGATCACTTTATCACTGGGGTTATAGGGGTAGAAACTTAGGATGATTTAGTTCTTTTGAAACTTGAAATTTAAATCACAATTTGTTGCTGTTGTGTGCCATCAAGTAGATGCCCACTCAGAAAGACCCTATAGGACAGAGGAGAACTGCCCTACAGGGTTCCCAAGACTAATCTTTAAGGAAGCCGACTGCCACATCTTTCTCCTGCAGAGTGGCTCGTGGGTTCGAACCACCGATCTTTTCTTCAGCAGTCGAGTGATTAGCCACTGTGCCACCAGGTGTTCTTACTAATTGATAAAAGAAATTGTTAAAGAGAATATAATTTCTAAGGAACATGTAGTAAATTTTAAGGTTGGGAGAGAAAATTCTGAACTCCCACTCCAGATCCTTTTGTATAACTATGAAAGAAGTTCTTGCTTTGCTTTCTTTTCCTGCCCCTTATGGGGATGCTTTTTTCTTTTCCTGCCCCCTAGGGCTCTGGGTGCTTAGAGCTATTTGTGGTAACTTTACTTCTTCTTTTTTTTATTACCCTCTCCTCCATCTAGAATGTTCTATCAAACCCTGTCTAATAGTCATTGCAGTATCAATTCTTCTGATTTACAACTGCATGGACCTTAGTGAGCAGGTAGAGTGGTATATTCAGTAAATATCCATTGAAAGAACAAAAATTGTCCTAATTAAAGATGACTTTTTATTCTATAAAGGGCCCTGGTGGCACAGTGGTTAAGTGCTCGACTGCTAACCAAAGGGTCAGCTGCTGATCGAAAGGTTGGCAGTTTGAACTCCCCAGCAGCTCCACAACAGAAAGACATGATAGTCTGCTTCCATAAAGATTACACCCTTGGAAATCCTATGGGACAGTCTATTCTGTCCTGTAGGATCTCTGTGAGTCAGAATTGAATTGACGACAAAGGGATTGGTTTGGTTTTTAATTCTATATTGTAACATTGATATGATCTATGTGAAATCAGCTACTCTAAAGTTGTTGTTGTCATTAGATGCTATCGAGCCTGTTTGGACTCATAGCGACTCTATGTACAACAGAACGAAACACTGCCCAATCCTGCACCATCCTCACAATTGTTGTTGTGCTTGAGCCCATTGTTGCAGCCACGGTGTCAATCCATCTCGTTGAAGGTATTCCTCTTTTTTGTTGACCCTCTACTTTACCAAACATGATGTCCTTCTCCGGGACTGTTCTCTCCTGATAACATGTCTAAAATATGTGAGAGGAAGTCATGCCATCCTTGCTTCTAATGAGCATTCTGGCTGTACTTCTAAGACAGATTTGTTAGTTCTTGTGGCAGTCCATGGCATATTCAATATTCTTTGCCAACACCATAATTCAAAGGTGTCAATTCTTCTTTGGTCCTCCTTATTCATTGTTCAGCTTTAGCATGCATATTCCAAAAGACCAAACCCATTGCCGTGGAGTCGATTCTGACTCACAGCAACCCTGTAGGACATAGTAGAACTGCCGCATAGGGTTTCCAAGGAGTGCCTGGTGGATTCAAACTGCCGACCTTTTGGTTAGCAGCCTAATTCTTAACCACTATGCCAGACTGCATATTAGGCAATTAAAAATACCATGACACACCTTAGTTCTCAAAGTCACATCTTTGCTTTTTAACACTTTAGATATATCTTTTGAAGCAGGTTTGCCTAATGCAATATGTTGTTTGATTTCTTGACTTCTGCTTCCATGGGCATGGATCGTGGATCCAAATAAAATGAAATCCTTGACAGCTTCAGTATTTTCTTTATTTATCATGATGTTATATATTGGTACAGTTGTAAGGATTTTTGTTTTATTTATGTTGAGGTGTAATCCATACTGAAGGCTGTGGTCTTTGATCTTTATCAGTAAGTGCTTCAAGTCCTGTTTGCTTTCTGCAAGCAAGGTTGTGCCATCTGCATATCTTAGATTGTTAATGAGTCTTCCTCCAATGCTAATACCACCTTCTTCTTCATGTATTATTTGCTCAGCATTCAGATTGAACAAGTATGGTGAAGGATACAACCCTTATGTACACCTTTCCTGACCTTAAACCACACAGTATCCCCTTGTTCTGTTCAAACAACTGCTTCTTGGTCTAGGTACAGGTTCTGCACGAGCACGATTACGTGTTCTGGAATTCCTATTCTTTGCAATATTATCCATAGTTTGTTATGATCCACATAGTCGAATGTCTTTGTATAGTTAATAAAACACAGGTAAACATCTCTCTGGTATTCTCTGCTTTCAGCCAAGATCCATCCGGCATCAGATATTACATACCTTGTTCCAACTCCTCTTCTGAATCTGCAATTGCTTTTGAATGATCTTCCGCAAAATCTTACTTGTGTGTGGTATTAATGATATTGCTTGATTATATCGGCATTTTATTGGATCACCTGTCTTTGAAATGGGCACAGATATGGATCTCTTCCAGTAATTGGCCAGGTAGCTGTCTCCAAATTTTTGGATGTAAGCTGGTAAGCACCTCCAGCACTGTATCAATTTGTTGAAACATCTCAATTGGTTTTCCATCAATTCCTGGAGCCTTGATTTTCATGAATGCCTTCAGTGCAGCTTGGATTTTTCCTTCAGTATCATACGTTTTTGATCATATGTTACCTCTTGAAAGGGCTGAACATCAACCAATTATTTTTGGTACAGCAACTCTGTATATTCCTTCCATCTTCTTTTGATACTTCTTGAGTGGCTAAATTCTTTCTCCCTAGAATCCTTCAGTATTGCAAGTTGAGGCTTGAATTTTTTCTTCATTTCTTTCTGCTTGAGAAATGCCAAGCGTGTTCTTCACTTTTGGTTTTCTAACTCCAGGTCTTTGCACATTTCATTATAATATTTTACTTCGTCTTCTCAAGCTGCCGTTTGAAATCTTTTCAGCTCATTTACTTCATCATTTTTTCAGTTAACTTTAGCTACTCTACATTCAAGAGCATGTTTCAGAGTCTATTCTGACATCTATTTTGGTCTTATCTTTCTTTTTTGTCTTTTTAGTGACCTTTTGCTTTCTTCAAGTATGATGTCCTTGATGTTATTCCCCAACTCATGTGGTCTTCAGTCATTATTGTTCAATATATCAAATCTATTCCTGAAATGGTCTCTAAATTCAGATGTGATATACTCAAGGTTGTATTTTGACTCTCGTGGACTTGTTCTAATTTTCCTTAGCTTGAACTTGAACTTGCATATGAGCAGTTGATGGTCTGATCCACAGTTGGCCCATGGCCATGTTCTGAACGATGATATTCAGTTTCTCCATTGTCTCCTTCCACAGATGTAGTCAATTTGAGTCCTGTGTATTCCATCTGACAAGGTCCACTTGTATAGTTGCTTTTTATGTTGTTGAAAAAGGTTATTTGTGATGAAGTCATTAGTCTTGCAAAATTCTATCATATGATCTCTGGTGTTGTTTCTATCACTAAGGCCATATTTTCCAACTACTGATCCTTTTCCTTTGTTTCCAACTTTTACATTCCAATCACTAGTAATTATCAATGCATCTTAATTGCATGTTTGATCAATTTCAGACTGCAGAAGTTGGTAAAAATCTTTTTCTTCTTTGTCCTTAGTGATTTGTGTGTAAATTTGAATAATAGTCATATTAACTGGTCTTCCTTATAGGTGTATCCTATCATTGACAACATTATACTTCAGGAAGATCTTGAATTTTGTACATGTTAAAGCTAAACAAAGTGAAGACTGCCTGTATGTATATACATGAATATGTTTATACATACATACATGTATATACATGAGTACATGAATATGTATATGAATGAATAGATATGTGTATGTACGTATAAACATATTCGTGTATATACATACAGGCAGTCTTCACTTTGTATGGCTTTAACATGCACAAACTTCAGCTTACATGGTTCAGTTAAATAACGTCAGTCCTCCAGTAAAATAATATGATCCAAATTTTAGTTACCATGGTATTTTAACTGTGAGTCATTGTGCAAAGTACAAATCTTGTTGCTAGCTCTTCAGTCAGTTTTACAATCAGTGGTAAATAGCAAGTGTGCATTATGACCCATGATTAATCAGATCACTTCTTTGATTGGTCACTGTGCATCTGTCATTCAGTTCGTGCCCAGACAACCAAGTATGTAGTAAAATTTTATAAAACTGAATAATTAAAAAAAGATATTGACCAATAAAATAAAAGAGCAGCAATGAAACAAAGACTGATAATGTTAGAAGTAAAATTGGATGAGATCAGAAGATTTAAAAATGGCAACATCAAAGTGAAGACAAGACCTAGACTTGCATGAAGCTTACAAGCTATACTAAAAAAAGTCTGATGAATATAAACACAAGGAAATTTTGCTTCAACACGATTCAAATTGAATCTTGATGGAGATACAGAAGAAATAGCTGAATGTGGGAACACTGGCACTGCTGCTGTTTGAGAGACTTCAGATATGCAGCCAGAGAAACTTTGTGAAGGCAACATTATTGACATAACTGAGGAAAGTGGTTGTGATGAAAAGAAGGAAGATGTACAAAAGAAATGTCACTGCAAAAAAGTTCACATTAAAGGGAGTCACAGTGATTTTTGTGGTAATAAAAGGGATATTTTCTTTGATGAAGTCTATTTCTATTTTTAAATAAATTCTGAGGTAAGATTAACCCATTGCCGTCAAGTTGATTCCAACTCATAGGGACCCTATAGAATGGAGTAGAACTGCCCCATCGGGTTTCCAAGGAATGGCTGGTTGATTCGAACTGCCAACATTTTGGTTAGCAGCTGGGCTCTTAATCACTGTGCCACCAGGGCCCCTGAGAAATGTGCAAAGTTTGAGAGAAGAAAAGCTAAGATTTCTACTTATAGATCACATGGGTGACTAATGTGTCTAATTTTACACCTCTGTTACAGGGCAGGAATTACATAAATCTTATTTAACCAATAAATTTGTATTTTTATCTGTAACAGTACCACTCAAACCAAAATATAAGGTATTTGAACTAAATGGCCATGATTTTTATCTCTGCATATCAATGTATCCCTTCCCCAAAACTATTAAGCAAACTAGTTGCCTACAGATGACTCTGACTCATGGCGCGCTGGGTGGTATAAATGGTTAACATGCTGGTCTGCTATCCAAAATGTTGGAGGTTTGAGTCCACCCAGAGGTGCCTTGAAAGAAAGGCCTGGAAATCTACTTTCAAAAAATCAGCCATTGAAAACTATAGAGCACAGTTTTACTTGATCACACGTGGGATTTCCCCCAAATTATAATCCCACACAAAATTTCTTACAAATAGCAACTACCTAATTTTACATATATATTATATATACCATTTGAGTTAGGTTGAGTTATGTCTAATATTTTACGTCTGTTTATTCTGTCATTACCTTGTTAGTTGAGAGGGTTGAGAAACTCAAATTACTGAGTTTAAGCTCATTATACTAGAATGACTAATCCTATGCCCAGGACAAGAAGTGATTGAGTCAAAAAATCTAAAAATTGTTTCTTTAGCATCCCCCCAAAATTATAGTAAAAAGCCCTAAGAGTAGATTTGCTTCCAAAATAAGTGCAGAGCATGAATGGATTGCATTGATGTTCTTTAAATATGACTGGATATGTGTTCAAAGAAAAGAAAACCAATGCAATGTCAACTATTTCCTGAATTTTTTTTTTTTTAAGATTAGACATATTGTGGCAATTACTTCTATACAACTAATTCTCAAATCAACTGGGAGATTTGGATTGAAAGGGCAGCAGAGAAATCCCTTTTTCTCTGACATTTGTTGGTTATCTAGTAAGGACTGAATAACAATCACTGTCCTAGTTATTAAAGATATAAAAATGACAAAAACATAATTCTTGCCAAAGAGATGCGTCAGATAGTTAGTTTGGATCATGAACAGTCAATAATCAATTGTACACCAGTTGAATAAGTTATGAAATAGAGGAAAAACTGAAGTGTACTAAGAGCAAGAATGCAAGGTTTGATGAAAATACAGAGAGAATAAGCTGATTGAAAGATAATATACTGATTAACAAGTGGTATGTTACTGTTTAGTTTTATACACACAGACATATATACATATTTGCTACATGTGTACATATAACGTGAATCCCATTTACATCTTACAAAACTATCTTTTTCAGAAACTGTTACATTTTTGGTTCCAGTAAACTAACATTTGGAGTTACTCTGTAGAGATCATTAAAAAATAATTTAAAAAACATGGATAAGAAAAAAAAGAAATGTAGGTAAATTCAATTATTATGCAATGACACTTTGGAAAATATAAAGAAAAATGAGGTTAAATGAATACAGATCTCAGAATTTATCCCCTGTGTTATTTGCAGGGTAAAAATATAATTACTATGTGAGTACTAGTCAACAAAGTGCTTCATAGTATAATCAGGCAAGAAAAGTCATGCAGACTGGAAAAGAAGAAATATAATCTTTTTGTAGATGGCATGATCTTGTATATAGAAGATATTAAAGAATATACACAAATATTAGAACTAAAGAACAAGCACAAAAAAAACTAGGGATGCAAGATTAATATAAAAAAGATTAAATATGTTTCAAAATAGAAACAATGACAATCCAAGAATGAAATTAAGAATATAATTTCATTAACAATAACATTAAAATGTGAAATATTTAGGAATCAATTTAAAAGAAGTGTACACTGAAACTTTGCTAAAATAAACTACAGATGATTTAAGTAACTGAAGAGACCTTCCATGGAAGACTCAAATTATTATGATGGACGGACTTTCAAGTGGATATACAAATTCAACTCAATCCTTATCAAAATTCTAGCAGCCATTTTTGCAGAAATTGACGAGAAAATCTTAAAATTTACATAAAAAAGAAAAACACCAAAAATAGTTAAAACAATTTTGAAAAAGAACAAAGTTGGAGGGTTATCACTTCCTGATTTAAAAACTTATTTTAAAGCTACAGGTGACAAGACAAGAGTACTGGCATAAGAATAGACATAGATCAATGGAACAGAATTGAGAGGTCAGAAATAAACCCTTATATTTATAGTCAGTTGGGTTTTTCAGCTTTAAATGTTGACTACAACCAAAATTTTCTCCTAAGAAAAGCATTTTCAAGTAATTTTTATTTTTGTACAAATTTTCTGGAACTAATCTTACATGCATTGAGTGACACTCTATCTCTGCTGCCCTAGTAAAAAAAAAAAAAAAAAAGATTGGCCTAAGGAACTATGGCAGGATCTAAAGCCACCATAGATGGACTGGCGGAAAGGACACAGACCACCGCTAAGGAAGATGGTCAGACATGACACTTATCCTTAAGTCCACCATTTCAGTCTGTGACAAGGGAACACAATCAAAAACCAAATATGTAAACTGTGAATGTTTATTCTGGATAAACAGGAGCTAAATTTAAAGTTTTCCCTACATTCTAAACTGGGAAGTATAGAGGCCCAAGGAAAAATCCACATCAAATTCCCATTTCTTGGAATAAGCCTAAAGAAAAGAAAACAAAACAAAAACAAAAAAAAAAAAATTAAAAAACCTAAAGAGCTCTAAACACAGCAGGATTTAAAAAAAAAAATTTCCATCGAGTCAATTCCGACTCATAGTGACCCTGTAGGACAGAGTAGAATGTCCCATAGGGTTTCCAAGGAGCAGCCAGGGGTTTTGAACTGCTGACCTTTTGGTTAGCAGCCTAGCTCTTAACCACTGTGCCACCAGAGCTCCACACAGCAGGGTAATAGAGGTGTTAAATGCATTGAAGGTCAAAGGAAAATAATTCAGACCCTGTAAAATGTCAAGAAAAAGCAGATGAGAAAATACAGAGAGAGCCTATTGATTCAACATGCTTTTCTAAATCATCTGATATTTATATCAAGTTACATTATGCTTAATTAATTTTCACATATTTAAGCATGCTAGTTAGGAGAGGCTCTTAGTGTGACTGTCAGAAATGAGCTGTGTGGCTTTTGGATAGCCTATATCTCTAAACTTAAATATGTTTTATCTCAAAAATGAGATGAGGAAATGTGTTCAAAGGATTTTCCTCCATCATTAAATGCCTGTGAATCCATAAAATTCCATAAACTGTGTGTTATGGATTGAATTGTGTTCCCCAAAAATATGTGTTGTAAATTCTAACCTCTACGCCTGTGGTTATAATCCCATTTGGGAATGGGTTGTCTTTGTTATGTTAATACCACAAGAATACAGTGGGGTGTTGTTGAATCAATCCCTTTTGAGATATAAAAGAGATTAAACAAGCAAGTAGAGATGGCAGAAGAGAGATGCCAAGCCACGTGAAGATCACCCAGAAACAGATAGTCAAAGAGTCAAAGACTTCCCTCCCGAGATGACAGAGAGATAAATCCTTCCCTAGAGCTGGCACCCTGAATTTAGACTTCTAGCCTCCTAAACTGTGAGAAAATACTACACTTTTAGTATTTCTATTATGGCAGCTCTAGATAACCAAGACACTGTACTTGAATTGTGTTTAAAGGAACTATTGCTCATTCTTAACATTGAAGTTATACACTTACAAAAGTAACTGTGTTATTACAAAAGACTCACCTATAGGAACAAAAGTATGGAAGTTAGAATCATGAACATACTAATGAAGTGTAATTTATGAAGAATATTTTATAGTAATTATTACTTTCATTAGGATCAAAACAAACAATATGATCCTTTTTTGATTTCGAGGTAGTCTGGTAGACGTGATAAAGCTTTTAAGGACATAACCTTGGGAACTAACAAGACCTTAAAAAGTCAAATTTAGCTTCCAGGCAACATGGTGCCATAGACAGAAGCACCATGCTGTCCCTCCATGGCAAAGATCTGAAAAATAGCTCAAATAGAGACACACATCAATCCTGAAACTCTAAGCATCAAATGAAGAGATAAAGAACTCAGCCAAGCACCGAATGGAATAAGAAACTGCCCGAGAACAGAGAACTAGGACAGATACATGCAGAGGTCCCCTATCAGCTACAGCAGCACGGATCTGCCATCTTGGACTCCTACTGGAGATCAGTGAACAAGGGGTATGAGAAAGCAGCTTCACGGAGTTTCCAGCAGAAGACAGAACAATCGGTAACCAACGATACACGCTTTCCCACCCCACACCCTTCTTCACCCTCGCTCGGCCTCATCTGCTTCCTGCAGCCACAGTCTCCTGGCTGGGAAGCACTGGCTTCACCCCGGTATCACTTGGATTCCACCCGCCCACACTGGCCAGCTCCCTGACTGCCATTTGTTGGCTGCTGCTGTTGCTTTTCTCCGCTTCTTTAGACTTCTCTCTTACCTCTCACCACCTCCCCCTCCTTTCTCTCAAATACCTGGCTCTGTGTGCCATCTTTGCTTCTTCCTGAAAGGCTGTGAAGAACTGCTTGACTGTGAAACTGCTTCCCAGCCCATGCCGCCATGCTGGTGGGACCTCCGGAGCTTTGTTCATTTGTTCTGATTTGATTTGTATGTTTGTTTCTTTTATTTTTCTTTTCTCGGCTTGGGAACCCCTTCTAGCAGGGCAGTACTGTGTGGCTTGGAGCTACTGTCTTACTCTGCACAGACACACACCGACATCCTTGGGGTGCATTTTTGTGTTGTTTTGGCTTTTTGTTGTTGTTGTTGTTCTTTTTTTGTTTCTTTGTTTTGTTTTCTTCTCTGTCTTTTTCCATTTTGGTCTTTCTTCATTTCCAGTTTCTTACGTCTCTATACTTACCTTCTCTTCCTGTCTCCTGAATACCTGTCACTGTGTGACACCTCTACTCCTTCTAGCCAGGCTGTCCTTCACAGCCTGGGAGAAACTTTCCCAGTCCTACGAGCTGCACTGGTGGGATCCCTGGGGGCTTTTCTTTTATTTTTCCTTCTTTTTTCTCTAATTTTTAATTATTCATTTTTTTCTTTTAATCTTTTTCTTTTTATTTTTCTCCATTTCTGTCTCTCATATCTCCACTCCAAAAACAGGCTCACTTAGCACTCTTTTTTGTTTCTTTGTTTGTGTGTATGTTTTCGGCACCTGTTCCTCTCTCCTCTCTCTACTCTTTCTCATACCCATCTTAGCTCCACACATCACAATTTACCCCCTCCTTCCTGCCTACCTGCACCGTGTGCTGAACATCACAAACCCAAGCAGCACAGGCACAGCCTACCGGAACCTGCCCTGCACTGATTCCTGGCCCACACTGTTGGCCCTAGTACATCCACAAATAACCCATCCCAACAACTCTCCTTCAGCTGGACCTACCCCGCTGTACCATACCTGAATGACTAACTCTGCCCATTGGAGAAGGATGTGAAAAGAATCGTGCCCACAGAAAAGCAAACAACAAAGAACGCACACCTGCCTGCTCAGACATAACCAAATAAAACAAAAAGCAGGATGAAACAAACAAACCTACAATCAATAAACAAGGAAAATAACTACTGAATGTCCAAAGACAGCAGACAATATCAAAATATATACAAAAACATGACAGGATTGTTCCAGTAGGTGTCCAAAATAAAACACCAGATGACTTTCCAGTAGAAGAAAAGGCACTAGAACTACCTGAAAGGGATTTCAAATCACGAATACCCAGAATTATCCAAGAGTTGAAGCAAAAAGCAGACAAAAATGAGGAAAACATAGACAAATTCATGAAAAAGACAGACAAATTCATGGAAAATACAGACCAAAAAAATGGAAGAATTCAAGAAAATGATACAGGAATAAAATGCCAAAATAAATTCACAACTTGAAGTCACACAAAAACAACAATTAGAAATACAAAAGATAAACAACAAGATTTCAGAAATGGACAGTGTCCTAGAAGGGCTGAGGAGCAGGTTTGAAATGATGGAAGACAGGATCAGTGGAACTGAAGACAAACACTTGGATACAACTCTGTTTCAGGAAAAATCAGAAAAAAGAATGAAGAAAAATGAAGAGACCCTGAGAATTATGTGGGATGCAACCAAAAGCAAAAATCTGCAAGTGATCAGAGTTCCAGAACGGGGGGAGAAAACAGAAAACACAGAGCATATCATTGAAGAACTGCTGACAGAAATAATCCCCAATATCGTAAAAGATGAAAAGATGACCATCCAAGAAGCTCCACAAACCGTATATAGGATAGACCCCAAAAGAAAATCACCAAGGCATATAATAATCACACTTGCCAAAACCAAAGACAAACAAAGAATCCTGAGAGCAGCTCGTGAAAAACAAGAAGTCACATACAGAGGAGAAACAATAAGACTAAGCTCGGATTATTCGGTAGAAACCATGCAGGCAAGAAAGCAATGGGATGACATACATAAAACCTTGAAAGAAAAAAATTGCCAGCCAAGAATAATATATCCTGCAAAACTCTTGTTCAAATATGATGGTGAGATTAGATCATTTCCAGATAAACAGAAATTAAGAGAATATGTAAAAACCAAACCAAATTTAGAAGACTTATTAAAGGGAATCCTTTGATCTGAGAACAAACAACATCACACCACAGGCTGAATCTAAGGCACAGGATTGTACCAGCCAGATACCAACCTAGGAAATGAACTCTCAAGGACTATACAAAACGAAAAGAAAGACAACAAGGAATCAGAGCAGTTAATCCATAAATGACAACAACATCAGAACGATAAAACAGGGAATAAAGAGTGTAGGTATAGAACCCTCTAACAGAGAGTGAGACAAGGTATTACCAAGTAATAATAGACTTGTTCAAACCTAGGAAGATAAGGATAAATTTCAAGGTTACCACAAAGAAAGTTAACAAATCTATTCATCAAAATAAAGAAGTAAAACATAAAGTTTCAGTAAAAACAAAAGCTGCTAAAAAAAGAAAAAAGAAAAAAAAAACCCACCAACAAAAGGAATTCACCACCAAAAAAAAAAAAAGCACTACAAAATGACAGCAATAAACTCACATCTATCAATAATTACACTGAATGTAAATGGCCTAAATGCACCCATAAAGAGAGGGAGAGTGACAGAATGGATAAAAAACAGGATCCATCAATATGCTGTCTACAAGAGACACACCTTAAAAACAAAGATGTAAATTTATTAAAAATCAAAGGATGGAAACAAATATATCAAGCAAACATCTACCAAAAAAAAAAATTGGAGTGGCAATACTAATCTCAGAT
>NW_004444161.1:3441621-3442969 GCF_000243295.1 Trichechus manatus latirostris
TAATCCACCACATAAATAAAGGAAAGAAAAGAATCACGTGATCATCTCAATTGATGCTGAAAAGGCATTCAACAAAGTCTAACACCCATTCCTGATAAAAACTCTCAATAAAATAGATATAGAAGGGAAATTTCTCAACATAATAAAGGTTACCTATACAAAACCAATGGCCAACATCATTGTTAATGCAGAGAGGCCAAAAACATTACCCTTGAGACCAGGAACAAGACAAGGATCCCCTTTATCTCTATTCTTATTTAACATTGTGCTGGAAGTCCTATTTCAAGCAATAAGGCAAGAAAAAGAAATAAAGGGCATATAAATTGGTAATGAAGAAGTTAAACTGTCCCTGTTTGCAGATGATATGATACTATACATAGAAAACCCTAAAGACTCCACAAGAAAACTATTGGACCTAATAGAAAGATTCAGCAGAGTAGCAGGATACAAGATAAACATACAAAAACCAGCTGGATTCCTATACACCAATATAGAGAACGATGAAAAGGAGATCAGGAACCAATACTATTTATAATAGCTCCTAAAAAAATAAAATCCTTAGGAATAAATCTAATCAGGGATGTAAAAGACCTATCCTAAGAAAACTGTAAAACACTACTGCAAGAAACCCAAAGGGATCCACGTAAATGGAAAAACATACCATGCTCCTGGATAGATAGACTCAACATTGTGAAAATGACAATTCTACCCAAAGCAAATTACAAATACAATGCAATCCCAATCCAAATACCGACAATATTCTTTAAAGAGATGGAACAACTAATCATTAACTTTATATGGAAAGAGAAGAGGCCCCGGATAAGTAAAGCACTATTGAAGAAGAAGAATAAAGTAGGAGGACTCGCACTACCTGACCTCAGAACCTACTCTACAGCTATGGTAGTGAAAACAGCCTGGTAATGGTACAACAACAGATACATTGACCAGTGGAACAGAATTGAGAACCTAGATGTAAATCCATCCACCTACGGTCACCAGATCTTTGACAAGGGCCCAAAGTCCATCAAACGGGGAAAAGACAGTCTTTTTAACAAATGGTGCCGGCAAAACTGGATGTCTATCTGCAAAAAATGAAACAGGACCCATAACTCACACCATATACAAAAACTAATTCAAAATGGATTCAAGACCTAAATACAAAGCCAAAAACTATAAAGTTCATAGAAGAAAAAATAGGATCAATGCTACAGGCCCTAATGCACAGCATTAACAGGATACAAACCATAACCAACAACACACAAACTGCAGAAGATAAGCTCAATAACTGGGATCTTCTAAAAATTAAGCACTTATGCTCATCAAAAGACTTCACCAAAAGAATAAAAAG
>NW_004444161.1:3444058-3450099 GCF_000243295.1 Trichechus manatus latirostris
GAGAATGAAGAGAACAGGATACAAGGAAAAGATTAGTCCAAAGGACTAATGGACCACAGCTACCAAGGCCTCCACCAGACTGAGTCCAGTACAGGTAGATGGTGCCCGGCTACCACCACTGACTGCTCTGACCGGGATCACTACAGAGGGTCCTGGACAGAACTGGAGAAGCATGTAGAACAAAATTGTAACACACACAAAAAAGGACCAGATTTACTGACCTGACAGAGACTGGAGAAACTCCAAGAGTATGGCCCCTGGACAACCTTTTCACTCAGTGGTGAAGTCACTCCCGAGGTTCACCATTCAGCCAGGGATTGGACAGCCCCATAAAACAAAATGGAACTAATGAGGCACAGCAGTCCAGAGACAAGGACTAGAAGGCAGGAGGGGACAGGAAAGCTGGTGATAGGGAACCCAAGTCTGAGAAAGGACAGTGTTGACATGTTGTGGGGTTGTTAACCATTGTTGTAGGGCAATATGTGTACTGTTTAATGAGAAACTATTTATTCTGTACACCTTCATCTAAAGTACAAAGAAAAAAACAGAATTATCTATGTGAGATCAAATTGACAACAGCAACTCAAAAGGTTTGATGGGAAGCCTAGGGGCCAGTGAGTTGAAGATAATGGTGATGGAATGATTTGGAAAAGGATTGTGAGAATAGCAGCACAACTGGAAGAATGTCATCAATGTCACTGAACTGTACATGTAGAAATTTTTGAAATGGTGTAACCTTGGCTACGAATATTTTCACCAAACAAATAAAAGGTCCTCCAAGGTCAAGAAGGGAGAGTGTTGACATGTCATGGGGTTGTTAACCAATGTCATAAAACAGTATGTATACTGACTGGTTAATGAGATACTGTTTGTTTTATAAAACTTCATCTAAAGTAGAATACAAAAAAAATTTTTAAAAAGTCAAATTTAATGGTACAGATATTAATGTCACAGTTTGTCAGTTACTGCAAAATATATGCCCACTGGTTGAACTACATTTAGATCTGCATTGATTCATTTATGGATTTCAATACATTATTTTTGCCAGGAGATTTCAGTGTCATTATTTGGTTTGAAAATAAGGATATAACCTAGGGTTCCAAAAAGGGAGGGGATAGTTATATAATTTTATATTTAATGTATGTTCCAGTAGAATGCATTAGTGTGGATAATATAGAAAGACTGACGAATCCTAAAATTAATAAAATAAAATAAAACAAAGAGGAAAATGCAAGGAAGTGCCAGGAAATATGAACAGAACGTAACCCTATCTTGTGGAAAATTTATGACTAAAAATTATTCAGGCACAACTCTCTAAGAAAGCAGATGTGAAACTAATAATTGTTAATAAAATGGTCAAAAAGTGGTTTATAATTAGTTATGCAAACTATTCACCTATCAAGACTCCTAAGCTTCATTCATAAAAAATAAAAAAAATAAATAATGGTTTTAGTTTCCTAGTGCTGCTATCACAGAAATACCACAGGTACGTGACTTTAAAGAATAGAAATTTATTTTCTCACAATTCAGAAAGCTAGACGTCAGAATTCCACATGTGGCTCTAGGAGAAGGCTCTTCCTTGCCTATTTCAGCTTCTGTTATTTTTAAGGGCCATTGAGTGGGCTCTACTCACAGTGAATACATACATAACAGAACGAAACATTGTCTGGTCCTGTGCCACCCTCACAATAGTAGGTATGTTTGAGCCCATTGTGTCAATCCATCTTGTTGAGCGTCTTCCCCTTTTTCAGTGACCTTCTACTTTACCATGCATGATGTCTTTCTCCAGGGATTGGTCCCTCCTGGTAACATGCTCAAAGTTAAGTGAGACAAAGTCTCAACATCCACACTTCAAGTAGTCAGCGATCCTTGGAATTAATAAGCTTATTTGTAGATTCGTCTGCCTCAGTCATCTTCAGATAACATCTCTCTTCCCCTGTGCATGCTTCCTTCCATGTCTAATCTACTTTTTTTATAGTTCAAAAGTGATTAGGTTTAAGATACACCCTTTACTGATATGGCCCCATTGATATAACAGAAAATCCTATTCTCAAATGAGGTTACATCCACAGGTACAGAGGTTAGAATTCTAGCTCATAATTTAGGGGTGCACAATTCAATCCATAACACTTCCCAACAGTAGAAAATCTCACAAAACCAAATCCTTTGTGTATTTTTCCATATTCTTCTTCTTATTTAGAGGCCTACCTATCGTTTCTTTCACTGTGATAAAGAACTTCCAAATATATATTTCAGTAATAATAGGATCTTACCAGATAGCTAATAGTTTGAATATTTTCAAGATATGCTTAGCTATTTTATTAGTATACTTAAGTAGAAAAGAAGCTCATACTGACTCCCACTTTTTGAACTTACAGATTTATTCTAGGATGGAATTTTTGAGGGGGAATATGTGATTTTCTTCCCAGAGCCATGAAGGCAGAATAAATCCAAGTAAATAAAGATTGCATATTTGGCTAGAATGTTCTGAATAATAGAGGTTTGCAATTCTTTCTTTCCTGTTTTTGGAGGCAATGTTATTATATTTTGTCAGATCAAGTATATACACACTGTATAATTCAGAAATCCTATTCTGTAATAAATATACTCAAAAAATTACTGTAACTGTCCATATAGGGGAATACATTTGTCAGAACATAGAGAAGGATCTATATAGTGCCAACCACTAGGAGGATGGAATAAGTACAATGCGTTGGAAATACATTATGGAATGCTTTGTATTTGTAGAACCACAATATCATTTTTACAGGAAGAAAATACAGACACACCAAACAATAAAATGGATAGAGAGCACATCAAATAAAACAATATCCATCAAAAACATTAGAATTATTACCTTGGTGGGGAAGTGAGAGAGTGCGTTTGGGTGTGTGTGTGAGAGAGAGAGAGACAGAGAGAGTGTGTGTGTCTACATCCATACAAATATATAGAGTGAGACTTTGCTGGAAACGATAAATATAGGTCCCAGGTCCTGAAGAATGTGATTAACTCATCCATATGCACCTGAGGCTAAAGAAGACAGATAACAATGTATTTAACCAATCCTTAGAGATGGATTTAAACTGTTTTCAAGTTTTCATTATTGTGAACTGCCATAGATAGCTTTTACTCTTTTTGGTCTACCTATTTATTGTTTATATTACATAGAATTTTAGAAATTGATTTGTTGCCTAAAGTTTTATGTACCATCTAAAACCATACGACTCTTAGAAGAAAACATAGGGGTAATGCTTCAGAACCAAGTCTTCAGAAACAGATTCACAGATATGTCACCAAAAGTACAATCAACAAAAGTCAAAATAGATAAATGGGATCGCATGGAAATTAAAAACTTCTGTATATCGAAGGATTTTATCAACAAAATTAGGAGATAACCTACAGAATGGGAGAAAATGTTTAGGAGTCAGATATCAGGTGTCTAATATCTAGAATATATAAAGAAATCCTAAAACTTAACGAGAAAAAAGATAAACAACTCAATCAAAAAATGGGCAAAGGCCCTAAACAGACATTTCACAAAGAGGATATACAAATGGCCAACAAGCACATGAAAAGATGCTCTCCATCATTAGCCAGACGCAAATCAAAACCACAATGAGATAACCACTTCACTCCCATTAGAATGGCTAAGATTTTTAACAGAAAAATAACAAACTTTGGCAAAGATTTGGGAAAATTAGAACACTCATTCATTGCTGGTAGGAATACAAAATGGTACAGCCACTCTGGAAACGGTATGGTGGTCCTCAAAAAGTTAAATACGACCCAGCAATTCCGCTCATAGATATATACTCAAGAGATTTGAAAGCAGAGATGCAAACAGACACATGCACACCAATGTTCATTGTTGCACTATTCACAATAGCCAAAAGGTGGGAACAACTGAAATATCCATGAATAGATGACTGGATGAACAAATTGTAGAACATACGTGTTATGGAATGTTACTGAAATATGTCACAACATGGATGAAACTTGAAAACATGCTCAGTGAAATAAATCAATCACAAAAGGACAAATATTGTATGATTTCACTATTATGACTTCCAACTTTTCTATTAAATACCTAGAATAGGCAAAGTTATAAAGATTAGAGTTTAATAGTTGTTGGCAGGGGAGGGATGGGGAAAGAGAGCGGTCATTGTTTAGGTTGCATTGGGTTGTTTGTTTGTGGGATGGAAAATTTGGCAATGGATATCGGTAATGGTTGCACAACACGATTGATGTAATTGGTTTTATTCAATTTTACAAGTTAAAAATGTTGAATTGGCAAGTGAGTTCTTTATATTTTCATAATAATAAAAATTTTAAGTTATATGCAAACTTGAAATTTTGATGGATACTGTGAAACGGTCTTCCAACGAGTGTTTCAATGACAGTGCACAGTTACCCACAGTTTGCTAATATCAGATATAATATTTTTTATATCATTTGCCAATATCATTAACAAAAAGGCATCTCCTGTTTTACTTTGAATATCTCAGAATTTTATATATTTACATCACTTATATTACTGTTGTGTAAATGGTCTGATCAAAATATTTCCCTAAGTTTTAGTTGAACTTTTTGATTTTTCTCTTATTCTTTTGAGGTACTTTAACATGTAATCAATATTAACCACTAGTTTCTTTTATATATTCCAAATATTTTGTCTTTTACTGTCACTTCTATATCCAATAATTCAGTATTTCTATTTTCTTTTTATGTTAGATATTTAATACTGTCAGAATCTAAGTAAAATATTAAATTTTACATTATATTAAATAGACTATATTTTATATTAATATTTATCATTAATATTAAATTTCTTATTTAATATTAATATAATTTTATATTATATTAAATATAGTCTATATTTAATAATTCCTGTTTTTTCTCCATGTGGATATACAAGTGTCACTTTTTTTTTAATTGTTTGACAGATTCTTATTAGATGATGTGTAGTAGAGACAGTTCATTTTTCTCTTGGTCACACAGGAAAAGTATATCTCCTAATACCCAGGCATATAAATTGGGTCATATGCCTAGTTCAGGTCAATGAAACGTGATATATGCTACTTTGGGGGCTGGTCCTTCAGTTTCCGGCATGATTATTTGCTTGCTCCTCTTTCAGGTGGTTGCATTGGATACAGTGGAAGATGACAAGTTTCAAGGAAACTATGAGTCACTAGATGGAAGGAACCTGAGTCTCTCAATGTGTGTGTAGAACAAAACACAACCTCCAACATCATGAGATACTGTGGTGAAATTTGTATGTTGGATTTTCTGGGAAGCAGACTCTGAGATGGATATTTACATACAAGAAACACATTAATGGTCAACCCCTATGGAAGAGAAGGAAATAAAGAAGAATTGAGCAGAGGGAGAAACTAACTTGAAATGCAGTCCCCGGAAAGTCTTTGTCAGTCTCAAGGATAGTTCTGAAACTCTTCTGGCTTTTCGGAGTTATCTCAACTGGGGTGAGAGGACCATTCCTATATTCCCTTTACGCCTTGAGAAGAAGGTTAATGTCCTTGGCAAAGACAACTCACTTCAGTCTAGGCAATTCCTGAAGAGGATGAGCAATTATGTGTTATCTCTACCAGCAGGTTGGGACGTTTCTGAAGGGGTGCTGAATGGTGAATTGCAGCATTCACTATAGTGAACAAGAGAATAGTGTTGGAAGTCGATCCATTGAGGCATTGAGGTTTGTTTGTAATAGCAGTTAACGTTCTCTGAATACAATGCTATATTTTGTGGTTACACAATGCTGGGGAATTTTTCAATTATTTTCTATTCTGAAAGATTTTAAATAACTTTTGTTTTTAATGATAGTGGAGAGATGTGGGAGGTGTTATTAAAAAAAAAAAAAACACCTCATGTCAAGCAGTGCCTAGGAAAACTAGTCAGAAGAGAACAATAAAAATATTCAACATGAAGAAATATGAATTGCAGAAAAACTCAAAAGGCAGTAATTCTATTAAAATTTTATTAAACTTGTGTATTTTTGTTTCTTTTTTTTTTTTTTTTAATATTTTATT
>NW_004444161.1:3457568-3478368 GCF_000243295.1 Trichechus manatus latirostris
CATTTGATGTTCTAGGGTTTCAGGATTGTTGATTCTCTGTTTGGCTTAGTTTTTCGGATCTTTGTTGTGGAGGGACGGCGTGGTGCTTCTGCCTAGACCGCCATCTTGCCGGAGTCCTCCTTGTATTTTTGTTTCTTATTCCTTATTATTGTCTATTTTATAAATTTCCCTGGATGAACTTTTAGGATTCTTTTTTTTTTTCCCTCACCTGTCTTGCCCACTCTCCAAAAAAAGGTATCTATTTCCCAATGTCTCAATGTGGTATAATAATTTATTTTTGCTTATAACATGATTAGATGTTTTGATGTTAATACTCTATTTTTTAAATTGTATCTTCAGAAAGAAAAGGTTTTTTTTTCGATTATTTCCTAGACAATTTTATCAGTTTCATTTAATTTTATTTTTTCTCCAGTATATTTCTAATTCTTAAATTCGCATCTCACTGAATGATTTCTGATTTTTCCATCATTAAATATTTGTATATATATATGTCCTTTTCCTCTAAAATGAGCCAGTCAATTTTTTCAACCACTCTACTCATTAGATTGCATGAGATATTAATTCACTTTTTGCCTATAATGTAGATTTTAGTACTACCATAAAAAAAAACAAAAACCCCATTGCCTTCGAGTGGATTCCGACTCATAGTGACCCTATAGGACATAGTAGAACTGTCCCATGGGTTTCCAACGAGCGTCTGGTGGATTCAAACTGCCAACCTTTTAGTTAGCAGCTGAGTGCTTAACCACTGTACCACCAGGGCCCCTGCTCTACTGTAGCATATTTATTTTTCTTGTATCCATCTGCTTTAATTTCCTGTGGCAGTTGTAATAACTTTATACAATCTTAGTGACTTAAAGTCATGCAAATTTATTATCTTACCGTTCAATAGTTCAGAAGTCCAAAATGGGTCTCCCTGGACTAAAACGAAGGTGTTGTGTTCCTTTCTGAAGGCTGCAGGGGAAAATCCATTTCTTTCACTTTCCAGCCCCTAGAGATACTGGCTCATGGCCCCATTTCTCCATTTTCAAAGCCAGCAATAGCTGGTCATGTTTTTCTCATTCCGTATCACTCTGACTCTTCTGCTTCTATTTTTCATATTTAAGGACCTTTATAATTTCTTATAATTGGTATCAGCTGGATAATATTGTATACTCTCCCTATTTTAAGGTTAGATGATTAAAAAAACCAAACCAAACCCGTTTGATTCATAGCAACCCTACAAGACAGAGTAGAACTGTCCCATAGGGTTTCCAAGGAGCACCTGTTTGATTTGAACTGCTGACCTTCTGGTTAAGCAGCTCTAGCTCTTAATCACTGCACCACCGGGGTTTCCACTCAGATGATTAGCAACTTTAACTCCATCTGAAGCCTTACATCCCCTTTGCCATGTAAAGTAACATTCACAGGTTTCAGGGATTAAAAACCAAAACCTGTTGCCATGGAGTGGATCTGACTCAGCAATCCCTATAGGACAGAGTAGAACTGCCCCATAAGGATTCGAAGGCTGTAATCTTTATAGAAGCAGAGACTGCCACACCTTTTTTCCACGGAGCTGGTGGCTCAAACAGCCAACTTTAGGTTAGCAACTGAGCACTTAACCACTGTGCCACCAGGGCTCCTTTTCAGGGGTTAAAAAACCAAAAGCCCTTAAGACACGGATATTTTGAGGGGGGCATCATTTCACTTTCTAGACCCTCTTTATCCCATTCATCTTCCTGGTAACTGACTCTGCTATTTTTTAATCTCTTCCTATTCTCTTTTTGTGAATTTCTCCTCCAGCGTATTAGAATCCATCTTTTTTCTGTTTTATGGTACCTATCAAAGTGTCATAGAATAAAAAAAAAACATTACTTATAGCTAGTGAGGGTGTGAGGAGGCAGGTAATGCAGCGGAGAATAACGAAGGGAAAATCAAATACAATAATGCAGTGACAAAGTGGTGATATGGTCAAGTTCCAGATTTTTCTTTCTGGGAATTATTCCAAAGTAAAATTTAGTGATTCAATCAAAGATTTATGGAGAAAAAAATTATCATAGTATTACTCATACTACTAGAAAATTTGGAAAAATTTCAGTTCTGGAGAAATGTTTATATTTATCATACTTCATTTTTTAAAGGGCATAGTATGCAGTTAACAAAAATCATGTTTTCTAAGGATGTTAAGTGATATAACAAAATATTTAGGATTTATTTATCAATGTTAAAGCATGATAGAAAGCAATTAGCATTACCCCTGTTAAAAAATAATGTGCATATAACATCTATTTATGTATGCATATAACTATATCCATATTTTTCTTTTTCAATTTATTTCTATATAGATTTCTATATTTCAATTTAATAAGTTTAATTCAATTCAATTTATATTTTAATTTAATCATTTTTGCATAGTTTGTTATAAAATATGCATAAATACTAACATTGGTTTTCCCTGGAATTGTGAGTTTAAATGTTATTCATGTTTTGTTCTTACGATTTTTCTCTACGTTAAAATATATTTCTACTCCATATAAATTAAATTTATATTTAGGAAAAAAATTTTTTTAAAGTAAGTATATTTAAACAGGATTTGATTTAACGCACTCCAGAAGTTAGAATAAACCCTGGTGGTGGAGTGGTTAAGAGATTGGCTGCTAACCAAAAGGTCTGCAGTTTGCATCCACCAGCTGCTCCTTGGAAACCCTGTGGGGCAGTTCTGCTCTGTCTGATAGGGTCACTGTGAGTCGGAATCCGCTCGATGGCAATGGGTTTTTTTTGGATACAGAAGTTGTTTTTATTTTCATTTTGCTTTTAATTGTATTATTTTATTTACAATATAAAGTGTTAGTGAGGAGGATAATGATAACGGTGATGATGATGATATTTGGAAGTCAAGTACTGAAAAATGGGGAGATTAAATTTTACAATGACAGATCTGATTATGTGATGGAAAGTTCTTCTGTAGTCATTAAATTTTCCAGGGTGCATCTACTTTTCTGTCTCTCCCTCTCTCCGTCTGTCTTTTTCAGAACTATTACTTTCATGTAAAAATACTGATAATAACAGGGAGGAAGCAAGAATCCGAGTGAGTTTGAAAGTAGGAAATGAATTTCATAAAATCTAGGAAACCAACAGATTATGCATAATGATTATATATGAGAGTTCTCTCATATTTTCCCCAAGGCAATAGAAACGTATACTGGCAGTTTAATTAATGAATCAGTACAAGGGATTGAGGATAGTGCTAAAGCGTGGCACACTGCTGGTAAATATTTCTCTTTACTAATCCTTAAGAAAATTTTTTGAAGTTTGTGGTTTGTTTTTCTTTTCAAAGCTGTTTATATATTTTTATTCAAGTTTCTTTCTAGTGTGGACCTGTATGTCATCAGAGGAAATAAAAATAAACGTAGGTAGTCATTGGGCAAAGAGCAAGTCTGAAAACATAGGAATGATCCACAGCAGTAGTACTGACCGGCAAGTTTCTAATGCTCATAGGAGGCGTTTCATGACCTTTAGTGAGGATGAGAACAGTTTCATGACAAACTAGGATTTTAGAAGCTAGTCTGAGCTTCAAAGAAATATTTGAAAGTGTATTTCTCTTTGTCATCATCACATCAAATATCTTCCATATTTAAGACAGACGTACCAAAGAAAAATGTTCTAGGCCATCTCAGATTAGGAGAGAAAACAAGAATTAATAATACATTTATTATTACTGGGTTTCAAATTAATGATATGCTAAAAAAAATTTAAACTATTTTAATTATTGTATTTTTTTTTTTAGTTGTACTTTAGATGAAGATTTACAGAACAAACGAGCTTCTCATTAAACAGTTAGTACACATATTGTTTTATGACATTGGTTAACAATCCCAGGACATGTCAACACTCTCCCTTCTTGACCTTGGGTTCCCTATTACCAGTTTTCCTGTCCCCTCCTGCCTTCTACTCCTTGCCCCTGGGTTGGTGTGCCCCTTTAGTTTTGTTTTATAAGCCTGTCTAATCCTTGGATGAAGGGTGAACCTCAGTGTGATGGTTGAGATTGTGTGTCAGCTTGGCTGGGCCATGATCAGTGTTTTACTGTAATCACTCCCATGATTGGATATACTGTGAGTAGCCAATCAGATGAAACAGAGTCTTCTTGGGGGTGTGGCCCACATTTGTATATAAGCAGATGTTCTGGCTTTTTGCTCTCTCTGGATCCTGCAGCTGCTTCCTGTCGTCTCATCTCCCGTTCTTGGACTTGAGCTGTCAGCTTATCTGCGAAACTGGGATTCGTCAATCTGCACAGCCTGTGAACGGGAGCCCTGCTCTCTGACCTTCTGATCTTGGGCTTGCCAGCTTCTGCAGCTGTGTGACTTGGGAGAGGCCTCTACCCTGATCCACGGACTTGGGACGTTCTAGCCTCTACAATCACGTGAGCTGTTTCCTTGATATAATCTCTCTCTATATATATATTTATACACTTTACCGGTTTTGCTTCTCTAGAGAATCCAGCCTAAGACACTCAGGAACGACTTCATTACTGAGCTAAAGGGGTATCTAGGGGCCATACTCTTGGCTTTCCCCATTTTCTATCAGACCAGTAAGTCTGGTCTTCTTTTGTGAGTTAGAATTTTGCTCTACATTATTCTCCAGTTCTGTCTGGACCCTGTATTGTGATCCCTGTCAGAGCAGTCAGTGGTGGTAGTCAGGCACCATCTAGTTGTACTGGACTCAGTCTGGTGGAGGCCATGGTAGTTGTGGCCCATTAATCCTTTGGACAAATCTTTCCCTTGTGTCTTTGGTTTTCTTCATTCTCCCTTGCTCCAGAAGGGGTGAGAGCAGTGGAGTATCTTAGATGGCCACTCATAGGATTTTAAGACCCCAGACACTATTCACCAAAGTAGAATGTAGAATATTTTCTCTGTAAACTATGTTATGCCAATTGAGCTAGATGTTCCCTGAGACCATGGTCCCCACAGCCCTCAGCCCAGTAATCTGGTCCCTCAGGAAGTTTGGATGTGTCTATGGAGCTTCTATGACCTTGGCTTGGACAAATCGTGCTGGCTTCCCTAGTATTGTATACTGTCTTACCCTTTACCAGAGTTCCACTTATCTACTGTCTATTTAGTATTTTTCCATCTCCACCCCTCCCCTCATTTGTAACCATCAAAGATGGTTTCTTTTTGTGTGTAAACCTTTTCATGAGTTTTTATAGTAGTGGTCTTATACAATTTTTGTCCTTTTGTGATTGACTTATTTCACTCAGCATAATGCCCTCCAGATGCATTCATGTTGTGAGATGCTTTGCATATTCATCATTGTTCTTTATCATTGTTTAGTATTCCACTGTGTGTACCTACCATAGTTTGTCTATCCATTCTTCTGTTGATGGACATTAGGTTGTTTCCATTTTTTGCTATTATGAACAATGCTGCAATGACCATGGGTGTCCATATGTCTATTCATGTGATGGCTCTTATTTCTCTAGGATATATTCCTAGGAGTGGGATTGCTGGATCATCTGGTATTTCTATTTCTAGCTTTCTAAGGAAGTGTCATATTGTTTTTCAAAATGATTGTAGCATTCTGCATTCCCACCAGCAGTGCATAAGAGTTCCAATCTCCCCGCAGACTTCCCAACATTTCTTATTTTCTGATTTTTTGATTCTTGCCAGTAATGCCGGGGTGAGATGGTATCTCATTGTGGTTTTGATTTGCATTTCTCTAATGACTAGTGATTACAAGCATTTCCGCATATGTCTGTTGGCTGCTTGAATGTCTTCTTTGGTGACATGTCTGTTCATTTCCTTTGCCCATTTTTTAATTGGATTATTTGTATTTTTGTTGTAGAAGTGTTGAATTTTCCAGCATATTTATGTTTAATATACCATACTGCACTCTGTCTAGTCAAATCATACTCTTCATATGAACCCTATCAATTGCATAAAGATCTCATTGACTTCATCAGTTTTCCCTGAGGTGCTTACCCCTCTAAAAATCTAATGAAAAATTATGTGTTTCGTATTATTTCTTCTCTAAGATTAACAGTTGTATTATAGATATTATTTTTACAGCAGCATTCATAAATTGTGTATGAGGAGGAAAAGGTAGGAAGATTAGTTTTAAAATAACGTGATTACTAATTGAGTATAATGTATAAAACTTTTTTAGTATATACTGGTTACATAATTTCATATATAAAGTTTCCATTTGAAATGATCAACTTTTGCTATCTCTAGTTATGATGTTCAGAAATGGAAACACATTGAATTACTTTTCTCAATAATAGTGTACATGATTAATTATAGTTGTTTAATATAGGTAATACAGAACAATTTGGAGTTAATAACTCATTCAGGTATGAGTCTCTGTGGAAATATCCATGACATAAAAAAACTATTGGAATATTCTACAAGTGGAAAAATGAAGCTGTTACCTGTTGAATCCACTGAGAAATTTTAGGATTTCATAAGTTAAGGCAGTCTTTGTGTGCTTTCTGACATAACTGATATGAAGCACAGTACCATCTATGAGGTATTCTTGCTAAAAGACTTTATCTGAATCTAATCAAAGCTCTAGAGTTTATTTTATTTACATAGAAAATTACATGATAGGAAAACAATTGAAACCATACTGTAAGAAACAGACACATCCAAGATGTGGTGTATTTTACAGGAAAATTAATTTGGTTTAATAATCAGTAATAAATGGCATTAACAACAACAGTATTAAAAATAGAAAGTAGAGAGAGACACAACCAAACACAAATTTAATGTGTGGGTCTTGTATGCATCCTGATCCATATTAACAAATGGTATGATTTTTATGACATTAGAGACATTTTATTACTGACTGGGTATTAGTTGGCAGCAAGGGAACACTTGATAATTTTATTTGAAATGACACTAGCTTTACTGTTTTCTAAGAACATGTCCATATTTTTTAGAGTTTCGGGGATAAAATGATGTGTGGTATTTCCTTTAAACACTTTAGCAAAGAGAGACAAAGGAAAAGAAAGGGAGAGAAAAACCCAATGTGGCTATATATATATATATGTATATATAATTTGCAATATTTTTTTAGTGTGATGATTTAAATGTCAGACAGCATGAAGATCTTTTCTGGAGGGACAGATAACATATTTTAAATTAGACTAGATTTGGCCATACATGACTTTACAGAGCATTTTCAGCTATCTTTTGAAACAGGCTAATAAAGCTACTTGCTTGTGGACATGTGTTATCCTTCAAGAAAAGGGAAGAATTACCCTGAGAGCAGTTCACAGTTTGGAAGGACTACTTCTGCCATCAAGGGCCTACAGGGCACAGGCCCTGTGAGGGGGGGCAGGGTCATTGCCTTCTCAATTCCAGAGTGTGGGGCCATGTCTTTGGTTCCAGGGGGCAGGACTGCCCAGAGCTGAGGGGCAGGAATGATGCTCAAGATTGAGGGAGTGGGGTTTTCATCCAGTTGGCCACGGGGAGAGAGGATTATTTTCAAGCCTTGACATCTAATGGAATTTTCTCTGCTGGATTTCGGATTTGCTTGGGACCCGCGACTCTTTTATCCCTTTCACCCATCCAATTTCTCCCTTTTGGAATGGGAATGTCTAGCCTACATCTGTCCCTTTACTGGATATTAGAGCAGACAGCATTAAGCTAGGCTTTACAGGTCTACAGATGGAGAGAAATTTTGCACAGATAGACCATAGCCAGAGTTTCACCCATACTTGGTTTAGATGATTTAGAAGATGAAATTTTGAGTTAGAGTAGAAACCGGAATAGTTAAGAGGTTTAAGGATGCTTGGATGATTTGAATATGTCTTGCACATGAGAAGGACATCAATTTTGGGGGACCAGAGGGAAAACTATTATGGATTGAATTGGGTCCTCCCAAAAGACATGTTCAAGTCCTAACCCCTAGTACCTGTGAATATCATTTTGTTGGGAAATAGGGTCTTTGAAGATGTCCTCAGCTATAAACTCATGAGTTTATACCACAGTAAGATGGGTTCTAGTTCAATATGACTGGTGTCTTTATAAAAAAGAAGAAAACACAGAGATCAACACACAAAGAGAAGTTGACCAGATGAAGATGGATGCAGAGACTGGGGTGACAAAAAACACCAAAGATCACTGGCCATCAGCAGATACTTGGAGAAAGAAGCCCTCAGAAGGAGTCTAGAAGGCCAGCACCTTGATTTCCAACTTCCAGAAGAGTGAGACAATAAATTTCTGTTCTTATAAGCTGCCCAGTTTGTGATACTTTGTTATGGCTTTCCTAGGAAATTCTTACATGCAGTCTGTAAAGTGCATTTAGTTTTAAAACACTTAAATAATTTAAAGACACCGAAATATGTCATCATCTTAGACAATCCTAATATTCCTTTTCCTGAAAATCTGAAATCCAGACTCTGGGCTGTAGTCCTCCTAGCTCCCCTGTTAGCTGTGTCTGCAGTGGTCAGACTTCTCTCTAAGACAGTTTACGTTTTACTTTTAAATATCCATCTCTGAGATTACCTGGGCTATGTATATAAATTTAACTCTATCTGAACCCCTGTTATGGATTTAATTGTGTCCCCTCAAAAGATATGTTGAAGTTTGAAAATCCAGCACCCGTGAACTTGAACTTGTTTGGAAATAGGTGATTTGTAGATGTTATCAGTTAACATGACCTTGCACCAGAGTAGAGTGGGTCCTGATCCTTTCTGAATAGTGCCCTTTAAAGAAGAGAACAAACGCAGAGGGACAGACAGAGGGAAGATGGTTTGCAGCTGCAAACCAAAGAACACCTGGGGCTACCAGATGCCAGGAGAGATGAAAGAGGATCTTCCCCTAGAGCCTTTGGAGAGAACGTGATCCTGCTGATGCCCTGAATTTGGGCGACTAGCTTCAAGAACTGTGAAACAATAACCTTCTATTTTTGCAAGCCATCCAGTTGTAGTATTTTGTTATAGTAGCCCTAACAAACCAAGACAACCTCTTACCTAATTCTAATTGGTTGGTTTAAACACTTCTCTCTGATTCTACAAAACTATTTTCTTAATTGTTGTTGTTAGTTGCCATCCAGTGGATTCATGGTGATCCCATGTGTGCAGAGTAGAAATGCTCCATAGGGTTTTCAATGGCTAATTTTTTGGAAATGGATTGCCAGGCCTTTCTTCTGGGGTGTCTCTGGGTGGACTTGAACCTCTAACCTTTCAGATAGCAGCAGAGCACGTTAACTGTTTGCATCACCCAGGGACTTCAATTGGAACATAGACATACCTATTCATTTACATATTGTCTGATTCTTTTTTTTTTCTTTTTGAACACAAGGGTAGAGTTGGATAGTTATAGCAAAGTACATATATATGTATATATATATATATGTATATATATTTACTATCTGGCCCTTTACAGAAAAAGTTTCCCAGCTGCAGTTTTAAATGAAAATCTTAATATTTTCCATAACTTCCTTGTAGTTATCACACACTGTCTTAGTCATCTAGTGCTGCTCCAACAGAAGTACCACGAGTGGATGGTTTTAACAAAGAGAAATATATTCTCTTACAGTCCAGTAGGCTACAAGTCCAAATTCAGGGTGTCAGCTCCAGAAGGTTTTCTCTCTCTGTTGACTCTGGAGAAAGGTTCTTGTGATCCATCAGTCTTCCTTTGGTCTGGGAGTTTCTCTGCACAGGAACCTCAGGTCCAAAGGATGCGCTCTGGTCCCGGCACTGCTTTCTTGGTGATATGAGGTTCTCATGTGTCTCTGCTGGCTTCTCTTTTTTATGTCTCAAATGAGATTGGATTAAGACACTATCCAATCTTGTAAACCTCATCAGTATAACCTTATCACAGTGATAGAATTTACAACACATAAGGTGATCACATATAACCTCATCATAGTGACAGAGTTTACAACACATAAGGAAATCACATCAGATTACACAATCATACAATACTGAGAATCATGACCCAGCCGAGTTGACAGAAATTTTGGAGAGACACAATCCAATCCATGACAGACACAATACTTGGAGTTGCTTGATTCTGCTCTTTTGTCTTACCCATTTCTGATGTGTCTAGAAATAATGCTGGTTCTACCATACAAATGTATTTAGAATTTGACCACTTATTATTCCCGTTGCTACACCTCTGGCCTCAGCAATAACATTTGCTCCTGCTTCACTGTAGTATTCCCACTGCTCTGCCTGCTTTGATCCTGCCCCTCTGTGGTCTTCTCAACATATTATACAAAATTATCCTAAAAAAGAAAATTTTCCCAGGTCATTCAGAATAAAAGCTAAAGTCTCTACAATGGTCTATAAAACCTTTTATAAGCTCCCCCTTCACCAACTTTTCTCTCAATTTCCTTGCACATTCTGTCTGTGAGTTGCTGCTAACTCAAAATTTGGAGGTTCGAGTCTATCCAGAGGTGCCTTGGAGAAAAGGCCTGGTGATCTACTTCCCAAAAAATCAGCCAAGGAAAAACTCTATGGAGCACAGCTCTACTCTGACATGCATGGGGTCACCATCAGTTGGAATCAACTCCATGGCAACTTTTTTTTTCCTTGCACATTCTACTTCAGTCTTACTGACGTCACACTCTTGTTAATCATGCCATGCACACCCCCACTCTACACAGAGCACCAGCTCTCCTCTCTTCTTGGTGACTCTTCCTGAAGACGTGTACCTAGCTAACTCCCTCACTTCCATCAAGGCTTTGCACATATCTCACAAACCTCACACTTTCAAAAAGGCAAGCACTCACTATATGTTACTTCATACTGCATCATGCAAAAAAAAAAAAAACCCATTGCCATTGAGTCGATTCCGACTCATAGCGACCCTATAAGACAGCGTAGAACTGTCCCATAGGATTTCCAGTGAGTGGCTGGTGGATTCGAACTGCCAACCTTTTGGGTAGTAGCTGTAGCTCTTAACCACTGCACTGTTTTTGTTTCCCCACTTTACTTTTCTTTTTTATTTAACTCTATTACCTTCTAGAAGTGTCTAAAATTTATTCATTTATTACAAATATTATTTATTGTCTCTCCTTCCCACAAGAATGTAAACTCCATGAGGGTAGGTATTGATCCTGTCTGTTTTCTTCATAGATATATCCTGCATACCTAGAACAATGCCTGACAAATAGCCGATCTCGATAAATACTTACTGAATGAATGAATATTTGTATGAATCTTACATCTTCTTTGATTTCTGATCTGTCTGCCAGAACTCACATATATATGGATTTAAAAAAAAAAATCCATTTAGACAAAGTTTCCATTTAGCTGCAGCATTTAATCTCCTTGCATTCATTGAAGTTATAATATCCTTGTGCTTAAATGTGCCACCTTTTTTGTGCTTTCTATTTGTTCTTTTTTACTTCTATATTTTCTTTTTCTGTCTTTTCTTGTTTTCTTTCAGATTAATTAACTTTTTACTCTTTCATTTTGTATCCTCTACAAGGTAAAAGAATATTCTTTTAGCTATTAGTTTAGAAATTACAACTTTCATGCTTACCAACATGTTTCTCAATTTATCTCCTGTAATTCAAAGTAACACTGCAATACAATGACTTTAGAACACGTTAATACTATTGGCCAGTTTTTAAAAAATCTACTTGATCTAACTGAAGTTTTATATACAGAATTCATTTTCATTAGCTTTATGTTTACTCTATGTTTTGTTCTCTGTCTTCTTTGAATCTTGTGGAGATTTCCTGAAACCTCAGAAGGAAGTATCTTTATCCAAAAAGGATTCAAATCTCCAAGCGCCTTGCAGTATGGTCTGTCAGGTAAAAAATTTACTCAAGTTCATAGCCTCAGTGAGGCTCCTGGGCCACCCATACTATGCACACTAGGGATGCAAATTATGCAAAGGAACAACTTCTCAGGGACAGGTTTATTTTCATTTATTATTTTCCTTGCAATATCTTGGAGTTGAGGGAGCAGAGGTAGTTCTATCACACTTACCTTGAGAGTCTAGTCTGTGGTCCTGATTTAATACGAAGGGCTTTTCACAGAACTCTTCATTTTAGGTCATTCACAAATTCTCTTCCCTTTACACAACAAAGCTGCTGAAACAAGACCTAAGTTTTCAGAGATCAGCAAACGGCCTTGGAACAAACACAGTTTTGATTGATGTTTTTGTATGTATCTGGATTTTAGCTCTCTCCCAGAATTATACTTGGTATGTTATATCTTTTAAGATATTTTAAGATGATAAGATTTTTAATATTTCAACTAAATTTCTAGTTGTATTAAATGGGATGATTAGTCTAAATAATTTAGCCTGCTTTTACTGCTAATACAACCAAGCATTAATTTTTAGGTTTCATAGATAGTAAAATGTTACGTATCTCATTCTGCCTCTTATATTTTTTCAGTGCAGCACTATATTTTTAAGATACGTACCAGTTGCTAAATGTGTGTCTATTCTACTCTTTTAGCTGTTGTTTACTACTCAAAGATGTGTGTCTAACATATCTTGCCATTTGTTTTTCCCAGGGATAGAAACAAAAATTGCCTACAACCTTTCAACACTACAAACAACAATTAATTAATATCATCATACTTGTGCCTTTTTATAACTCTGTGGCCATGTCTTTGGGGCGCAAGGTCTGCAATTTTAAATTTGGTTAAACTGTGCTATATTGCATTCCAGAGTGTCTTCTAGAGTCTGTTTTCCTGGCGTCAGTGCCTGAGGCTTACAACATTTTGTTCTAGAGGAAGACATTGGAAAACAATTGGATGTTATGACAAAGTATTATGAAAAATGGATGGTATCAGTAAAGAATTGGCAAACATTTGGGCAAGAGTAAAAGGGAATAGTGATGATCCAGAAATTTCAGGATTTTTCAGAGTTATTAAGACAACTGGTGAAAGATATAATTGAAAAGGACTTTGGGAGACAAAACTGTCTGAAACTCAGCTTTGAGCCAAGATCAAATCAAGTGTAGAGCCTTTATCTTCTTAGTTGCCATCAAGTTGGCTCTGACTCATGGCGACTTTATGTAAAACAGAACAAAACATTGCCCAGTCCTGCATCATCCTCAAGATCATTGATATGTTTGAGTACATTGTTGTGGTTATTGGGTCAATCTCTCTCACTGAGAGTTTTCCTCGTTTTTTACTGACCTTTACTTTACCAAACATGATGTCCTTTTCTAGTGACTGACCTTTCCAAATGACATGTCCGAAGGAAGCAAGACAAAATGTCACCATCATTGATTCTAAAGAGCATTCTGGTTGTATTTCTTCTAAGATTGATTTGTTCATTCTTTTGGCAGTTTGGTTGTTGTTGCATGTCCTCAAATCAACTTTGAGTCATAGTGACCCTATACGACAGAGTAAAACTCCCCAAAAAATCCTTTCAAATGAGCAAAACATCTGAGAAGACAAAACAAAAATGTGGCTTTTTCAGAGAAGTTTATTTTAAATGGGTACTTTTAGGTATGAGTGCGATAAAGCAGATAGAAGAATAAGACATCTTGAAAAGAAAAATGGATTTAGTCATGCTATGTAGTACCGACAAAGACTAAATACTTAATGAGACTAATACATTAAAAAAAAAAAAATTTTTGAGACTAAAAATGACTTGAGCCACCAGCCATCTACTATAAGAAGTAAGGAGCTAAATCTGTGGAATGCAAGCTAAGAGCATATTTCCTGTCATGTACTTTACAAAAAATAAAAAAAGGTTACCATCTTCTTGAAAGGAGTGTTGATTTTGATTATATTGTTTCTGGCCTAACATTCAATAGGTGGGAGGGTTAACTTTTCTTTCTAGTTTGTTGAGTTCCAAATTTAGAAGAACTACAATAGGATTTGATGTAGATAATACCTGCATCCACCAGAAATCCAAGATTTTGAACTTGAGTAAATAAATTAAACATGGAGATACGGTGTGTATATTCTACATATGGAAGTAAATCTAATATTTATTGACCAGAAGGTAGACTGTAGCACAATAGTGCTTCTCCTCAGTATATTGCTTTCTTCTCCTTCCAAACAAACATAAGCGTCAATTTACTAAACGCTTTTCTTTGGGTGGAGTTAATAGATTAGTTCTAGCCAATGACTTTGAGCATACATGGCATGTATCATATCTAGGATGTTACATTTAATTGTCATTATGAGACTCTCCAGAATTCTTTTTCCTTCTTCCATAGCGACAACAAAATGTTGAAGTTTGTATTAAATCCACCAGTTTGAGTCTTAAAGTTGAGTACTCAGCCAAGTTGTAATGAGTGAGTGAGATGCAAATGTCATTGTTGTAAGTCACTGCAGTTAGGGGATTGTCTCTGACTACAGACTATCCTGTAGCTATCCTGACTAACATAGATCCTTATGTCAACAGACTATCCTGTAGCTATCCTGATTAACATAGATCCTTATGTCAATACATTTAGATTTAGTAGGGAAGGCAAGATAAAGAATAGACCAATTTTCCAAACAGACAAATGTGTTTAATGTTTTACTTCCAGTCTTTAAAGAGTGGTAGTCCAAATTGGTCAAAACTTCCTGTCAGCAAAAAAAAAAGTATTTAAAAGCGAAGCATTAAACATGACTTTTCTAAACTTTCAGGGAACAAGGTGACTTTAATGTACATGATGTAAATTATCAGTTGTATTTGGTACCACTGAGTATATCATCTTTAAAATACTAATTATTCAGCTCAGTATAACACTGCATAAATTATCTCTCCAATGTAATATAAATGCACACACACGTATATGAATGAGTATACATTAATAATATACATTATTAAAAATCAATACCAGAAGTTAAAATGTTACACTGATACACAAAAGCTATACACACACATATAATTTTTATGAAAACTGTGTGTCTACAGGTTGTAAAATGAACTTTTTAAGTAGTAAAATTAAGCAATATTAAAATACAGTTATCATCATAATTTATGACTGTCTTGGTTATTTAGTGCTGCTATGACAAAAATACCACAAGTAGGTGGTTTTAAAAAACAGACATTTATTTTCTCACAGTTTAGGAGGCTAGAAGTCTGAATTCAGGGTGCTGCTCTAGGGGAAGGTTTTCTGTCTCAGTCGGCTGTGGACGAAGGTCCTTTCTCTCCAGCTTCTGCTTTCTGGTTCCTTGGAGATCTCCATATGTCTTGGGATCTATCTTACCCCATCTCTCTTCTGCTCACTTTTTAATTTCTTTTATATCTCAAAAGAGATTGGCTCAAGATATACCCTCCACTAATCCTGCCTCATTAACAAAACACAGACATCTCATTCCCAAATGAGAGTATAACTACAGGCATAGAGGTTAGGATTTACAACATATATTTTTGGGAGACATAATTCAATTCATAACATGAACATACATTTAAAGATTTAGTAAGTTTCCCTGTGGTTGTACAAAAGCTTTCTTTCCTTTTTATTTAATATTCAGTGTGTGAATGCCTAGTATGTGTCGAGTTCAGTGCTAAGTATAAGATATTCTTAGAATATCCATCCTTGCCTTCAAGTAGAAAATAGAAAAGTCATATACAGGCATATGAGAAAGTAATTAACATAGTACATTATGACTACTCTACAAAAAATAATGGCAAAGTACTACAGAAATAGAAGAAAGGAAGCATTTCATTCTGTTCTGATATTATAAGGGAAAACTTTTAAAAAAGTAAGATGTGTTTTATGTTCCTAATTCTAAAAAATATTTTCTGATTAATATGAAATAAAAAAGTAATTTTTTAAAAAAGATTTATACTCTGTTCCAAACATGATTGTGTTGAATTTTTTTTTTTTTTTTTTTTTCTGTAGGCCTGCAGTAGAGGAGAAATTGGAATGGAGTTGAAGCCGTTGGGTTTACTGGGATGTTTAGATCCTGAAGATTAAAAATGACAAGAAGTGTTCCACGATAGAGAACTCACCGAGCTCACAAGCTGAAGCCAGCATATAGTGTGGAGATCCTCAAGCCTTTTTTTTTTTTTTTAAATAAATAAATAAAATAAGAAAAAGAAAGAAAACAAACAACAACACTGACAAAAACCTTCTGCTGCTTGTTATGTGTAATGTGGATTTGAGCAAACATGAGGCCCAGAGATACAGGAAAATGGAGATACTGCCTTGGGACCAGAATTTGAAATGCCTGTTGGCATGGAATATGATTACATTATGTCTAAAACATCTCTTTGGTTTGGCAAACACAAAAGTCATAAAAAGAAAGGAATATGCATTTGCACACACATGGATACACAGAACCAAAAGCAAAAGCAAAAACACCTACTCAAAATGGGCTTACAAAATAAAATTTAAAAATACAGAGTTAAATTCTAATGCTAAGAAAAATAGCCAAAGAAATTAACAATGGGAATAAAAAAATACTTAGGTATAATAGACTGACAAAGACTTAAAGTAAGTATGTTTATACATAAAGAGAAAAATAAAAGAATAACGACCATTAATAAAGAAAAATATTTATGATAAAAAGGAAAATCTCCTGATTGGTGATTAAGAAGGATTAGTAAACTGGAAGTAGTTCTAAAAGAAATCTTGAAAATTTCACCCACATCCATGTAGAAATAAAAAAAAATATTAATAATAAATATGAAAGTTAAGTTTAGAAACATAGACTAGATTTCAAAGGCATAAAGTACATAGAAAGTAAATTTAAGACAAAGAAAAGTGAAGGAATAAAATAATATTTAAACATATAAAATCTGAGAATTTTCTATAATTGAAGAAAGTGAGACCTCAATAAATAAACATGAATTAAAGTGCATCATTAATCTCAAGAAAAATTAATAACATTATAAAATTAAATCCCACCCAAACATATTGCTGTAAAACCATAGAATACAAAATATAATATTATATTAAAAGCTAATGAGGAGATTATCTATAAACAATAAATAAATAAACCAGTGTTAGGGCATCTGGATCTCTACATGCAAAAGAATGAAGTTAGTTCCCTACCTCACACCATATACAAACATTAACTCAAAATGGAGCAAAGATCTAAATGTAAGAGAAAAAAATTATAGAACTTTTTAAAGTAAACATAGAGGTAAATCTTTATGACTTTGAAAATAAAGAAAAATCTAGATAAACTGGACTTTAACAAAATTAAAAACTTTTTAGCATCAAAGGACATGATAAAGAAAGTGAAAAGACAACCTACAAAATGGGAGAAAATATTTGCAATTTATGTATTTGATAAGGGTCTAGCATTTCTAACATATAACAAACTGTTTATTGCAACTTAGCAACAAATAAATAAATAAATAAAAACCAATGGAAAAAATGCACCAAGGATTTGAATAGACATTTCTCTTAAAAACATATAAAAATGGCCAACTAGCACATAAAAAGACACTAAATACCATCAGTCATTAAAAAAAAAACAGAAACCAAACCCGTTGTGCTCAGGTTGATTCCAACTCATAGAGACTCTATAGGACAGGGTAGAATTGCCACATAGGGTTTCCAAGGAGTGGTTAATGGATTTCAACTGCCGGCCATTTGGTTAGCATCAATAGCTCTCAACCACTGCACCATCAGGGGTCCCATTGATAGTTGTTGTTGTCATTGCTGTTAGGTGCCGTCAAGTAGATTCTGACTCATAGCGACCCTATATTAGGCAACTTCAAATGAAAACCAAAATGATATATACCACAATGATATATATCACATCACGCCTACTAGGAAGGCTATAATTTAAAAAAAAAAAAAAGAAAGAAAAAGAAAAATAACAAGTTTCGGTGAAGATGTGGAGAAATTGGAATGTTTCTGGTGGGAAAGTAAAATGGTACAGCCTCTGTAGAAAACAGTTTGGCGGCTCCTCAAAGAATGAAATGTAGAATTACCATTTGACCCAGTAATTCCACTCCTGTGTATACCCCCAAAAGAATTGCAAATAGGTATTCAACAAATATTTGTACACAAGCATTCATATTAACACTACTCATATTAGCCAAAATGTGGAAACAACCAAAATGTTCATCAATGGATGAATGAATAAACAAAATGTGGTATATGTATTCAATGGAATATTATTCAGTCACAAAAAAGCAATGAAGTACTGATACATGTACAAGATAGATGAACCTTAAAAACACGATATATGAAAGATGCCAGGCACAAAAGATCACATAGTGTATGATTCCATTTATAAGAAATGTACAGAATAGTAAAGTCTATATAAACAGTGGATTAGTGCCCTGAATTCAGACTTCTAGCCTCAAGAACTGTGAGAAAAAATGATTTGTTTGAGAACCTTAAAGAAGAATATTATAGCTTTTTAGTGTAAAAGCTCTGGTGAGAAATCTGATGAGATGGGAGAGAGAAATGGCTTGGTGCACTTACAGAAGTTTAAGTTTATGAAGGATTATTTTTCACAATATAAAAATAAGATATTCTTGACTTCTGGCAAAATGACTCTCTAGACAGAAGCACCACGCAGTCCCTCCACAGCAAAGATCCGAAAAACTAAGCCAGAGAAAACAGCAATCCTGAAACCCTAAAACATCAGATGAAGAGATAAAGAACTCAGCCAAGCACCAAATGGAGTGAGAAAATTGACAGAGAAGGGAGAGCGAGGAGAGATTCATGGAGAGGTCCCCTATCAGCTAATGCAGTGAGGATCTACCATCTGGGACTCCTATATGAGACCAGCAAATAGGGGGTACAAGAAGGCAGCTTCACGGAGCTTCCAGCAGGAGACAAAACAACCAGTAATTTGCGATATACGCTTTCCCATCCCCACACTTCTTTACCCCCACTAGACCTCCTCTGCTTCCCGCGGCCACAGTCTCTCCACTGGGAAACACTAGCTGCTTGGATTCCACCTGCCCGCACTGGCCCACGTCCTGAGTGCCATTTGTTGGCTGCTGGTGTTGCTTTTTTCCTCTTCTTTTGATTTCTTCCTTACCTCTCACCACCTCCTCCTCCATTCGTTCAAATACCGGGCTTCGTGTACCATCTTTGCTTCTTCCTAAGGGACTGCGGAGCTCCGTTTGAGTGTGGAACTGCTTCCAGGGCTGGGCTGCCATGCTGGTGGGATCCCAGGGCTTTTGTTTATTTGTTTGTTTTGAATTGTTTGTTTGTTTTCTTTTTCTTTTCTTGAATTGGGAGCACATTCTGGTGGGGCAGTGCTACATGGATTGGGACCTACCCCCTCAGCCCGCGCAGACATGCAGAGGGATCCCTGAGAACATTTTTTTTCGTGTTTTTCTATTTTGGGGGGGCTTTTCTTGTTCTTTTTTTTTTTTTAAAAAAATTGTTTTGTTTTCTTTTCCCTCTTTTTCCCTTTTGGTCTTTCTTCATTACTCAGTTTCTCATCTCTCTATACCTTCTTTAACTTCCTGTTCCCTGAATACCTGGAGCTAAATACCTCTACACCTTCTAGCCAGGCAGTACTGCAACACTTGGGAACAACTTCCCCAGACCTCATAGCCGTGCTGGTGGGATCCCTGGGAGCTTTGATGTCCTTTCTTCTTTCTATTTTTTATTTATTCATTCTTTTCTTTTCTTTTTTTACCTTCTTCTTTCCCTTTTCGTTTATCTCCTTTCCATAGTCTCTCATCTCTCCAACTATAAGCTCCCCTAGCACTCTTTTTTGTTTGTTTGTATATTTTTGGCTCCTGTTCCTCTCTCCTCTCTTCCATATACATCTTAGCTGCACACATAACAATCTCTCCCCTCCATCCTGTCTACCTGCACCGTGCAGTTAACGTCACCCCACCGAGCAGCACAGGCACAGCCTACCGACCTGCCCTGGGCTGTAGTAAGTGCCACAAACAACCCATCCCAGCAACTCCTCTTCAGCTAGACCTGCCCTGCTATACCATACCTGAGCAAATGACCCTTCCAATTGGAGAAGGAGGCGAAAAGTATCGTACCCACAGACGAACAAATAACAAAGAACACACAGCCTGCCTGCTCAGAAATAGCCAAATTAAAAAAAAAAAAAGGATGAAACAAACAAATCTACAATCAGTAAATGAGAAAAATTACTACTGAGTGCCCCGAAGACAGCAGACAATATCAAAACATTTACAAAAACAGGACACGATGGTTCTAGTAGACGTCCAAAATGAAACACCAGATGACTTTCCAGTGGAAGAAAAAGTACTAGAACTACCGGATAGGGAATTCAAATCTCTAATACTCAGAATTATCCAAGAGTTGAAGCAAAAAGCAGACAAAAATGAGGAAAAAATAGAAAATTCAAGTAAAAGGCAGACAAATTCATGGAAAATACAGACAAAAAAATGGAAGAATTCAGGAAAATAATGCAGCAACAAAATGCCAACATAAATTCACAACTAGAAACGATAAAAAAACAACAATTAGAAATCCAAAAGATAAACAACAAGATTTCAGAAACGGATGGTGTCATAGAACGGCTGAGGAGCAGATTTGAAATGGTGGAAGACAGGATCAGTAGAATTGAAGACAAACTCTTGGATACAACTCTGTTTGAGCAATACTCAGAAAAAAGAAAAATGAAGAGACCCTGAGAGATATGTGGGATACAATCAAAAGCAAAAATTTTCGAGTGATTAGAATTCTAGAACAGGGGGAGAAAATAGAAGGCACAGAGAGGATCATTGAAGAACTGCTGACAGAAAACTTCCCCAGTATCATGAAAGACGAAAAGCTGGCCATCCAAGAAGCTCAACGAAACCCATATAGGATAGGCCCCAAAAGAAAATCACCAAGGCATATCATAATCACACTCAACAAAACCAAAGACAAACAAAGACTCCTGAGAGCAGCTCATGAAAACAAGAAGTCACATACAGAGGAGAAACAATAAGACTAAGCTCAGATTATTCAGCAGACACCATGCAGGAAAGAAGGCAATGGGATGACATAT
>NW_004444161.1:3478600-3480398 GCF_000243295.1 Trichechus manatus latirostris
AAATGAACTCTCAAGGACTATCCAAAACCAAAAGAAATACAACAGGGAATCAGAGCAGTTAATCTGTAAATGACAACAACATCAGAACAATAAAAGAGGGAATAAACGGTGTAGGTATAGAACCTTCTAATGGAGAGGAAGGCAAGGCAATACAAAGTAATAATAGACTGCTTCGAACTTAGAAAGATAAGGGTAAATTCCACGGTAACCACAAAGAAAGTAAACAAACATACTCACAAAAATAAAGAGGAAAAACATGAAGTCTCAGCAAAAACAAAACCTACAAAAACCAAAGAAATGAAAAAAAAATCCAGAAACAAAAGTAAATCAGCACAAGACAGTAAGAAGAACACAGAAAACGTCAGCATCACAAAAAAAACACTACAAAATGAGAGCAACAAATTCACATCTATCAATAATTACACTGAATGTAAATGAACTCAATGCCCCCATAAAGAGATGGAGACTGACAGAATAGATAAAAAAAAAAAAAAACAGGATCCATCAATATGCTCTCTACAAGAGACACACCTTAGAAGCAAAGAATTAAGTTTATTAAAAATCAAAGGTTGGGAAAAAAAAATATCAAGCTAACAACTACCAAAAAAGAGCAGGAGTGGCAATACTAATCTTAGATAAAATAGACTTTAAAACAAACTCTCCCATAAAAGACAAAGAAGGACACTATATAATGATTAAGGGGATGATCCATCATGAAGACCTAACTATAATAAACATATACACACCCAATGACAGGGCTCCAAAATACATAAAGCAAACTCTAACAACACTGAAAAGAGTAATTAAGAGTTCCACAATAAAAGTAGGAGACTTCAACACACCACTCTCAGTAAAGGACAGAACATCTAAAAAGAAACTCACCAAAGATACAGAAGACCTAAAGGACACTATCAGCCAACTTGACCTCATAGACATATATAGAACACTCCATCCAACAGCTGAAAATTACACATTATTTTCCAATGCACATGGAACGTTCTCCAGAATAGACCACATCTTAGTCCACAGAGCAATCCTCAGCAAGATCCAAAATGTTGAGATAATTCAAAGTATCTTCTCAGACCACAATGCCATCAAGGTAGAAATTAACACCAGAAAGGGCAAGGAAGAAAAATCAATTATATGGAAACTGAACAATACCCTGCTTACACATAACTGGGTAATAGAAGAAAGAAGAGATGGAATCAAGAAATTCCTAGATTCAAACAAGAATGAAAATAGATAATACCAAAATCTTTGGGACACAGCAAAGGCAGTCCTCAGAGGACAATTTATAGAAGTAGACGCACACATCAAAAAGAAGAAAGGGACAAAATCAAAACACTAACTACACAACTCAAACAGATCGAAAGAGAACAGCAAAAAAAGCCCACAGACACCAGAACAAAGGAAATAATAAAGATCAGAGCAGAAATAAATGAAATAGAGAATAGAAAATCAATCAAAAGAATCAACAAAACCAAAAGTTGGTTCTTTGAAAGAATCCACAAAATCGACAAACCACTGGCCAGACTGACAAAAGAAAAGCAGGAGAGGACACAAATAACCCAAACAAGAAATAAAATGGGGGACATTACAACAGACACAACTGAAATAAAAAGGATCTTAACAGAATATTATGAAAAACTATACTCCAACAAATTTGAAAACCTAGAGGAAATGGATAAATTTCTAAAAACACACTACCTACCCAAACTACAACAAAGTGATGTTGAAAATCTGAACAGATCCATAACAAAAGAAGAGATTGAAAAGGTAATAAAAAAAAATCACAACA
>NW_004444161.1:3481010-3520900 GCF_000243295.1 Trichechus manatus latirostris
TACTATACATAGAAAACCCTAAAGACTCCATGAGAAATCTACTGGAACTAATGGAAAGATTCAGCAGAGAGCAGGATACAAGATAAACATACAAAAATCAGTTGGATTCCTGTACACCAATAAGGAGAACGATGAAAAAGAAATCAGGAAAACAATACCATTTTCAATAGCCCCTAAAATAATAAAATACTTAGGAATAAATCTAACCAGGGATGTAAAAGACCTAGACAAAGAAAACTACAAAACACTACTGCAAGAAGCCCAAAGAGATGTACATAAATGGAAAAACATACCATACTCGTGGATAGGTAGACTCAACATTGTGAAAATGACAATTCTACCCAAAACAATTTACAAATGCAATGCAATTCCAATCCAAATACCAACAACATTCTTCAAAGATATGGTAAAACTATTCATTAACTTTATATGGAAAGGGAAGAAGCCCCGAGTAAGTAAAAGACTACTGAAGAAGAATAAAGTTGGAGGACTCACACTACCTGACTTCAGAACCTACTATACAGCTACAGCAGTCAAAACAGCCTGGTACTGGTACTATGACAGATACATTGACCAATGGAACAGAATTGAGATCCCAGATGTACGTTCATCCGCCTATGGTCACCGGATCTATGACAAGTGCCCACAGTCCATAAACTGGGGAAAAGACTGTCTTTTTAATAAATGGTGCTGGCAAAACTGGATATCCATTTGGAAAATAATGAAACAGGACCCATACCTCACGCCATATACAAAAAATAATTAAAAATGGATCAAAGACCTAAATATAAATCCAAAAACTATAAAGTTCATAGAAGAAAAAATAGGACCAACACTACAGGCCCTAATACATGGTATTAACAGGATACAAACCATAATCACCAAAACACAAACCCCAGAAGATAAGCTAGATAAATGGGATCTTCTAAAAATTAAACACCTATGCTCTTCCAAAGACTTCACCAAAAGAGTCAAAAGAGAACCTACAGACTGGGAAAAAATTTTGGATAGTACAAGTCAGACAGAGGTCTAATCTCCATAATCTACAGGAAAATCCAACACCTCTACAACAAAAAAGACAAATAATCCTATTAAAAAATGAGCAAAGGAAATGAACAGACACTTCACCAAAGAAGACATTCAAGTGGCCAACAGACACATGAGGAAACGCTCACGATCACTAGTCCTTAGAGAAATGCAAATTAAAATCACAATGAGATACCATCTCACCCCGGCGTTACTGGCATGAATCAAAAACACTGGAAATAACAAATGTTGGAAGAGCTGCAAGGAGATTGGAACTCTTAGGCACTGCTGGTGAGAATGAAAAATGATACAATCATTTTGGAAAATGATATGATGTTTCATTAGAAAGCTAGAAACGGAAATACCATACGATCCAGCAATCCCACTCCTAGGAATATATCCTAGAGGAATAAAAGTCGTCACTTGAATAGACAAATGCACACCTATGTTCATGACAGCATTGTTCACAATAGCAAAAAGTTGCAAACAACCTAAATGCCCATCAACAGATGAATGGATAAACAAACTATGGTACACACACACAATGGAGTACTATGCAACGAGAAAGAACAATGATGAATCAGTGAAGCATCTCATAACATGGATGAAACTGGAGGACGTTATGCTGAGTGAAATAAGTCATTCACAAAGGGACAAATATTGTATGAGACCTCTATTGTAAAAACCCATGAAAAAGTTTACACACAAAATGTAACAATCTTTGTTGGTTACCAGTGATGGGAGTGGTCGGGGGGAAATACTAAATAAGCAATAGATAAGTGGTATCTTGGGTGAAGGGTGAGACAGTACACAATACTGGGGAAACCAGCATAACTTGTACAAGGAAAGGTCATGGAAGCTCCATAGACACATTCAAACTCCCTGAGGGATTGAATTGCCGGGCGGAGGGCTGTGAAGACCATGGTTCTGGGGAACATCTAGCTCAATTGGCATAACACAGTTTATAAGGACAATGTTCTACATTCTACCTTGGTGAGTAGCGTCTGGGGTCTTAAAAGCCTGTGAACAGCCATGTAAGATACTCCACTGGTCTCATCCCTTCGGGAGCAAGGGAGAATGAAGAGAACAGGATACAAGGAAAAGATTAGTCCAAAGGACTAATGGACCACAGCTACCAAGGCCTCCACCAGACTGAGTCCAGTACAGCTAGATGGTGCTGGCTACCACCACTGACTGCTCTGACTGGGATCAAAACAGAGGGTTCTGGACAGAGCTGGAGAAAGATGTAGAACAGAATTCTAACACACACAAAAAAGACCAGATTTACTGGCCTAAAGGAGACTGGAGAAACCTCGAGAGTATGGCCCCCAGACACACTTTTAGCTCAGTGGTGAAGTCACTTCTGAGGTTCACCGTTCAGCAGGAGATTGGACAGCCCCATAAAACAAAATGGGACTAATGAGGCACAGCAGTCCAGGGACAAGGACTAGAAGGCAGAAGGGGACAGGAATGCTGGAGATAGGGAACCCAGGGTTGATTAGGGACAGTGTTGATGTGTAGTGAGGTTGTTAACCATTGTCATAGGGCAACGTGTGTACTAACTTTTTAATGAGAAACTATTTTGTTCTGTAAACCTTCATCTAAAGTGAGAATAGTAGCGCAATTGGAAGAGTGTAGTCAATGTCACTGAACTGTGCCTGTAGAAATTTTTGAAATGGTGTATCTTTGGCTATGTATATTTTCACCAAAGAAAAGGTCGATAAGGGAGAGGGTTGACATGTCGTGGGGTTGTTAACTAATGTGATGAAACAGTATTTGTACTACTGTTTAATGAGAAACTATTTGTTCTGTAAACCTTCACCTGAAGTGCAATTAAAAAAAAAAATTAGATATTCTTGAACTCTGATGACTGAAAGAGAGTAAACTAACTTAGATTCAATAGTAAGACTCTTTAGAAGGATATAAAACTAAGGTGATTAATTTTAAAAATTGGAATGGAAAGTTGAAGGTAGCTATGAAAATAATTTAACTAGAATTCTTTTCAAATTGATAAAGCATCATTTACATGGCTCCATTTGGGTAATGACATGGTTTTCCATAATTCCTTCTTGCTGTAAGATGTGCAATACAGGAAACAGTGACCTCTGTCTTTTGCTAATGAATAAGACTCTCTTTAAGAAAGTTATTTGCAAATTGTGAGCAAATGTTTTATTTGCTCTCTAGATTACTCAACAAGTGTCATTGAGAATGTGCACTGCATATTTATAAATATGCTGCTTTGTTGTAATAAAAATTAAAACTCCTTGTAACAAGTAGGTGGAAAATGAAATACATTTAGCTGGAGATAAATCTTGATTCTTTCCAGATGACAGAATTTGGGAAGAAATGGCATAGACTCTTGTTCCTCTAGTTCAGGAAAGGCACATTCTCAGGAAGTAAGAGGAAGGAACTCATTATGTCAGACATTTTCCGAAGATGATAAGTTCCAGTTGTGCTACACTGGTATAAAAATATCCCTTTTAAACTGAAGAAGAACATTCTCTGAATTATTTATTCTTTTTAGGATTCTATTTAATGACATAATGCCAGTTGAAAAAAATTTATTAGGACATCATATTGTCTTTTTCTTGATATGATACAAGGTTTATGCCTCAATAAAAGGCAAATTTTAGTTCTAATGTTATAAGGGCATGACAATGAAAGAGTGGTATTAATTAAGTGTTTTATTTTATGGGTGTTATTCAAATACAAGTCGGAGCAACTTCCAAAACCTGTTGCTTTCTAGTCCATTCCGATTCATAGCAACCCTACAGGACACAGTAGAAGGGCCCCATAGGGTTTCTTAGGCTGTAAATCTTTACAGAAGCAGACTGCCATATGTTTCTCCCACAGAGCAGCTGGTGGGTTCGAATTGCCAACCTTTTGGTTTAGCAGCTGCGGTTTAACCACTTATGTGAAAACAGAACATATTAGGCAGTTTTTGGTTCCAATATTTTAAAATATTTTTTAAAATCTTTGCAATAAAATATGTTATATATGCTTTTAAGCTTGTAATGAGTTGCCAAGAAAAAATAAATTTATAGTGGTAATAGAAAATAAACCAAATAAACTTAAAAAAAAAAAAAGTTGCCTTCGAGTCAATTCTGACTCACAGTAACCCTATACTTACAACATGGTATATTCTTTCTAAAAGTGGTTAAATAATTTGTTCTACATAATCCCAAATTGGTAACAAATTTATCTTAGTAGAGTAAAAACTAAGATAAATTAAAAATAGTATATTTTTGACATTTCCAAATCTTATTTAGGCTTTTTTACTTGATGCACGTGCTTCAGAAAACAGTTTAGAATTTTCTTTCAGTTATGGCTTCATTTGGGAATCAAGATTGAGAAGAGATGACATTAATAATATAAAGACAGAATCTCTTCAGAACAAAGTGATTGCTGGATTTGGAGTATTTGCTCTGAGTATAGTACAATTTAGCACACTTAGTTTCTGATGCTGAGTGTTTGCAATGTCGCTTTTTATTAGATTGACCTGCATCCATTTTTGCCATGGATTATCGTAATTTGTATCTGTTGTTCCAGTGTACTTATTTGTACTGCCCCCTTCCATTCTCAAATGTATCCAGGTTTGACAGTAAATTGATAAGGCCATCCCATCTAGTTAACATTTAGGGCATTCCTTCTGTTTTTACAAGTGCACTAACAACATTACATGTATTTCTTCATATAATTTTCTTAAGCAGTCTTATGAGGTAAGTCCTATGAGTGTGCCCATTTTCCGGAAGATGAGACTAAGCCTTCCTATAAATTTGCATAGATAGTGAATTATGCAGCCAAAAAGCAAATCCAGATTTGCTGACTCAAAAGTCTACATGTATAATCATGTGCTATATAGTATTCCAATAATTTCTAAATGAATGATGCATTAAAAATTTGTGTCAGATGTTCAAAGAAGGGAGTAATCAGTGGGACTGTATCACTGTGAATCTATTTAACCAAATAATTCTAAACCCTTTAAGACAACCATATTAACTTGCCTATTTGGGGAATATTAGAATGTCGTATTGGTTCCTAGATGCCCTAAGCCTCAAGTGTATCAGAAAGCAGCAAAAGGCAAAAAAAAAAAAAAAAAAAAAAAAAAACTTACCAGGACACCACTAACTTTACAAAAGACTGTGGATTTTATTTAAGAGAAAATATTTTGACTCAAGAAGACTATAAGCCCCTAGAGCTGAACCTAGGTTTCATTTATCTCTGTAACTCCAACTCTTAGGGGCAGTAGGTATTCAATAAAGATTTTGCTATGAATATTGACACTGCTTTTAGTCTTAATATATACACATACCTTATGTTGAGAAATCAGTATGTATGTATCTGAAATACACAGTTGAAACTACAAAATATTTTTTAATCATACCCCTCAATCCTGTAGCTATGCCTTGCCTTATTGTGGTGTTAAGACTTTTCCTTCATTGGAAGTCTCAATTTATACTAGATTACTATATTAATACGAGTATAACTCAGCAATTTTTCCCAAAACTTCAGTCCAAAATGATGTGTTAATAGCGACCCAGGGCGACCAGTTAAAATGTAATTTTGATAAGAATATATATCTTGTGAGAAATATACTCCAGCGATAAAATTTCATTAGTAGATAGTCTTTTCTAACTGACATACAAAGTTTCAATGATAGTGAAAAATATATGTGTTTTAATACTTTGGAATGTTACGTAAATTCCATGCATATTAACTCAATTTGTATTTCTCCCCTAGGTCTGACCTTTTACAAAAAAACAAACAAATAAAAAAAATTGTTACGAATGTTAGTTCAAATTATATTTGAATAAAGAGGTGTCACAAAAGGAAAATCCAGCTGTAATCTCCTCCAGAAATTATTCCCTATGGTTGCAAACCTCATAGCGTCCCAAGAGTATCCTGTGTATATGTACACACATTGAGCTTTTGTTGTTTTTTTTATTTTTATATATTTTACTCTCACTCTAAATTTTGAATTTCTTAATGGAAGGTACCTTGGTATGTAATAGGCATTCAATACTTTTCTAATGACTTGTCTTGTATTATATGTAGACACATCTATTATGCATGTGTTATAAAACCATTTGTTGCAGATGACAAAATAGAGACTTATCAGAGGAATAGACTGTCCAGACAGGGACTCCCAATAGTATGACTGAGGTACTTTGGTTAAAAAAAAAAGAATTCTGGCAGTTTTTTCTTCTCATATTTATGATACTTATGAAAAATATTTCTCTGACTGTCATGGATTGAGTCACGTCCCCCAAAAATATCTGTCAGTTTGGCTGGGTCATGATTCCCAGTGTTGTATGATTGTGTAATCTGATGTGATTTCCTTATGTGTTGTAAATTTTATCACTATGATGAGATTATATGTGATCTCCCTATGTGTTGTAAATTCTATCACTGTGATGAGGTTATACTGATGCGGTTGACAAGATTAGTGTCTTAATGCAATCTTTTTTGAGATATAAAAGAGAGAAGCAAGCAGAGACACATAAGAACCTCATACCACCAAGAAAGTGTGCTGGGAGCAGAGTGCGTCCTTTGGAGCTGAGGTTCCTGTGCAGAGAAGCTCCCAGACCAAGGAAAGACTGATGCATTACAAGGACCTTTCTCCAGAGCGGACAGAGAGAGAAAGCCTTCTCCTGGAGCTGATGCCCTGAATTTGGACTTGTAGCCTACTGGACTGTGAGAGAATAAACTTCTCTTTGTTAAAGCCATCCACTTGTGGTATTTCTGTTAGAGCAGCACTAGCTGGCTGAGACACTGCCTATATCTGTATACCTATCTATCCATCTACTTAAGTATCTACTCATCTATACATTCAGGTAGTGTCATTTAGAACAGGTAAATCTAAAGTATTCACTTCTACTCAGTGAGGCACAAATTTCTAAGGGAGCAGAGAATTGTTTATAACTCTTTTATTTTTTGCATATGATTATAGTATCCAAGAAGTTAGTTACAGTCCAGGTTGGATAATACCCCATTTCAGATGAACAGACTTGCTAGATAAAATATCGAAAGACCCTTAAGATTGAACTATGCAGTTGAACTATGACAATTCTATCTATGCACCAGCATCTCCTGTGGAGTTTGTAAAGGCGCAGATCATTGTGCACAACCTCAGAATTTCTAAATCAGATATCTCTGGAAATGAATCTCAGAAATCTTACCTTAAAAAGTCACAACAGATATGCAGCCCGTAATGAGGAGGAATTAGATGGAAACATGCACATTAGCCACATTTCCGGGGCAATTCTTTCCACCTGGAAATTTGATCAGATCTAAGAGATAATATAGTACGATGTGAAAGACAAACTGTCTGAGGGGACACACCACGTGTGCATAGATTTCTCCTTGTTAGAAAGGAGTCCAAAACGCCCATAGTACAACATGAGGAGATCATTATCTGTACTGCAGGAACCACCTCTGGCACCTTTACTAGAATAAATGATTAAATTACTGTTATGTAGCCAAGTAAAAAGTATGAGGTGAAATATGAAGAACTAAAAAGAATAAATTTTTTAAAAAAAGATGAATTTTTAAAAAAGAGGCTTTAGCATAGAAAATAAAACTGCAAACCAGAGTTAAAATTTGCATCAGTTAAAATTATCACTAGGATTAACACTGGAAAAAGCCAAATCAGTATTTCAAACTATCATTATGCATATTTAAAAAGAATATAAGTAAAAATGCAAAGAAAGAGGGAAATGGTAAACATGGAGGAGGAGAATAGAGATTAAAACTAAAAATTTTAAGTAGAAATTGCTAAGGATTGAAATATCACACAAAACTGAGCAACTATAAATGACATAATTAAATGACACTCCGCAGAGCTTGCAAAAACCCACAAGATGTGTGAAAATAGGGTTCACCATAATCTTCAGGCCACTTACGATCCATATTTGTGTGGCAAAGTATTAAATTATCAAGGTGAAAATATTACTCAAATATCTAGATCCCTGAACAACCCCCCCAAGCTAGAAAGTATTAAGAGAAATATACATTAATATTGACTTTAGTGTTCTCTAGAATTTTAAATTTCCAATTCAGTTTAGAACTATGGAGAATATTGGCAGAAAAAAATGTTGTGAACTGATCATTTTATTCAGTTATAAATCAAGTCAGCTGGCACATTTCTGAAGCAACATCTCAGAAAATATACCATCTTACACGTTCATCTTGAAATTATTATTTGAAGATGCTTTCTGTTTACAAGACAGATAATGCATGAATCAGAAATATACTATAAAATCATTTAAAATTCCCTGAGATTATAAATGGGTACAATTCTCTAACCATGAAGTTAAAATCTAGATGAAAATCTTCAGATCATATAACCACAAAGCACTGCATAGATGTACTTATAAACAAGTAAAAATGTGGAGGGATTGTAACTAGTTCCATAATGGCATTTGGATACAGTTCAATCTGGAAAATTCTTGGAATTTGGTAGAGGCACATATAAATTTTTAATATCCTCCAGTCGCACTATAAAAATAGACAGACCAAATAGACAGTAAAAGCTAAAACCCATAAAGAATATCTATAACAAAACTAAGTGACAAAATGTCCCCATAATCCCCCAAATATAGCAGAATAGGAAAAATCATCAACAGCTGTAAGACCTATGTGGTATTACCATCTGTGCAAGAGGAAGCAGAGGGAAGCAACAGAGGATTTTATCGTCCCGAGAACAGGAGGCACTTAAAATGACCATCAGGTTCTTACTGGAAATTGAAGTCAGTCAATTTGAAAACAGCAGCTGAAACTGGGATGAGTTTTGCACACTTCAATCTGCAACTGAGTACAAGTTATCATGAGAAGGTTTGAAGGATCTGGAATCCGGACTTTGCAAACTCTCAAAATTGAATAGCATAAACCCCTATCCGGATAAAGTCCTAAAATAAGGAAAAACTATCTGGAGTAGATTCCATATTGAGCAGGTCAGAGACATTAGAGGCAAAGGAATGAGACTCTTCAGATTAAAAGGGAGGGAGGCAAAAGATCTGAATAGACATTTCTCTGAAGTTAAAATACAAATAACCAATAAGTATATGAAAAGATGCTTAACATGATTAACCAACAGGGAAATGTAAATCAAAACCACAGTAAGATATTACTTCACACCCATTGCTGTTAGTTGCCTTCCAGTTGGCTCTGGCTTATGGGACCTTATGTATAACAGAAGGAAACTTTGGTAATGCAACATCTTCATGATGTTTGAGTCCATTGTTCTGGCTGTTGTGTCTATCCACCTTACTGAGGATTGTCCTTGATTTTGATGACCCTCCATTTTACCATCCTTGATGTCTTCTTCTAGCAATTGATCTTTCATAATGATGTGTCCGAAGTAAACCAGCCAGTCTCACCATTCTTGCTTCTAAGGAGCATTCTGGTTGTATTTCTTCTAAAACTAGTTTATTTCTTCTTCTGGTAGTTCACGGTATATTCAATACTCTTTGCCAACATCACAATTCAACTGCATCAATTCTTCTTCAATTTTCCTTTTTTATTGTTCGTCTTTCACACACATACAAGGCAATTGAAAAGGTCATGGTTTGGGTCAGGCACATCTTAGGCATCCAAGTGACATCTTTGCTTGTTAAAACCTTAAAGAGATTTTCTACCACAGATTTGCCCAATGCAATATGTCATTTGATTTCTTGACTGTCATTGTCATCAATATTGATGGCTGATCCAAGTATAATGAAATCATTGACAACTTCGATTTGTACTTCATTTATCATGATGTTGTTTATCAGTCCAGTTGTGAGGATATTCATCTTTCTCACTTTCAGACATATTCCATATTGAAGGCTGTCATCTTTCACCTTCTTAGGTGTTTCAAATGATCATTTTAGACATGAAAGTTTGTGTCCCCCCACGCATCTGTCAATTTGTCATATGTGGGGGCTTGTGTGTTGCTGTGGTGTTGGAAGCTATGCCACCAGTAATCAAATACCAGCAGGGCCACCCCTGTCAGACACGTTTCAGCTGAGCTTCCAGACTGAGATGGACTAGGATGAAGAACTTGGTGGTCTACTTCTGAAAAGAATTAGCCAGTGAAAACCTTATGCATAGCAGCAGAACATTGTCTGATATAGTGCAGGAAGATGAGCCCTTCAGGTTGTAAGGCATTCAAAAGACAACTGGGTAAGAGCAGCCTCCTAAAAGTAGAGTCAACCTTAAGGACATGGATGGAGCCAAGTTTTCAGGGCCTTCAACTGCTGATGTGGCACTACTCAGAAGGAAAAGAGACAGCTGCCTACATCCATTAATAACTGAAATGTGGAATGTACGAAGTATGAACCTAGGAAAATTGGAATTGTCAAAAATGAAATGGAACACATGAACATCGATATCCTAGGCATTAGTGAGCTGAAATGGACTGGCATTGGCCATTTTGAATCAGAATATCATATGGTCTACTGTGCCAGGGATGACAAACTGAAGAGGAATGGTGTTGCATTCATTGTCAAAAAGAACACTTGAAGATCTATCCTGAAGTACAACACTGGCAGTGATAGGATAATATCCATATGCCTTCAAGGAACACCAGTTAATACAACTATTATTCAAAATCACACACCAACTACTAAGGCCAAAGATGAAGAAACTGAAAATTTTTTTACCAACTTCTGCAGTCAGAAATTGATCAAACGTAATCAGGATGCATTGATAATTACTGGTGATTGGAATGCAAAAGTTGGAAACAAAGAAAAAGTATTAGTAGCTGGAAAATATGGCCTTGGTGACAGAAGCAATGCCAGAGATCACATGACAGAATTTTGCAAGACCAACTGATTCTTCATTGTAAACATCTTTTTTCAACAACATAAATGGCAACTATACATGTGGACCTTGTCTGATAGAATATACAGGAATCAAATATAATACATCTGTGGAAAGAGATGATGGAAAAACTCAATATCATTAGTCTGAATAAGGCCAGGGGTTGACTGTGGAACAGACCATCAATTGCTCCTATGCAAGTTCAAGTTGAAGTGGAAGAAAATTAGAACAAGTTCACAAGAGACAAAGTACAATCTTGACTATATCCCACCTGAATTTAGAGACCATATCAAGAATAGATTTGATGAGTTGAACAATAATGAACAAAGACCAGGTGAGCTATGGAATGACATCAAGGACATTATACACGGAGAAAACCAGAGGTCATTAAAAAGACAGGAAAGAAAGAAAAAAAACAAAATGTCAGAAGAGACTTAAAACTTGCTTTTGAAAGTTGAGGAGCTAAAGCAAATGGAAGAAATAATGAAGTAAAAGAGGTGAACAGAAGATTTCATAGGGCAGCTCGAGAAGACAAAGTAAAATATTATAATGGCATGTGCAAGGACCTGGAGACAGAAAACAAAAAGGGAAGAGCATGCTTGGCATTTCTCCAGCTGAAAGAACTAAAGAAAAACTTCAAGCCTCGAGTTGCAATATTGAAGGATTCTACAGGGAAAATATTAAACCACACAGGAAGCATCAGAAGAAGATGGAAGGAATACACAGTCACTCCTCCAAAAAAGAATTGGTCTATGTTTAACCATTTCAGGAGGTAGCATATGATCAAGAATTGACAGTAGTGAAGGAAGTAGTCCAAGTTGCGCTGAAGGCATTGACGAAAAACAAGTTTCCCAGAATTGATGGAATACCAATTGAGATGTTTCAACAAATGGAAGCAGCTCTGGAAGTGCTCACTCATCTATGCCAAGACTGGGCAACTGACAGGAAGAGATCCATGTTCATGACTGCTCCAGAGAATGGCTATCCAACAGAATGCAGAAATTATTGAACAATATCATTAATATCACAACCAAGTAAAATTTTGCTGAAGATCATTCAAAAGCAGTTGTAGAAGTACATCAACAGGGAAATGGCATAATTTGAAGCCGTATTCAGAAGAGGGTGTGGGGAACCAGGGATACCACTGCTGATATCAAATGGATCCTGGCTGAAAGCAGAAAATACCAAAAAGATGTTTATCTGTATTTTATTCACTATGCAAATGCATTCGACTGTGTGGATCATAACAAATTATGGATAACATTGCAGAGAATGGGAATTCCAGAACACTTAATTGTGCTCTTGAGGAATATGTACATAGATCAAGAGGCAGTCATTTGAACAGAACAAGGAGCTACTGTGTGGTTTAAATTCAGAAAAGGTGTATGTCAGGGTTGTATCTTTTCGCCATACTTATTCATTCTGTATGCTGAGCAAATAATCCAAGAAGCTGGACTATATAAAGAAGAAAGGGGCATCAGGATTGGAGGAAAACTCATTAACAACCTGCATTATGCAGATGAAACAACCTTGCTTACTGAAAGTGAAGAGGACTTAAAGCAGTTACTGATGAAGATCAAAGACTACAGCCTTCAGTATGGATAACAACTCAACACAAAGAAGACAAAAATCCTCACAACTGGGCCAATAAGCAACGTTATGATAATGGAAGAAAAGATTGAAGTTGTCAAGGATTTCATTTTATTCATATCCACAATCAACATCCATGGAAGCAGCAGTCAAGAAATCAAATGACACATTGCATGGGGCAAATCTGCTGCAAAAGACCTCTTTAAAGTGTTAAAAAGCAAAGATGTCACCTTGAAGACTAAGCTGCACTTCCCCAAGCCATGGTGTTCTTAATCGTCTCATATGCATGTGAAAATTGGGCAATGAATAAGGAAAAATGAAGAAGAATCGACACCTTTGAACCATGGTGTTGACTTAGAATATTGAATATACTATGGACTGCCAAAAGAATGAACAAATCTGTCTTGGAAGAAATACAACCAGAATGTTCCTTAGAAGCAAAGATGTAACACTATGTCGCACATACTTCAGACATGTTATCAGGATGAATCAGTCCCTGGAGAAGGACACCATGCTTGGTAAGGTAGAGGGTCAGTGAAAAAGATGAAGACTCTCAACAAGATGGACTGACATAGTGGCTGCAACAACGGGCTCAAGTATAGCAACAATTGTGAGGATGGCGCGGGACCAGGCAGTGTTTCGTGCTGTTGTACAGAGGGTTGCTGTGAGTCAGGACCAACCGGATGGCACCTAACAACAACAACAACAACAAGGTTGTGTCATCTGCATATTGCAGGATGTTAACTAGGCTTCCTCAGATCCTGATGCTACATTATTCTTCATACAGTCCAACTTCTTGGATTATTTGGTCAGCATACAGATTTAAAAGAAGATGAAAGGATACAACCCTGACACACAGGTTTTCCGATTTGAAACTACGTGGTATCCCCTTGTTCTGTTTAAATGACTGCTTCTTGATCCAGGTACATGTTCCACTTGAGCACAATTAAATATTCTGGAATTCCCATTTTTCTAATGTTATCCATAATTTGTTTTGACCCACGCAGTCTAAAGCCTTCACATACTCAATAAAACACAGGTAAACATCTTTCTGGTTTTCTCTGCTTTTGGTCAAGATCCATCTGACATCAGCAATAATATCCCCTGTTCCAGCACCTCTTCTGTATCTGGCTTGAATTCTTACAGTTCCCTGTCGATGTATGACTACAGCCATTTTTAAATCATCCTCAGCAAAGGCTAGCATGTGATGTTAATATTATTGTTTGATAATTTCCACATCCCGTTAGATCACCTTTCTTCGGAATGGGCACAAATATGGATCTCTTCCAGCTGGTTGGTCAAGCAGCTGTCTTCAAAATTTTTTGACATGAATGAATAAGCACATTCAGCATTGCATCCATTTGTTGAAGAATCTCAATTGGTATTCCACCGATTCCTGTAGCCTTGGTTTTCATCAGTACCTTCAAGTGCAGCCTAAATTTCTTTCTTTGGTTCAAGTGGTTCTTGATAGTATTCTTCCTCCTGAAATGGCTGAATGTTAACCAATTCTTTTTGGTACAGTGAGTGTATTTCTTCCATCTTTCTTTGATGCTTCCTACATTATACATTTTTTTGCCAATAGAAGCCTTGGATATTGCAACTTGAGGCTTCAATCTTCTCTTCAGTTCTTTCACCTTGACAAATGCTGAGCATGTTCTTCCCTTATGGTTTTGTAACTCCATGTCTTTGCAAATTTCATTATGATATTTTATCTTGTCTTCTTGAGCCACCCATTGAGATCGTCTGTTCAGCTCTTTTATGTCATCATTTCTTCTGTTCACTTTAGCTACTCTGCATTTAAGAGAAAGCTTCAGAATCTCTTATGACATTTATTTTGGTCTTTTTCTTCTTTCATGACTTTTTAATGACCTTTCACTTTCTTTGTGCAGAACATCTTTGATGTGTTCCCACAACTCTTCCGATCTTTGGTCATTAGTGTTCAGGGTGTCAAATCCGTTCTTGAGATGGTCTCTAAATTCAAGCAGGATGTATTCACGATAATACTTCAGATCTCATGGATTTGCTTTAATTTTCTTCAGCTTCAACTTGAACTTATGCATAAGTAATTAATGGTTATAAATGGCTATAGGATGGCTATAACAAAAAAAGGAGACGGAGAATAACAAATGTTGGTAAACATATAGAGAAGTTGGAACCCTTATATACTGCTTGTGAGAATGTCAAATAGTTCAGCCACTTTGGAAAACAGTTTGATAGTTTCTCACGAAGGTAAAAATAGAGTTAGCATATGACCCAGCATTCCATTCCTAAGTATATGACTAAGAGAAAAAAATCATAATGTCTATACACTTAGCAGAACATGTACAGAACATGTACAGGGGAGAGGGGAGTGAGAGGAAGGTTTCTGTGGTTATGAAAGGGCAACATGAAGGACACCTGTAGTGATGAAACTATTCTGTATGCTGAAAATTACAAAATGCTGACAAAAGAAATCAAATCTATAGATTGAAAGACTCAATATAGTAATAATGCCAATTATCCCAAAATTGATCTGTAAGTTAAATGTAATTCCTATCAAAACACAAACAAGTTTTTCTGTCGACAAAAAGAAACTTACTTGTAAATTCACACAAAAAGGCATGGGCTATAGAATAGGTAAACCCAATGCCAAAAAGGAAGAATAAATAATGAGGACTCAGTCTACCCCCTATTAAGGCTTAATGTATAGCTACAATAATTAAGACAGTGTGGTATTGGTGGAGGTATAGACTCATAGATGAATGGAACAGAATAGAGAATGCAGAAATAGAGCCACACAATTATGCTCAACTGTTTTTTGATAAAAGTGCAAAGGCAATTCAGTGGAGGAAGGATAGGTCTTTCAATAACAGATGATTCTTGAACAACTGGACATCCATAAGCAAAAAAAGAGGGAGAGAGAGAGAGAGAAAGAGAATCTCAACCTGAAACTTATACAAAAATTCACTCAAAGTGGGCCAAGGACTTAAATGTAAAACATAAAACTATAATATGTAGAAGAAAATAAGAGAAAACCTTTCAGACTAGGCAGAGTTTTTTGACTTGCCATCAAAATCACCATACATAAGAGGACAAATTAATAATTTGGATCTCATAAAAATTTAAAAACTATATACAGGATTAAAATACAAGTTGCAGAGTGGGAGAAAATATTTCCAAACCACACATCCAATAAAGGGCCCATATGATAAGGAATTCTCAACACTCAACTGTAAAAATCAATTCAATTAGAAAATACGCAAAAGATGCAAATGGACATTTTTTTGAAGAGGCTATACATACAGCAAATAAACACATGAAAACATGTTCAATATCACTGCTCATTGGGGAAATGCAGGATTTAAGGGTGTGGGGAGGATTGGAGGGAGAGGAAGGTTTCTGTGGTTACGAAAAGGCAACATGAAGGATACTTGTAGTGATGAAACTATTCTGTAACTTGACTTTGATGATGAATACGTGAACTTACACATATGATAAAATTCTAAGAAAGTAAATACACACACACACACACATAAACACCCAAATGAGTACAAGTCGCACTGGGAAATCTGAATAAGAACATGGATTTTATAGATGTGAATATCCTGTTTGTGAAACATTTGCAAGAAGTTACTCTTGGTGGAGCCTGGGTAAAGTGTATATGTGTTTTTTTAATTACTTTATACAACTTCACGTTTATCTACAATTACTTCAATACAAATTTCATTTTAAAAGACATTTACAAGATCATCGAAAAAGGGAAAAAATACAGAAGTATATATCAAAAATATATGAAAAATAGGTATATTGAAAACTACAAAACATTGATGAAAGGAATCAGAGAAGACCTCAATCACTAGATAGTTATACCATATTTACAGATTTTCAATATTATTAAGGTTCCAATTTGATGGTGGACAATCTTAATCAAAATCCCAGAAGATTTTTGTCGATGTTGACAAGCTAACTCTAAAATTTATATGCAAAGGCAAATAAACCAGTATATCCAAAAGAATTCTAGGGGAAAAAAAAAAAAAAAACTGAAGAGGGCTTTATCCAATTCAAGCCTTACTATAAAGATCCATTAATTAAGGAAGTGTGGTATTAGCCAAAGGATAGACCTATAGAGCAATGGAACAGAATGGAGAACCTACAAAGAGACCACATATATTTAGTCAACTGACTTTTGGCAAAAGTGAAAAGGGAATTCAAAGGAGAAAGAATAGTCTATTCAACAAATGGTGAAGAAACAATTGGACATACATAAGGGAAAAAAAAAGTGAAATTCGACACATTTCTCATACCTACAAAAGTTAACTCAAAATATGTCATAGACATATGTAAAATGTAAAAATTTTAAGTTTGTAGGAGTAAATATAGGAAAGAATTTGTGTGATCTTGAATTTAAATTTAATAAATAGTTGTTAGATAACACAAAACAAGCAAGAAACAATAAATTGGAATTTATCAAAATTTAAAAAAATAAAAACTTTTGCTCTTGGAAAGTATCTGTTCAGGAATAAAAAGACAAGCCGCAGACTGGGAGAAAAATACTGGCAAATATCTAATTAAAAATATATATATATCTAGCATACAATAAAAACTCTTACAATTCAGCAGTAAGGACACCAAAAACCTAATACAAATATAGACAAAAGATGTCAGCAGATATTCCACCAAAGAAGATACATATATGACAAATAAAAGTAGAATGGCTAAAAGTATACTCAAAATACCAAAAGTTAGCAAGGAGGTAGAACAACTGGAACGCTCATATAATACTGGTGAGAACGCAAAATAACACAGACCTTTCGGAAAAGAGTTTGACAGTTCGTTATGAAGCTAAATTTACCCTTGACATCAACACAGCCATCCTACTTTTAGGTGTTTATTGGAGTGAATTAAAAACTTACTTTCACACAATAAACCTGTATGTGCAAGTTTATACTAGATTAATCCATAATCACTAAAAATTCAAATAATCTACATGTCCTTCAACAGGCTCAAAACACTGTGGAACATGCATGTGATGGTATACGACTCAGCCTAACTTGATTTATGCAATGACATGGATGTATCTTAAATGCATTTCTCTAGGTGAAAGAAGTCAGATGCAAAAAAGTCTGATAGTGTATGAGATGTTCTAAAGTTGCCCAAAAAAGGGGGTGGGGGGTGGAGAGGACAGGAAACATATCAGCGGTTGCCAGGAGGTGGAGATGGGAGGAGTTGTTGACTGCAAAGTCACAGGATGAAAGAATTTTTGCAGTGATTGAACTGTTCTGTATAGTACTGAGGTAGGTGATTCACGATTCTATGCATTTGGCAAAATTCATAGAACGGTACACCACAAAGAGTGAATTACTACAAGGAGTGAATGTAAATCTCTGTACAGTAAAACATGCAAAAGCTAGAAAGTAAGGCAAAAACCAGTCAGAGACAGAAAACTCAAATATTTTCCACCAAAAGGAGCGATAGAAAAGTGGCAAGACTGCACCCTGTCAAAGGCAGAACACCTACAAGACCCAGAAAAACAAGGCAGTCCCGTCGAATTTCAGCTCTCACAAGCTTCACTGTAAATCTTACTATATATGCAAATTATTGAAAAATAAATAAATAAGTGTAGGAGGAGAGGGACAAATCTTCCTTGTCAAATCATTCCAATTAATAAACGTATAAAAATGGGGAAATTATATTAGAATGCCAGAGTAATAATTATACGCAAGACCCACTGACAAACACTAAAATTAGTGGGCAAAACTTTTAGGACAAACAGTATATTGCATAGACTCGAAAGTATCTCCCTCAAAATATGTATTAATCACTATCATATTTTTAACATATGTTCACAATTTTTTTGATTAAAAATTAAACTCCAGGAAGTGGTGTTTAATTCCCTTCCCCTTGAGCATGTGCTGGATTTAGTAACTCATTTTTAACAAATAGGGTATGGAATAGGAAAAATTATAACGATATAGTGAAGAAATATGGCAGACACCACCTTAGCCAAGTAAGCAAGGTTAACATAACCAGTAATAAGACATCTTGATATAACATACCCTGATGTAAAATGATGAGGGCACATCTCTTCTGTGGTATTCTTTACAACAATCCATAAGAAGATATTAGAAAAACCCAAATTGAACAACATTCTTCAAAGTACCTGATAAGTACTCTTCAAAATGGCCAAGCTCATGAAAGACAAGAAAGGACTGAAGAACTGCCCCAGATTGGATGACACAAAAGTGACATGACCACTAGATGTAACGCAATATCCAGAATTAGATTCTTGAACAAAAAAGAGATATTAGTGGAAAAATTGGTGAAATTTGAAGAAAGTCTATAATTTAGTAAATACTATTGCATAATTCTTAATTCCTTAATTTTCATAATTGTACAATGATTATGTAAGTTGTTAGCATTAGGGATAGCTGGAAAGAGTACATGAGAACTCTCTGTACTGTCACTGCAAGTCTTCTGTAATTCTAAAAATATTTCAAAAGGAAAAATTAAAAAACAACAAAAATGGATAGCTCCCTGTTCTGGCCATGATGCACTGGCTTGCAATGGAATAAAATCCTAATGAAATCAGCTATCAAATCTAAAAAGAAAGATATCAAGCAACTCTTTGAAGACATTGGACAGGAACAAATTCACCAGGGATTGAAGCTCTGTGATTTTTGAAAGAGGGAAGGCAGGTGAGTTGTGCTTCGCATTCACAATGGCTAGTTCCTGAGGGCATTTTCTAAATTGAAGGTACGGAGGTAAAGTAACAGGGTCTAAGCAAAAAATAGTAGTGTTGATTCGATGAGGAGACCATGTTCAAAGCATAGGAATGTCTATGTAGCTTGAACTTGTAGAAATAGAAGAAAAAGAAGCTAAAATCTGTTAGTTTGTCTCAAGTCATTGGCTGATAACTAAATTGTGCATGTGAAAGGAAAAAACAAAAACAAAAAAACTCTTTGCCATCGATAGCGACCCTACAGGACAGAGTAGAACTGCCCCATAGGGTTTCCAAGCAGCACCTTGTGGTTTTGAACTGCCAACCTTTTGGTTAGCAGCCATAGCTGCTCTTAACCACTACGCCACCAGGGTTTCCTTGTGAAGGGAAGGACTCCAGAAAATACAGTAGAAAACAACATTTGAGAGAGTAAAGATTGTAACAAAAGCTGCATAATGCTGGGGACAAAGAGCTTAGGGTTCAAGTCCCATCACTGCAGAGTTATACCTTGGTAATCAATCATGGAAGTTGGTTGAGACTCTAGGAATAAGGAATACACTCTAGGAGGAAGGTATCTGCAACATGTATAAGCTATCAACACTAGATTCCAGACTACACAGGGAAATCCTACAAATCAACAAGAAAAAAAAAAAACCTCCCCAAATCAGATATATAAAAAAAAATTTAGGAGGCTAGAGTCAGTCTTTTACAAAAGAGGATGACCAAAAGACCAACGGTAAATGAAAAGGTGCTCAAATTTATTATCATCAGAGAAATGCAAATAAAATTCATGAGATACTACCATACTCTCACTAGAGTGGGTAAAATCTGAAAAGCCCCAAAATGCAAGCATGGATGGGAATATAGAGCAATAGCAATTTTCATATACTTCTCATTGGAGTATAAATTACTATGCCCATTTTATACAACTCTTTGATATTATCAAAAATTAAATACGGATATATGCATACATTATGGTTCAGCAAGAAATGTCCTTGGGTGGCTCAAATGGTTTGCACTTGACTTTTAACCTAAAGGTTGACAGTTAAAACCCAACCAGCTGCACTTCAGAATAAAGACTTGCTTCTCTTAAGTTTACAGCAGTCCTACGCTGTAACGCGTGGGGTCACCATGAGTTGGAATCTACTTGACAGCGCATGTTATGACATAGCAATTTTAATCCTAGGAATTTGCCCAACTAACCTACATGTGTCTGTGTATTAAAAGATGTATACAAATAAGTTTTTATATAGTCATATAATAGAATACTATAAAGCAATGAAAATGTATAAACTAGATCTTAATGCAACATCTCACAAAATTTTGAGATCATAAAATAAAAAAGATACTGTACGCAAAACCATACAAATTCATTCACATACGATTAAAAACCAAGTTAAAATCACTGATAGCGTTAGAGTCAGCATGGTGTTTAATTGTGGGCAGTAGAGTATGGGTAGTAATTGAGAATGGCAAAGGGAGACTTCAGTTGTATTGGGTTTTCTTCTTGACCTTCATGGAGGTTATATTATGTGTTCTCTTTGGAATTGTGCAATTTCCTGTATACACTTCAAACTTTTTTTCTTTTTTAATTTTGAACATAGTAAGAAATTACTTCTGTAAGCATTATTTATGATAAGCTTTCACTTTTCCTTCAACTCTAGTTTGTGATATATAGATAGATAGATAAGATAGATAGTTGTTAGGTGCCATTGAGTCAATTCCCACTCATAGCAACCGTATGTACAACAGAACGAAACAGGGCCCGGTCCAGCTCTATCCTCCCAGTCGTTGGCTATGTTTGACCCCATTGTTGCAGCCACTGTGTCAATTCATCTCGTTGAGAGTCTTTCTCTTTTTTTGCTGACCCTCTACATATACATATACAGTTATCTAGTGCTGCTATAACAGAAATACCATAAGTGGATGGCTTTAACAAAGATATATTTATTCTCTTGCTATTATTATTATTATTATTTGGCTGCTAACTGAAAGGTGGGTGGTTCAAATCCACCAACCACTCTGCAGTAGAAAGGTGACAGTCTGCTTCCATAAAGATTACAGCCTTGGAAACCCTTCAGGACAGTTCCACTCTGTCCTACAGGGTCGCTATGAGTCAGAATCCACTCGAGGGCAATGGTTTTGGTTTTTTGGGTTTGCATCGATTTGATTCTGACTCATGGCAATCCCATGTATTGTAGAACCCCATGAAGTAGAACTGCAGAACTCTTTCGTAGGGTTTTATTGGCTGTAATCTTTACAGAAGCAGATCACCAGGCCTATCTTCTCTGCCACTGGGTGGGTTCGCACTGCCAACTCTAGGTTAGTAATAGACAGCAGATTGTCACCGAGGGATATACACATATTTATATATATATATATACACACACATATATATACATCCAAAAAAACCAAACCCATTGCCATCGAGTCAATTCCGACTCATATCGACCCTATAGGACAGAGTAGAACTGCCTGTAATCTTTACAGGAGCAGATCTCCAGGTCTTTTCTTCTTCAGAGATGGTGGTTTGAACCACTGATCTTTCAATTAGCAGGTGACGTTAAACCATTGCACCACCAGGGAGCTTACTTTCTCTCTCTCTCTTGAGATATATATATATATATATACACACATATATGTAGGTATATATATATGTTTATATATATAAATGTGTGTGTATATATATATATATGTGTATATATATATATATATATATATATACATAAATAATCAAGTTATATTGGAGTAGTCACAGTCATTTTTAGCAAGGAGCCATAGATAGTATTGTAATTTAAAGACACTTACATAGAGTGTATTCATTGACCAAGCTTAATGGCAAGAAACTTCGAAGCTATTGTAGGGGAATTGACATATCTAACTATTAAAATAAAATTTTAGGGAAAAAAAAAAAAGAAAGAGGTGTGGATTTCTTGAATGAGAATAATTTACCTACACACTTTTAGTATCCTGGTTCTGGTGCATTCCTGTGGAATACCCTTTCCTAAGGTAAAATCAGAGCTTTGTCAGTACTGGTAGACTCTGAGGTGGTCCCATCTGGAAGATCTATAGAACATGGGGAAATAATGGGGCTAACCATTAAGTCTGCAACTGTGAAGCGTCTGAAATTTAACCCTACTTGCAAACTGACCAGTTTGCCTGACATAGTTTATGTATATCAAAGAGCATAGACCTCTGATTCAGGAAAGGAGACCATTTATTGCTTACAGCAAAAACAGCTGTCACAACAATATCTTACACCTGTTCATTACGTCCCAGTTCTCACAGGGCAATGAGAAGATGGCTAGGCCTTACTAGAGGGTGGGTGCATCACAAGAGAAAAAAAAGAAAAACCGTTTGCCATCCAGTTGATTCTGACTTACAGCGACCCTAGGAATCCCCAAATTAGGAGACTCTGAGTTTATAGAGCACTGCTTGTCATCTAGTTATTCTCTCCTCTGGAGAGAGAGAAATTCCTCATCGCTGTGGAATGTAAGCAAATCTCCTCGGGGGAGAGGGAGGAGTCTCTAGATTATGATGCTGCAATGTAAGCAAATGTCTCTGGGGCAAGAACGTAGGGTGCTTTACCTTTACTAGACTGGGGCATCCCCACATTTCTCTAGTGTCCAAGGCATATGTGCTATTCAAACACGTACTTTGCTCAGAAGGTACAGATCATGTAGGAATGAGAGAAATCTGTGGAAAATTACCTTTCAGCACTGACATAATTGTTTATGGTTGTACTTTTGCTCCTGTAGGCTCAGAGAAGTTCAGTTTTCTATTATTTTGCATTCTCACACATTCGTTTCCTTACCAGTTATAACTGTCTTTAAACTTTCATGAAAGCTCATTCCCAAGACAAAGCTCTAAATCTAGGGTAGAAGTGCATGCTAGAAAAGACATTTTCTAGTGACAACAAAAGAAAGATTTCAGAAAGTAATAAATGTAAAATAAATCTTAACAGGTCATGTTGAAATCAATTAATATATGTTTTTAAGAACTGTACATTATCCAAAGGTTTATTTTTGTAAAATTCATGTCCTTGTAAAATTTTATTTTCTTGACATTTTATCTGCTCTAATTCATTCATCTTTAAATCGCTTTCCATTGAGTTTTGGATCATTATCAGTAACTCAGTGTTTTGTTTTTTCCTTCCAATTAAAAAATTGAGACTTTAGTTTTTTTCACATACATATTTTTATCTTTTCTTTCATGAAATCTAGTAAAATGTTCAGTTGGTTTGAATTGAATGATTCCTTTTTTTTATTTCTTTCCAAATAACGGAAAAGTAAAAAAGAATAAAATATCCAGAAGAGCATAAATTATTAAAGAATAAAACTTCCATAATTAGAAAAAAATTAAAACTAGTAATTTATAGCTAATCATATGTATTCATTGTCTTTAAAACACTATGCTGTAGTATGTCTAATTTCACACTTCTATTTCAATTTCACTTTTTTGGATCTAAATGCTTAGACCAATGAGAAAGAGCAGACCTTATTAACTTGATTTTAGCATATCTCATCATCTAGAGAAGCTAATAGGAGCAATTGTACATGTAATTGAAATCATAGGTTAATTTCATTATTTAAATAAAGATAACAACAAATTTAGTATATTTTTTATACCTAATAAATAATTTTAAATTAACTTTTAAGGGAAAATAATTACATGTAAATTTTTTTTTAAGTCATAAAAATAAAGAATAAATCAGTGTTTGTCAGGCCTTGATTCTGAGCCATCTAACCATCTCAAAAAAATTTAAAAAAGTAACAAGTTTCTATCAACTTCTACTCATGTGTCAGATGTCAGAGTAGAACTGTGCTCCATAGGGTTTTCAAGGTTGATTTTTGAGAAGTAGACTGCCAGGTCTTTCTTCCAAGGTTCCTCTGTATGGACTAAAACCTCGAATCCCTGATTAGCAGCGGAGCATATTAACTGATTGCACCACCCAAGGACTCCAAATAGAGAAATAGGCTCAGTGCATTGAACTGATCATTCAAGATCAAACAGCAAATAGTATCGTCATAATCAGACTTAAGAAGGAAAACTCTATCCATTATTAGCTGTATGACCTTTAGCAAGTTATTTGATCTCTTGTGCTTTAATTTCCATGCCTATAATATGGGGAAAATAATAGTACCTACTTCAAAATGTTGTTACAAGGGATAAATAAATTAATACAAGTAAAATATTTAAGTATTTAAAAAAATAGTACCTGCAATATATAGGCAACATTCAGTCCATATCCGATCATTATATCTTATTATTACAGAGAAAACTGTCCTATTTTGCTTGTGTGTTTAGTGATTAAATATAAGCACTAAATCTATTACTATTATTATTATATCTCTGGTTCCATGGAATATATGAGGACCTTTTCAGTCTGTTCCTTAAGTCTAATCCAATTGCTAGAAACTGAAAAATTTCAATTGTTGGAACCAAGACTCTGTTTGCTTGTTGGGGTCATCTGCCTACATGTCTCAGCTTGTCTCTGCTGTTTTTGACATAGCATACAGTATTTTGAATTTCTGAGCACAATTCCTTAACTCACTCAGAAACTGTCAGGTTTCCCAAATATTTACATATCCTTATTTCAATTTGATTGGTTGTGACCATCTACATAGCTTCTAAACTTCAGAATCACACTCCAAGAATTCTATCCACATTTTACCATTTTACAATGAAGGATATGTCTTCAAGATACTGTTTCATCTAAAACTTAGCATAAACATGAACATTTCTACTATAACTTACAGTTATTACAATTTCTCTGATTCTAGTCTGATCAGATAAAAGAAAAATATTACAATGTGTACAAGTAATTTGTCCTCAGACTTTTGCACTTGGTTAGGCCAGATATGAATAAAATGCTGTTAGTTTCAATTTTTTTTTTCTTGAATAGTTGATTTCTTTACCTGTGAATTCTTTGAGGATAGCCTCTGTGCTTCTTCATCTCTATGTCCCCATAATCAAATAAACAACTTTCCATACAGAAAACGCTCATTGAAAATATACAGACTTGGATCAGCCAGGGATTTGGGGTATAAAGTACAGAAACCACCATTTGGGGTGTAAAGTACAGAAAACAGATATGCCTGAAGGATATCAGGTAGCTCTTAGGTTGACCTCACAACTGGAGACCCAGGCTTGGAAAATGAGCCGAGGCCAAAGACAGTCAGATGTCTTCAAAGCAACGCTAGAAATGTGTCCCTGGACATAACACTAATTCAGTCTTTCTGTTTCAGATACTTCCTAGAAAACCTCTATCAGCTCTGCATGTTTGTATCACTCCCTACAAATTAAAATTCTTGGGTGATAAAGTCAGATTCTCAAAAGCTAGGTCATATAAGAGGGCCTGCCTTGTGGGAGTTTGTCCAACAAGATAGGCATGTAAGTGCTGAACCACAAAAGAAAAGAATGGCTGATACAATACCTGACATGGATTTTTTTGGTTTTGGTTTTATTGCGCTTTAAGTGAAAGTTTACAGTTCAAGTTAGTTTCTCATACAAAAATTTATACACACATTGTTATGTGACCCTAGTTACTCTCCTTATAACGTGACAGCACACCCCTCCTTTCCACCCCAGATTTCCCGCGTCCATTCAACCAGCTCCTGTCCGTTTTTGCCTTCTCATCTTGCCTCCAGACAGGAGCTGCCCATTTAGTCTCATTTATCTACTTGAGCTAAAAATCACTCTCTTCACTAGTATCATTTCATATCTTATAGTTCAGTCTAATCTTTGTCTGAAGAGTTGGCTTCAGGAATGGTTTCAGTTCTGGGCTAACAGAGAGTCTGTGGGCCATGTCTTCCTGGGTCCCTCCAGTCTCAGTCAGACCATTAAGTCTGGTCTTTTTACTAGAATTTGAGTTCTGCACCCCACTTTTCACCTGTTCTGTCAAGGATTCTCTGTTGTGTTCCCTGTCAGGGTGGTCATTGGTGATAGCCGGGCACCATCTAGTTATTTTGGTCTCAGACTGATGAAGTCTCCAGTTTATATGCCTGACAGAGTTTGTTTTTTAACATATATATCATCATGTCTATCATATACCAAGTTTCATATGTAAATATGAGTTGTAGTTGTGGAGTCCCTAGACTTAATAGGGAAACAAATAGGGTGGGCCACTTAAGAGAAAGGGACAATTTGAATACATGCAAACAAAGATTAAGTCCAATAAAAGAGAATTTAAAAGTTTATATTATATCAATTTTAAATGCTTATGCCACATTTATATACATGTATAATATTTAATATAATGCAATAACTTTAAATTGAGAAGCATATTAATAAAATGAACAGCTTTGAATCTACTGTTGAATATAAGAATATACTACTCATTAATTATCACTCTCTTGTCTGTGGGCATTTTGACAGTTTCCTTTTTTTTTAATATAAACAATGCTACTAGCAGCCTTCCTGTATGTATCTTGGTAGACATATACAAGACTTTCTTCAAGGTATATACCTAGGAGTGGAATTACAGGGCTGAAAGTTATGTTCACAATCAACTTTAGAAGATCATTCACATGGTTCTCCAAAATTATTGTAACAACTTGGAATCCACCAGCAATGTATGATTTCTTATTGCTCCTCATATAATATTTTATTAATGTCAGAGCACTTTTTGCTTATCTACGAGGACTAACTATCTACTATATTTTGAATTTACATATCTCTGATTAATAACGAGGATGAGAATATGTTTTATAATTAATGTCCTTATACAAATATCTTATTTTGTGAAATGTTTGTTTCTGTTTTTTTTTTTTTGTTTGTTTATTTAATCTAATTGGGTTGTTTGATCTATTTGGTTCATAAAACACTTTACATATTCTGGACAGCAGTCTTTTGTTAGATCTAAAGATGTAAATATCATTTTCCCATCTCCCAGTTTCTGGCTTGTTTTTACTTTCTTTAATGTACCTTTAAATGAAAACACACACACACACACGCAAATTTTAATGACATATATTTTATCAATGAAGTTCTTGGATGGTGCAAATGGTTTATGTACTTGACTGCTAAGCAAAAGTTTGGAAGTTCAAGTCCACCCAGAGGTACCTCAGAAAAATCAGCCACTGAAAGACCTGTGGAGTATAGTTTTATTCTGACACACATGGGGTCACCATTTGTCAAAGCTGACTCCATGACAACTGGTGGTGATATTTTATAAATATTTTCCTTAATGTTTAGCACTTTTTTGGTCTAGTTAAGAAATAGTTTGCTATTTCTACTTTATATAAATATTTCTATATGTTTCTTAGCAAACACACAATTTGTGTCTTTACCGTTTTGGTAATTAATCCACATCATATTGATTTTGTATATGTTGTGAGATGAGGAATTAGTCTGATTTTGTTTTCAGATTGAACTCACAGCCCAACATCATTTAGTGACTTTTCTATTATTTCCTCATTTTTTATTTTTCTACTCTAAACCTATCTATTTCATTATGTTTGAAGTGAGTTTTTTATAGACTGCATAGAGTTGAGTTTTTTTATTATTATTATTATTTACTCTACCAATCTCTGTCATTTAATTGGTATATTTAGAACATTTACATTTAAAGTAATTTCATATATTAGGGTTTACTTCTTTAATTTTATTATTTGTGTTCTGTTCGTTTTGCCTGTTTCTCCTTTCTCAGTTTCCTTTTCCTTGCCATCGTGTGTGTTATTTAAACATTTTTTTAGAATTGCATTTTGATTTACATCTTTTTATTAGTTTGTAGTTTTTGTAGTTGAGTATAATTTTCTTTTTCCTGTAGGTTTTTGGTGATTGTTCTAGGTATTACCCTGTGTGGATGTTAATATGTGTGTGTGTGTGTGTGTGTGTGTGTGTGTAACTCTCTATAAAACAATTTAGTATAGTCCATGTTCAAAAGTACTTAGAATATAAATTTGTTATCAGTTTCTTCAAATAGAACACAGAAAAAGCTCATGTATTGTATTTGATTTATATGACTATTAAATTTATATTATTTTTCATGACATTTGTTAGTTGGAGAAAGATGTTAGTTGTTCATAGGATTTTCCAGTTCTGGTTACTTCCATACGATACAGTTTAACTTGTATCCCTGTAAAAATGACAGTGTGGCATCAGACCTCTTCTAACTTCATGAGGGGGGAGGATAATCAAGATCAACATCAGCCCAAGGCTTATTATTCCTGTGAGGTGGAGGTCAAACATAACTCCTCTCTTCAACCTTTTTATCAATTCTGACACCACACACTCTCCCATGGCACTCTCTAGTCAGCTGGGTTCGACAGTTTATTGCAATAGACACACAGAACTCACAGACCGTACTCAAAATAATGGTGTTTATTAGGAAAGGAATAGGTTACAATTCAGGATCAGGAATGATCTAGGATGAAGTTCTCTGATCAGGACAGCTTCTTCTTGGCCATGCCCACACCATAGGTGGGGCTGTCTCTCAGCCCTCGGCCCTCAGGCCTCAGCTCTCCAGCCTTGGCACTTGGATTATCCTCTGCTCTCCTTGGGAAAGTGTTAAGGCTTTTTCTTTAGCTCTGCTCATAAGTGCCCAGAAGCAACCCCTCTGCCAGGAAGCCTCCTACCCGAAGGCGCTCAGCTCTCTCTCTCAGTGGGTCAGCATACCCACTGTAGCCACCCTGCCTCATGGGCCAGGAAGGCCATTGTACTGTCTCGCACCAGTTTCCTGGTTCTGCTCCTGCTGTTTCTCTGCCACTGCTCTCTGCCATGCTTGCTACCACTTCTCACTGTCTCACGCTGCCTCCAGTGTTACAGCACTCTCTGTCTCCTGGGTCTAAAAGGTTCTCAGTGCAGGAACTTTACGTCCAAAGGACACACGCTGCTCGTGGGTCTTCTTTTTGATGATAGTGAGGTTCCCTCTCTGCTCCTGGAATTGGCTCCTTTTAAGCCTAGTGGGATGGCAAAACTAACCAATATCCTTGTTAGGGTTCAGTATACCTTATGTGCATGATCCCTCCCCCACAAATGTTCCATGCACCATATTTGCATTATTAGAAGGCTGTCCAATCCCCTTGGTGTGCCACAAGCACCTTATTTGCATAGTCCCATTCAATCATTTTGCGGGAGTCACACTACCATGAATAGCTAGAAGGGCCATATTAAGTAATTCACTGCACCACAGACAACTCCCTGCCTCTTCTAGCCATTAGCCCTTTCATATTTGGAGAATAACTTCCCCCTGTCAATCATTTTACCAGTCCAAAACAGTCATTAACAATTAGTCCTTCAGTAGGGCAAAGAGTCCTCAGTGTGAGGTTACAAAGGTACCACCCATTCAGGTCTGCTGCAGGCATCCATCTGATCTGGTCAGGTTCTCCAAAAGTCATCTCAGCTTCACCCTTTCAGGCGTCTGATAAAGCTTAACTGAGAGAAGATTATTGCCTTACTCTGGACCTCACTAGGTACCAGCATAGCAAAATCTTTAAGGGACTTTACGTTCGGCCACTGTAGTGCTGAACTTCACACCAGCAGTGCCTCATGCTTAGTCTTTCGGTTACAGTTTCTACTATTACAGTCTGTACAATCACATTCCTCCTGTTAACAATCAACACTCACAGTTGAATCATATAATCCTATCAGCAGATTCCCCCATCCTCTGTTTCTCAGACCATCAGGAAAAGACGAAGCTATTCAGCTGTCATTTAGTGTAAGCATCCCCATGAAAGAGTGTAAGCCTACCACTTCTTGCCTTTATCTCCCCCCCCCCCATTTTAGACAATGTTTAAATTGCTCATCCCTATCAAACCAGTACTTTGAGGAGACAAGCGTGTTCCTTGGTCTGAAGAATCTTCTGTTCCAGTTAGAACTTTGAATGTCTGCATCCATAAGCAAAGTCCAGTTGAGAGAAAGACATCAAATTGCAGCAATCTACACCAACTCACGGTGTCAAGCACCTCTCTCTCTTCATTCAGTTGAGGTCTGGCTAGCTCAACCCTAGGTCCCATGGGCTAGATCAACTGGTCAGCTCATCCCTACCCTGTGGACTAGGTGAACGGGTACCAAAGGAACATGTCCAAACTCAGCCCGTCTCTTCATTGCTGTGCCTTTCCCACTTCTACTTATCTAGCAGCCCCAGGTGATCACCTCAAGCCAGCACACCAGGCTGTCTACTAGAGGCTCTTTTTAAGTCTCAGTCCTAGAAGGGGATTCTTCTGAAGGGCACTGAATTTTCCTGCATTGATACATCCTATGGCAAACCACTTGTTCCAGTACAAAAAGCAAAAGCCTTTTTTTTTTTTCTGAAAGTTGTCATTCCTTCACATGAAAATCTCCTGCTCTTCTAGCAGTTCTGAGTGGGTCTGCATGTCTTTTCAAATGTATATTTCCTAACTCCAAAGATTCTGGGTTGGGCTCAGGTTGTCTGCCTAAACCCTCAATACTCTGGGCCACTGGATTGAAACAAACAGCCTGTATTTCTTTTGGGCAAACCTTAATTCTTCTTTCAGCGTGTCTAATCAAGTATTGGTTGAAGGAAGATTTACATGCTCTGTGTAATCTATAACACTCAATATCCATTTCCATCATATACTTAGGTCTGTTTTATAACACTAGGTAGATGAAATGTTCAATATCAATAGTACATTCAAATGAACACAGAAAGCTTTTTAAATATTCAGTTTCATCTCTTCTCTTCTCCACTCCTTCACTATCATCCCATTCATATGCATATGGTCTTGGGCTCTGGCTGGTTGGAACCAGAAGACCCTGGCCCTGTATCAATCGTCTTCTTTAATCTGCCTGGCTTTTGCCCCAAGTCAGAATCAACTCAAAGACAATTTCATTTTAATATGCATATCAAGAGGAGCAGAAGTCTGGGTGTCCCATTTTTCATCAGTGCATTCTGGTGTTGTCAGCCTTATGTCAACTCTCTGGTTTTCTTATATATATATTTTTTTTTGGTTTTTCTTTTCCCTTTTTTTTTTGATTAAACAAATGTGCACCACGACATTTCAACAAGTAAGGCAAATGCCATGAATGTGAAAGCTGCAGTTTGCAATATACCATATCTAGAACCCAGGGAATGTGAATTAGACAGAAGTGGTATTCATTCTAACTAAATAAACAAGTAACATCATGACAAGTTGGTTTGCGGCATCAAAATTGTCCATTTAAGTTTCTTTTTTCTTGATGATCAGAGGTCCCACGCTGTGTCTAGTCTCTTCATTGTGTTTTGTGTGAGACCCATCACAGAGTGGGAAATTTTGGGATCTTCAGTAATGGTAGTGCACAGCTTTATCTCCCAAATCCTCCATATCAAAAGCATGTACTACCTAGTGGTTATCTTTCTGGATGTGAAGGTTTACCATAGATTTTTAGCAATGATCTTTAACATAAAATCTTTTATAAGCTAGATAACCAACTGCAGCTGTCCCAGCAGCAATGGTAACAGCTGTGATCCATTCAACTTGTATGCTGGAAATGGAAGTCAGACTCACGGCGCCGTCACTCACAAGGCATGTGCACAGGATACTGGCTTGTGTTCTTATATTTTTATCTGAAGGAATTTTGACCATCTCACATCCCACAAAGCATTCTGTTAATATACTCTGGAAATGAAAATTAACTGACAACGTCATGAACCCTGATGTTATATGACAGCTAAATGTCTTTGGTTAAGAGATAAAGCCCACAAACATAGAAAAATTTGTCACTTATGTAAAGTGTTTGGGTGTTTCATGATCTGGGATTTATTATGATATTTACTTACAGTAGTTTGTGTTTCCTAGTACTAAGAAAAATGCGCAATACTTGGTAGGTAAGCCTCTTTGACTTCTTGGTGCAAATTTTGCTCCATTCGGCTGGATTATTCTGACTCTTAACTGTGATAAACTGCCTTCAAAACCAGGTCTAGCTGTCCCAGTGTGAAGAACTAAGAGCACTGCTTGTTGATCCCTATTGTTTGAAGAGTTCGTGGCAGATTGTGATGTTTTATGAAGCCTGTGGTAATCCCTACAAGAATAATGACTGATTTCCCTATCCTTTGAGAAAAACACATACTATGGAGAATAATCCCTGACATTGTGAGGAAAAGTTCTAGGCCTTGGATCTCAGCTTCTCATCAAGATATGGATGTTATCTTATGAGTACCATGTCATTTCCATGGAAAGCTCGTTTTTTATGGTGCCAAGCCCAAGTTGTCCGTTAAGTACAAGTAAGTTTCGTGAGCACTCACCTCCATATTTTCAGCGAGAATAATGTTGCTGCAGTATCCCTCTGAATCTACTTCTATGTCTTCATGAGCTGTTTTCTATAGCCAGATGAATGAGAGTAAAAAATGCAAACCTAGTTTATTATAACTCTGTACAATGTGCTGAAAATATCTGAATGCAGAATGCTTTTTGATTATAGCCTTACCCAGAAGAAGTGAGGAAGAGAAGTGAGGAAGAGAAATTTTCCTAAAGATCATAATTCCAAGCAGTAAATCTCATTTCCACTGTGCCTAAAATGAGATATGGACAGAAGTAAGGATCTATAAGGTGCCCTGGTGGCACAGTTCAAACTCACCAGCCACTCCACAGGACGAAGATGTGGTAGTCTGCTTCTGTAAAGATTTACAGTCATCGAGTTGTTTTTTTTAATGGTTAAGTATCGACCATGACTAAAACTTCCTTCATTGTGAGAGTATTTTATTTATCATTCACAGGAGACACAGATACCTGCACACTCCAGAGTTTATCTTACCCTAAACCAGTCTTCCATATCACCCTGTAAAAATCCCTGGACATAGTCAATTATTCCATGCCAACAAGATGATATAGATCCTTAAGCCAAAAAACCAAACCCTCTGCCGTCCAATCAATTAGAACTCACTTGACCCTATCAGACAAAGTAGAACTGCCCCATAGGGTTTCCAAGGTTGTAATCTTTACAAAAGCAGACTGCCACCTTTCTCCCACAGAGCAGCTGGTGGGTTTGAACTACTCACCTTTTGGCTAGCAGCTAAGCACTTTAACCACTGCACCAAGGCTCCTACTTAACCATTAGCCACTAATAAAACCAAAACGTGTTTAAAGTTGATGTCCTTGTGAATGGTGTCAGTGCTTGATTTTCTGTGTATGGGTTATGCTAATTCCTCAATGTTTAATACAATTATTGCTTTCATAGTTTATGTGAAGACTACATTTTACAAAATATAAGAAATAATATCTATGTGATTCCTAAGTATAGCTCTAACATTGACATTTCAGGTGAAATATATTTTTCCATTGCAATAATCCCTATTGTGATTAATTGAAAGATAAAATATAAAATTATGAAAGTCTGTCAGTGTGCAGTTATTGACCAAGTGGAAGCAGTAGATTGACATTTAAGATTCAATATGACATGAAGTCGAATATGTTTTAGTTTCTCTCCGACAAAAAAGAGATTTAAAATTGCAAGTATAAAATTAAATTTAAAATATATTTTTAGTCCTTCTGTTTAAAATATTGTTCATAGTGTATGGGTTTCTATTCATAAATAAATGGAAAATACATTTAACAATAAGTCAATTAAAAATCAATGAATCTCATAAAATTAAATATTAACTTCTTGAGTTTCCTGTCTGGTTAGTTACAGGTTTCATGGACCACATTGAATTCTACTTTTACTGTCTATATAGAATGACATTCTTTTGAGTGTCCTTACTATTGTTTTCCCAAAATCTTCTATGTGAGAATCCTCATCTACAGTTTTATAATGCTGCATCTCTATGGCTATTATTTTTTGGTTAATTTTAATTTCTCATATTATTGCTATTCTCTGACTTTAAAAACTGGTATTTTAACAGAAAACATTTTACTTTCTATCTACTTTTGCCATAGCAAATCTTCACAGCTAATTGTGTATCTTGTTTTCAGACCTGGGCAAATTAAATACTACATGATTTAATTCTTTTGACAACTAAGAACAGTTTCTTTAGGCTAATTAATCCTGAATACTTATGAGTAGGAGGCAATGTTGTGAAGTGGGCAGAAGCACAAGTCTAAAGTTCTACTGTTGAGTTCAAATCTCACAAATCTCAACTCTGACACTTGGTAGATATGTTAATTAAATTCTCATAGATTTGGTTTCTTTTTTTGCAAAAAGGAATGTTAATAAGAATGTCTGCCTCATAGGGTGGTTTGACAGTTAAATGAGATAACCCAGGTTAAATATTTAGTGCAATGCTTACCATGTTATATGTATTCAATAAATGTTATTACTGTTTTTAAATACATCAGATAATTTCTGCAATTTCCAATTGATTTTATCTGTATAAAGATCTACAAAATATTCTCTCCTTAACAATGAACAGAAAATAATTTTCTAAACAAATGAATTGGGAAAAATGAATTTTCATTAAAGAAAGCTTCTTTGAAGCAGTGTTTCTTTCATGTGATATGCTTGTAAACATCTTTATCTGATCTTTTGCTTCTATATCTCTTTCAGTGAGTTTCTAGCTATTTTCTAAGTCTTCGTAAGGGACTGTTGTCATCAATTTTCATCTAACATATTATGTTCTGTCTGATTCACTTCTCTTTCACAAGAACATCAGCCTTTTGTATAACAAACTGTGAAGTCTCTTCTTTTTTCCTTTGAAATGGATACTCTTCCTGGCACCTTAATTTTGGCACAAGTATAAGACTTAGGCACAAAAAATTCTTTCAGAGTTAATAATGTAAAACAAACTTGGTCAGGAAACATTTGAATTGGACAGCTCTAAAAGGAAAAACTGCACCAGTCACTTTCCTGATCTTGTGTTTCCTTTCCTCCTTTTTAAAAAAAGAACCATTTCATTGATTCTATATTCCTTAGCCTTGGAGGCATTATATACAAAACAAGAGGTGGGACAGCTATGATGTTTTTAATAGCTTTTTGTAATAAACTGTATTTTTAAAAACAGTTTCAGGTTTACAGAACATTTGCAAAGATAGTACAGAGTTCCCATATACCCCTTACCCAGTTTTCCTGATTAACATCTTACATTAAAAACCAAAAACCTGTTGCCATCAAGTCGATTCTGACTCATAGTGACCCTATAGGACAGAGTAGAACTGCCCCATAGAGTTTCCAAGGAGGAGGTGGTGGATCTGAACTGCCGACCTTTTGGTTAGCAGCTGTAGCTTCTAACCACTACGCCACCAGGGTTTCCGCATCTTACGTTAGTATACTTGTCACAATCGATAAACCAATATTGAAACATTATGAACTAATGCCATGCTTTATTCGCATTTCCTTAGCTTTTACAAGAGGTCCTTTTATGTCCAAGATCCTATTGAAGATCTCACATTACATTTAGTCATCAAGTCTTTCTAGGCTGCTCTTGGCTGTGATATTTTCTCAGACTTGCTCTGTTTTAGTTTACTTGATAGCCATCGGTTCAAGGCGTTCTGTTCAGATGTTCTGTATAATGCCCCTAAATTGAAGATTTTCTGATGTTTTCCTCATCACTATTATATTTTTGGAAGGAAGTTCACAGAGGTAAATTCCATTCTCCTCGTATCATGTTAAAGGGTATGTACTATCACCATGACTTAATCACTGTTGATGTTGACCTTGATTATCTGACTGAGGCAATGTTTCTTAGGTTTCTCCACCGTAAATTCACTCTTTTTCCCCCATTTCCCATATGATCTATGACCCATTTTGAGTTAATCTTTGTGAAAGGTGTAAGATCTGTGTCTATGGATGTCTACTTGTTCTAGTACAATTTGTTTGAGAAAATGATCAATTCGCCATTGAATTGCCTTTGTTGCTTTGACATAGATCAGTAGGCTGTATCTTTTTGGGTCAATTTCTTGGCTCTATTCTGTTCCATTAATCTATAATACCTGTACTTTCACTAATACAAGGCTCTCTTGATTTGGAGCCCTGGTGGCATAGTGGTTAAGAGTTTGACTGCTAACCAAAAGGTTGGCAGTTCGAATCCACCCGCCGCTCCTTGGAAACTCTATGGGGCAGTTCTACTCTGTCATGTATGGTTGCTGTGAGTCAGAGTTGACTAGATGGCAATGGGTTTGGTTTTTGGTTTATTCTGTTCCATTAATCTATATGCCTATGCTTTCACTAATACAATGCTCTCCTGATTATTGTAGTTTTATTGTAAGTCTTGAAAACAGATAGTGTGAGTCCTCCAACTCTGCCCTACTTCAGATTTTTGTTGGCTACTCTAGGGCTTTGGACTTTCAAAAAAAACAAACAAAATTTAGAATCGGTTTGTCAATATCTATAAAATAGCTAGCTTGGATTTTGACTGAGATTGTGTTAAATCTATAGATCAGTTAGGAAGAACCAACATCTTAACATTACTGAGTCTCCTAATTCCTGTTCACAGAATATTTCTGCAGTTATTTAGATCTTCAATTTCCTGCATCATAATTTTGTTGTTGTTGTTAGGTGCCATCGAGTTGGTTCTGACTCATAGCAACCCTATGTACAACAGAATGAAACACTGCCCGTCCGCACAATCCTCACAGTCTTGCTATGTTTGAGCTCATTGTTGCAGCCACTGTGTCAATTCATGTTGTTGAGAGTTGTTACGGATTGAATTGTGTCCCCCCAAAAAAGTGTGTATCAATTCGGCTGGGCCATGATTTCCAGAGTAGTGTGGTTGGCCTCTATTTTGTGGTTGTAATTTTGTGTTAAAGAGGATTAGGGTGGGATTGTAACACCACCCTTACCCAGGTCACATCCCTGATCCAATGTAAAGGGAGCTTCCCTAGAGTGTGGCCCACACCACCTTTTATCTCTTCTAAGAGATAAAAGGAAAGAGAAGCAAGCAGAGAATCGGGGACCTCATACCACCAAGAAAGAAGCACCAGGAGCTGAGCGCGTCCTTTGGACCTGAGGTTCCTGTGCAGAGAAGCTCCTGGTCCCGGGGGAGACTGATGACAACGAGGACCTTCCTCCAGAGCCAACAGAGAGAGAAAGCCTTCGCCTGGAGCTGACACCCTGAATTTGGACTTTCAGCCAGTTTGACTGTGAGGAAATAAACTTCTCCTCATTAAAACCATCCACTTGTGGTATTTCTGTTATAGTAGCACTAGATGACTAAGACAAGAGTCTTCCTCTTTTTTGCTGACCCTCTACCTTACAAGCATGATGTCCTTCTCCAGGGACTGGTCCTTCCTGATAACATGTCCAAAATACTTGAGACAAAGTCTCGCCTTCCTCGCTTCTAAGGAGCACTCTGGCTGCAGTTCTTCCAAGACAGACTTGTTCGTTCTTCTGGTATCCATGGTACATTCAGTATTCTTCACCAACACCATAGTTCAAAGGTGTCGATTCTTCTTTGGTCTTTGGTCCATCTTTTGCATGCATATGAGACGATAGAAAATATCATGATTTGCGTCAGACACACCTTAGTCCTCAAAGCAGCCAGATCCTTAACCACTGCACATTAGAATTTCTCATAGTTTTGTAGTTTTCCACATATCTATCCTGAACATATTTAGTTACAATTACACTTAAGTTTTTCATTTTTGGAGCTATCTTAAGTGGTATTTTTTTCCTTTAATTTCACATTTCAATTGTTTATTTCTTGCATACAGGGAAATAATTGACTTTTATGTATCCTGTGGGCTGTTATACTTGCTTCTTAGTTCCAGTTTTTATGTCAACTCCTTGGGATTTTCTACCTAGACAGTTTTTTTCCCTCCTTCTTGATTTGCCTGATATTTCTTTTCTTTTCTTGTCTTGCTGGATTATCTAGAACTTCCAACACAATGTCGAATAGCGATGGTATGAGAGGACATCCTGTTTTATTCTCAAACTTAGGGAGAAAGTATCCAGTTTCTCACCATTGAGTATAATGTTAAATATCAGCCTTTGTAGGTGTTATCCTTCTTTCGTTTCTGATATTGATAATTTGTGTCTTCATTCTTTTTTCTTTTTTTGTTTCCTGTCTAGAGTTTTATCCATTATATTGATCTTTTCAAATAAGCAGTTTTGATTTCATTGGTTTTCCTCCATTGTTTCTAATTTCATTGATTTATGTTTAATTTTTATTATTTCTTTTTCTTCTGCTTTTTTTTTTTTTGGCTTAAATTTCATTCTTTGTCTAGTTTCCTGAGGTGAAGGCTTAGATTATTGACATTATATCTTTCTTCTATTCTTGGCTGCTAACCTAAAGGTCTGTGGTTTGAACCCACCAACTACTCCACAGAAGAAAGATGTGGCAGTCTGCTTTCTTAAACATTACAACCTTGGAAACACTATGGTGCAGTTCTACTCTGTCCTATAGGGTCACTATGAGCTGGAATCGAACAGAAGGCAATCAGTTTGGGTTCTGTTTTGTTGCATTTTTAGGTGCATTTAATTCTATAAATTTCTAACAACTGTTTTTGAAGCATCCCACAAATCTTGATACATTGTATTTTCATTTTTATTTAGTTCAACATTGTTGAACTAAATAAATTATGAAAACATTTTAAACCTAGGCTGCTTTAGCTTGGGAAATAAAATTAAAAGGAGATTAAAGAAAAAGAAAAGAGTCAAAATTGAAAGCATTTTCCCATGTTAATTTGCTTTTTGTGTGCTTAATTGATTTTTTCTATTGATGTTGATGTTGCTTTTAGATAAAAGAGTCGTTGATCTGCTGTAGGCAGGAGAAACACATCAGTTGTGAGCAAGAAACTGAAGAAAAAGGGGAGGATAATTGAAGACTAGTAGACAGTGGTAATTAAAAGAACTGTGGGCTCAGGAAAAGTGTTAACTACAAAAATTAAATATGACAACCAGCTAGTCCTTAGAGATAGGAGTGAAAGAAGAGAGACACTGAGGCTGCAGGCAAAGAGGAACATTTCATCATGCTAGTATTCAATGTGGGAAGAAAGTTTATCAACTGAGAGTGGGTAGATGAGTCGAATGTTGCAGGCAGTAAAGAAAAAAATGTTTTAGAAAAATAGTCAAGCTTTTATGGCTATTGCGCCCAATAAAAATACAAAAAGTAATTTAGTTAATTTAAGCAGAATGGACGCCACAAGTAAAATTAGTTGATAGCTAGCTGGATAGTACATTTAGTCAGTGCGGTTTATTACTGATATTATGGTTACTATTATTTTTCCAACACAGTGTAGCAGACTAAAGAAGAAAGCAAACTAGGTTCAGAAATGTCAGGAAAGGACTATATATATACAAGTTAAATGAAAGCAAGTTATTCCAAGGTGATGTTAAGGACTTTGTTGACATAACTGATTAAAACAGTGCCTCCAAAAGAGGCCTATGTTGGTAATTCATCTACAGCTTAAAATGAGAGCTAATATTGTTGTCTATAATTTTTTTCCCTGATAGCAACTTACAATATAGATTATATATCTACATAAATATATCAAGCCCTTATTACCCAACCGATGTCCAAAAGCCTCTCTTCTCAATTAAAACGTTTTCTTTCTTTATCCCCAAATAATCCTTTTGGCTATACTATTGCTTGCAAGGGACTCTGGCAAATATATACTATGTTCTCCTGGAGAACTAATAGAATAGTTTAAAATTTTGAGAACACTTTCTGCATGTTTTAAGTTCACTTTTAGGTTCCAACATAACAAAGTAGACCTATTATATGCTTCACCCTTAGTTTAGCGTATGAAAAAATAACATATTTTTGTTGCTGTTGTGCTGGAGCATAAAGGGACAAAAATGATTGCCCTACCTGAGGGGGGAAGAAAAAGATTGCCTTTTTTTTTTTTAATATATTTTATTATAGTTCAGGTGAAGGCTTACAGAACAAATAGTTTCTCATGAAACAGTAGTACACATGTTGTTTTATGACATTGGTTAACAACCCCACAACATATCAACCCTC
>NW_004444161.1:3521227-3559613 GCF_000243295.1 Trichechus manatus latirostris
TGGAGTATCTTAGATGGCCGCTCACAGGCTTTTAAGACCCCAGACACTACTCACCAAGGTAGAATGTAGAGCATTGTCTTTATAAGCTGTGTCATGCCAGTTGAGCTAGATGTTCCCCGAGACCATGGTCCCCACAGCCCTCCGCCCAGCAATTCAGTCCCACAGGGAGTTTGGATGTGTTTATGGGGCTTATTGGAAGTTTTTTAAATTATGTTTTCATTCTCTTCTCTTGTTATAGATCTGTTTAGATTTTGATCTCAATTTCTGTTAGTTTATGTAGGTAGTGTGTTTCTAGAAATTTGTTTCCTGTAGGTTTTCAAATTTGTTGCAGTATAGTTTTTCATAGTAGTTTGTTATAATCCTTTTTATTTCAGTTGGGTCTGTTGTAATGGCTCCCATTTCATTTTCTTATTTGGGTTGTTTGCATCCTCTCTTGTTTTTCTTTTGTCAGTTTGGTCAGTGGTTTGTTGATTTTATTGATCCTTTCAAAGAACCAACTTTTGGTTTTGTTGATTCTTTCTATTGTTTTTCTATTCTCTATTTCATTTATTTCTGCTCTGGTCTTTATTATTTCCTTTCTTCTGGTGACTGTAGGCTTCTTTTGCTGTTCTCTTTCTATTTGTTTGAGTTGTATAGCGATGTTTTGATTTTGTCCATTTGTGTCTATTGCTGTAAATTGACCTCTGAGCACTGCCTTTTCTGTGTCTTAGAGGTTTTGGTAGAATGTGTTTTCATTCTCATTTGATTCTAGGAATTTTTTTATTCCGTCTTTGATTTCTTCTGTTACCCAGTGGTTTTTAAGCAAGATGTTATTCAGTTTCCATGTATTTGATTTTTTTTCCTTGCTCTTTCTGTTATTAATTTCTTCTCTGATGGTGTTGTGATCAGAGAAGATGCTTTGTATTATCTCAGTGTTTTGGATTTGGTTGGGGTTTGCTTTGTGGCCTAAAATGTGGTCTGTTCTGGAGAATGGTCCATGTGCATTGGAAGAGAATGTGTACTTTGCTGCTGTTGGGTGGAGTGTTCTATATACTCCTATGAGGTCATGTTGGTTGATTGTGTCCTTTAGATCTTCTGTATCTTTGTTGAGTTTCTTTCTAGATGTTCTGTCCGTGGTGTGTTGAAGTCTCCTACTGTTATTGTGGAACTCTATTTCTCTTTTCAGTGTTGTTAGAATTTGTTTTATGTATTTTGAAGTCCTGTCTTTGGGTGCATAGATACTTATTATGGTTATGTCCTCATGGTGGATTGTTCCTTTAATTATTATATAATGCTTTTCTTTGTCTTTTATGGTGGATTTTGTTTTAAAGTCTATTTTATCTGGGATTAGGATTGCCACTCCTGCTCTTATTTTGGTAGCTATCTCTTGATATATTTTTTCCATCCTATGATTTTTAATATATTTATGTCTTTGTTTCTCAAGTGTGTCTCTTGTAGACAGCGTATTCATGGATCCTTTTTTTTTATCCAGTCACTCTCTGTCTCTTTACGGGTGCATTTAACCCATTTCTGTTCAATGTGATTATTGATAGGTATGAGTTTATTGCTGTCATTTTGCAGTGCTTTTTTTTTTTTTTTTTTTTGTGGTGCTGACATTTTCTTTGTTCCTCTTACTCTCCTGTGCTGAATTCCTTTTGTTTGTGGATTTTTTTTATTTTCTTTCATTTTTGTAGTTTTTGTGTTTACTTAGACTTTATGTTTTCATTCTTTATTTTGATGAGTAGGTTTGTTAACTTTCTTTGTGGTTATTTTAAAATCTACTCCTATCTTTCTAATTTTAAACATTTCATTTCTTTATCTTTCATTACTTGATAATGCATTAACTTCCTTTCCATTTGAAAGTTCTATATCTATACCGTTTATTCCCTCTTTTATTGTTCTGACATTGTTGTCATTTACAGACTGTCCTCTCTGGTTTCCTGTTGTAAATTTTTTAGTTTTGTTTTATCCTTGAGGTTCCTACCTGGCTGATGCTGTCCTATGTCCTAGATACAAGTTGTTCTCTGATGTTGTTGGTTCTGTAACCAAAGGACTCCTTTTAATAATTCTTGTAAGTTTGGTTTCATTTTTACATATTCCCTTAATTTCTGTTTATCTGGATATGTCCTAATTTCACCATCATATTTGAGAAAGAATTTTTCAGGATATATTATTCTTGGCTGACAGTTGTTTTCTTTCAAGATTTCTTTCAAGATTTTATGTTATCCCTTTGCCTTCTTGCCTGCATGGTTTCTGCCAAGTTAACACAGCTTAGTCTTATCATTTCCCATCTGTATGTGACTTTCTGTTTTTCTCAATCTGCTCTCAGGATTCTTTCTTTTCTTTGGTTTTATGAGTGTGATTATGATATGTTTTGGTGTTTTTCTTTTGGGGTCTATCCTATATGGGGTTTGTTGAGCTTCTTGGATGGCTGGCTTTTCATCCTTCTTGATATTAGGGAAGTTTTTGCTCAGCAAATCTCTGTGTTTTCCATTTTCTCACCCTGTTCTGAAAACTTGATCACACACAAATTTTTGCTTTTGATTGTATCCCACATCATTCTCAGGGATTCTTCATTTTTCTTCGTTCTTTTCTCTGATCTTTCCTCAAAGTGGTATCCAAGGATTCCTCTTCAATTTCACTGATCCTGTCTTCCATTGTTTCAAGTTTGCTCCTAAAACCTTCTATTGTACTGTCTATCTCTGAAATCTTGTTCTTTATCTATTGGATTTCTAGTTGCTGTTTTTGTATGATTTACAGTTGTTTATTTATTCTGACATTTTGTTTCTGTATTATTTTCTGAATTCTTCCATTACTTTGTTTGTGTTTTCCCTAATTTTGTCTGTATTTTCCATGATTTTATCTATTTTTTCCTTATTTTTTGCCTGCATTTTTCTTCATCTGTTGGAAAACCCTGAATATTAGAGTTTTGAATTCCCTCAGGTTGTTTCAGTGCTTTTTCTTCTACCAAAAGTTTATCTGGTATTTTATTTTGGTCTCTTTCTGAAGCCTTCCTGTACTCCCTGTATGTGATCCTTGGTGGCTGAGATCCAAGATGATGAATCCAAGTGACAGTGAGCTGGTACCTCTCTGCCCAAGTGACTGTGACCCATTGGAAAGTAGTGGAGGCCACAATCATATACAGGGAAGAAAGGAGCGGGTGGGAAAGCATGTATCGCTGGTTACTGAGTGCTCTGTCTCCTATTGGGAGTTTGGTAAATTTGCCTTCCCATACTACCTGTCCACAGTCCTTTGTGGCTAAGGTACCAAGATGGTGAATCTGTGCCATGTTAGCTGCTAGGGGACCTTCACTCCGTAGCTCTCCTTGTTCTCTGTTCTCTGTCAGTTTCTTATTCCATTTGGTGCTTGATCGAGTTCTTTATTCCTTCATTTGGTGTGTAGGGTTTCAGAATTGATGTTTCTATCTGTTTTACTTAGTTTTTCGGGTCTTTGCTGCAGAGGAAAGTCATGGTGCTTCTGTCTATAGTGTCATGTTGGCTCTGCCTCTGAAGCCATTAATTCTTAATCTTACATTAATTCTTTTTTTTCTATCTTTGTGTATTTTCAGTGACTTATTTCTAATTTCTTGGATGTCCTTACTTATTAATATTAAGTGTTGATGATTATCTAATATAACCCTGTGTTCTAATTTAAGATCTATTATTTCCTAGTTGTCATTTTATTATTATTTTACTTATGTAAAATAGTATGTTTTCCATTACACAAAATAACAATCTGTATATTTACTAAGGTAAGAGAGCAGTATGTACACAACATACAATAAAAGGACATGACAACACAAGTAACATTATAAACCCTGTTGCTGTGGAGTCAATTCCAACTCATAGTGACCCTATAGGACAGAGTAGAACTGCTCCATAGAGTTTCCAAGGAGCAGCTGGTGGATTTGAACTGCTGTTATAAAGACATGCAAAATTAAAATGGAATAAAGATCCAGGCTGGCCGTTACAAAATTTATTTCCCTAACATCATATTAAAGTTGCTATTACAGTATGTGAATGTTCTCTAAGGGCAGTTCTTGGTTAAATGGGACTTACAGACCGAGCGAGATACCATGAGATCTTATGGTATAATAAGTAAAACCTGAAATCAGTCAGCTGGGGCTTCGTTGGCTGGCTTAACCTAGAAAGTGATAGCAAATATATATATATGAATGCTTATTATGCATTAGTTCTTATTACAATAAAGTTCCAGGTAGAGTTCTACCTTTTCTTCCACCAAAAAATGTTGTTTTGACCACGTCTTATCTGTTAATATTTAACCAACAGCAGATCACAAATCTCCTGGAATTACTGTCTAAAATCAACATTTGTCTTAAAATAAATTTCTAATATTCATTTTTGGTAGCAAGATAATTAATTTTATTAGATAATCAGCAGCTATAATTGAAACAGTATATAATGCATGAAGCTAGGCCAAACTCTACCTGATCAATATATCCAAAATTAGATAAAGTAACATTTGACTGAATCCTTCTGGGCCTCAATTTTATCTGTAAAAATGAAGGAATTACAACATATTTATAAGACCTCCTATGCATGTGGATTCTCTCAACTTACAAATATGTTAATAAAACTTTTATTTTTAAATGGTTTGAAACATTAGAACAGTTCAGAGCTTTATTCGATTTTTAATTTTTTTTAGTATTTCTGGAAGAATCTAATATTTGTTTTCAATAAAAGAAGGTAAATTTGTTGAATTTGGAAGTCTAGTTCTTTTACTGAAGAGGAAGAGCACTAGGTATAAAATGAACTTAAAAATCGATAAACTAATTCAGCACAAGAAAGAACATAGAGCCAGAGGGAACTGTGAAAATATGTTTTTCAAGAATTCATAACATAATCTGTTTGGATGTGGGAATAGGAAAAGAGGGGAGTGATAACGAAGCCTGGCTGTATTTCACAACTGAATAAACAGGAATGCCATGTAATGAGACAAGAAGTACTAGGAGGAGGTAAATTACTGGGAAAGGGAGACGCTTCCTTTAGTGTTGGACATGTTGAGTTTGAGTAGTATCAGGACATATTAATGAGGATGTCAAGAGAAGGCTTAACTTGGATCTGCAGCATAGAGAAAACATACTGATTAATTGTACTGACTTTGGAGTCATCTGAATATAAATAGAGACTTAAGACGTGCAATTGAATAACATTTGCCAGGGAGAGTGTGTAATATGAAGAGAGAAAAGAGAGACTATGAAACCCTGGAGAAATGCAAGTTATAGGTTGAAAAACATGAGGTTTGAAAAAAAGAATAAGAATGACGTATAAAACTCAAGGAGAAAGCTATATTATATAAGTAAAAAAATGGAAGTTGTCAAGAAGGACAAAGTTGAACTCTTCTAAATGCTCTAAAAATGTCCAGAAATACAAGGGCCAAAGACAACTCTACATTTTAGTAAAGGAAAGGTAATTGGTAGGTTGGTCCTATAATTTTTTTTTTTAATCTAAATGAAAGCACTTATGATAGTGAAAGGTGGTGCCGTTAGTAACAACACCAGGATAACAGGCTGTAAACCCAGACAGTGCCAGGAAGACATGGATAGATGGTTACCCTAGGAGTGTTTCATTCGGGTAAGAGTAATTTCAGTGAAGCTATGGCAGCCGGGGACACAAATCATTAGAAAAGGAATGATTGGGAGGTAAAGTGAGCGGGAACTGTAAGGGTAAGCACCGTTTTCAAGATGTATGACTGAGAGGAGGAGCCCTGGTGGCACAGTGGTTAAGAGCTCAGTTGTTAACCAAATAATTGGCAGTTTGAATCCACTAGCCACTCCTTGGAAACTATGGAGCAGTTCTACTCTGTCCTATAGGGTCACTATGAGTTGGAATCCACTCGATGGCAATGGGTTTGATTGAGAGGAAAAGAAATGAGGTTCTGTGTTTTATTTTATTTATTTATTTTTAAATTGGGGACACCTTGAGCATATTAAAATTTCTGATGGAAAAGAGATAGTAGATAGTAAAGTTGAATATTTGAGAAATAGGAACATTATAAATAAGGACTCTGGAATGTTTAGGATCCTGAATACAAGTGAAAGGATTAGGCTTACTCACAGAAAACAAACCACCCTCACTATAACAAAAGGAAGGAAAAATCAATGAGTGTCATTAAATACATCATTATTTATATATAAGAATAGCATGGTGTCTTAGACTGGGTTCTCTAGAGAAGTAAAACTAGTAAAACATATAAATATGTACATAAAGAGATTTATATCAAGGGAATGGCTCATGAATTTGTAGAGGCTGAAAAGTCCCAAGTCTGTGGGTCAGGATAGAGGCTTCTAATTCACGTAGCCACAGGGTCTAGCGAACCCAAGATTGGCAGGCAACACTGCAGGTAAGCTGCTAGCTCAAATCCCAAGTACTAGAGGTCAGATGAACAGGAGCCAGCTGCAGGATCTAGAGAGATTAAAAGCCCCCTGGCCTTGCCAGAATGTCCACTTGTATTTGATGCAGGCCACACATCCAAGGAAGCTCCCTTTCACCTGATTGGCTACTCACAGCAGATCCCATCATGGGGGTGATCATACATCAAATCTCATCATGGAAGTGATCACAATATCATACACCTGTCAAATCACTGAGAATCATGGCCCAGCCAAGTTGACACACAGCAGTCCATCCTTTGTTAGCTTGACACCTGTACACATCTCCTTAAACCATACATAATCTCTGAATAAAGACAATTATAAAGTCATACTTGCACCTAACATGATACAACAAATACACATACAACCTAAATGCACTAGCCCTGTTTACATCTTATATTTTATAAGCAAAGAAAACAAAAATATTTGATGCACACAAACAAAGCAGAAATACAACAATTACAGCCCTCATTCTGCAACTGGTCACATGGTATTTAGAATTAACTTCTTCCACCATCCGTTCCATATTCCCTTTGCCCTCAGCAGGCACCTCAGCTGGTCTTGGTTCTCTGTGTGGTGGGGTGACCAAAATCTTCATTCCCGAAGGGTCTGGGCCACTAGTAGTCATGTCGGAATTTAGTTGCTATAGTTTTCCGTTGACTTCAATCACAAAGCATGGTAGTACTAAGAGATACCCTAAGTGATCTTCTACATTCCATTAGGTAATACCAATCTGATTTCCTCTTGGTAATCAGGATCAATCACACCAGCTAGTATGGTAACTCCCTTTTTTGCCTGTGGATCCAGAGGCATAAGGAGCCAAAGCAGTCAGGTGACATTCTTAACTTCCAGTTCAATGGAATGAGTGATATGTCTCCAGGTAGGAACAACCTCCCTTTGGAAATAAGACCTGTAGACCTGCAGAACATAAAGTCACAGGGACAGGAAGCAAAAATCTTTTGCGTGGGTCCCTAGGAGTAATAGTGTGTGGTGCCACTCCCATTTCCAATCCTTGTTTCTTGGACCCATGAACTCCGGCTATGGGAGAAACAGCACCATCTATTGGAAACTAGTTTAGAACATATACAGCATCCTGTAGAACACTGACCCAACCCTGCAAGGTATTGTCACCTACCTGACACTGTAATTGTGTCTTTAGAAGGCCATTTCATCATTCTATCAAGCCAGCTGCTTCAGGATGATGGGAAACATAGTAAGATCAGAGGATTCCATGAGCATGGGCCCATTCCAGCACTTCATTTGCTGTGAAGTGAGTCCCTTGATCTGAGGCAATGCTGTGTGGGATACCATGTTGGTGGATAAGGTATTCTGTAAGTCCATGGATGGTAGTTTTGGCAGAAGCATTGCATGCAGGGAAGGCAAATCCATATCCAGAGTAAGTGTCTATTCCAGTAAGAACAAAATCCTGCCCTTTCCATGATGGAAGTAGTCCGATGTAATCAACTTGCCGCCAGTTTCTGGCTGATCACCTAGAGGATTGGTGCCATATCGGGAACTCAATGTTGGTGTCTCCTGCTGGCCAATTGGGCACTCAGCAGTGGCTATAGCCAAGTCGGCCTTGGTGAGTGGAAGTCCATGTTGCTGAGTACATGCATAGCCTTCGTCCCTGCACCGTGGCCACTTTGTTCATGAGCCCATTGAGCAATGATGGGAGCAGCTGGGGAGAGAGGACGACTGGTTTCCACAGAACGCATCATCCTATCCACTAGATTGTTAAAATCCTCCTCTGCTGAAGTCACCCTTTGATGAGCATTCACATGAGACACAAATATCTTCCCTTCTTTGGTCCATTCAGAGAGTTCTATCCACATACCTCTTCCCCATACCTCCTTGTCTCCAATTTCCCAATCATCTTCCTTCCAAGACCCTGACCATCCAGCCAAATCATTGATCACAGCCCATGAATCAGCATACAATTGCACATCTAGCCATTTCTCCTTTCAAGCAAAGTGAACAACCAGGTGCAGTGCTCGAAATTCTGCCCATTGGAAGGATTTTCCCTCACCACTATCCTTCAGGGATGTCCCAGAAAGGGGTTGTAGTGCTGCTGCTGTCCACTTTCCAGTGGTACCTTCATATCGTGCAGAACTATCTGTAAATCAGGCATGAGTTTACTCTTCCTCAGTCAACTGATCATAAGGAACTCCCCATGAGACCATAGGGGAAGACTGGGAGAGGGCAGATAATGTGACGGAAGTGAAGATCATAGGCATTTGGGCCACCTCCTCATGCAATTTACTTGTGCCTTTGGGTCCTAGTTGGTCCCGATCTTGTATATACCACTTCCATTTAATGATGGAGCACTGGCCGAGTCCTGTACCATCCTCACAATCATTGCTATGTTTGAGCCCATTGTTGTAACCACTGTATCAATCCATCTCATCGAGGGTATTCTTCTTTTTCACAGTCCCAATACTTTACCAAGCATGATGTCCTCCTCCAGGGACCAGTCCCTCCTGATAACATGTCCAAAGTACATGAAACGAAGTCTCGACATCCTCAATTCTAAGGAGCACATTGGCTGCACTTCTTCCAAGACAGATTTGTTCATTCTTCTGAAAGTCCATGATACATTCAATATTCTTCCCCAACACCATAACTAAAAGGGCATCAATTCTTCTTAGGTCTTCCTTAGTCATTGTCCAGATTTCGCATGCACATAAGGTGACTGAAAACACCATTTGTTGGATCAGGTGCACCTTCATCCTCAAAGTAGCATCTTTGCTTTTGAACACTTTAAAGAGGTCTTTTGCAGAAGATTTGCCCAATACAATACTTTGTTTGATTTCTTGACAGCTGTTTCCATGGGTGTTGATGGTGGATCCAAGAAAAGTGAAATTCTTGACAACTTCAATATTTTCTATATTTATCATGATACCATTTATTGATTCAGTTGTGAGGATCATTATTTTCTTTATGTTGAGGTGTAATCCATACTGAAGGCTGTACTCTTTGATTTTCATCAGTATCTTGGATTGAGTTGTGTCCCCCAAAACTTGACTGGGTCATAATTCCCAGTATTGTATAATTGTGTACCATTTTGTAATTTGATGTGATTTCCTTATGTGTTGTAAACTCTATCAATATGATGTAATAAGATGGATTAGCGGCAGTTATACTGATGAGGTATACAAGATTAGATAATGTCTTAAGCCAATTTCTTTTGAGATATAAACGACAGAAGTGAGCAGACATGGGAACCTCATACCACCAATAAAGCAGTGCCGGGAGCAGAACATGTCCTTCGGACCTGAGGTTCCTGGGCAGAGAAGCTCCCAGACCAAGGGAAGACTGATGCATCACAAGGACCTTTCTCCAGAGCCGACAGAGAAAGCCTTCTCCTGGAGCTGATGCCCTGAATTTGGACTTGTAGCCTACTAGACTGTGAGAAAATGAATTTCTGTTTGTTAAAGCCATCCACTTATGGTATTTCTGTTATAGCAGCACTAGATAACCAAGACAATCAGTAAGTGCTTCAAGTTCTTTTTGTTTTCAGCAAGCAAGGTTACAACATATGCATATCACAGGTTGTTAATAAGTCTTCTACCAATCCTGATGCCCCTTTCTTCATGTAGTCCAGCTTCTCAGATTATTTGATCAGCATACAGATTGAATAAGTATGGTGAAAGAATACAACCCTGACAAACATGGGTTTTTGCATGTTTCATTATAATAACTTTATTTTTTCCTCTCGAGCTGCCCTTTGATATCTTTTGTTCCCCTCTTTTACTTCATCATTTCATTCATTCTCTTTAACTACTCTACATTTAAGAGCAAGTTTGAGTCTCTTCTGACATCTATTTTTGTGTTTTCTTTCTTTCCTATCTTTTTAATGATATTTGCTTTCTTCATGTACAATATCCTTGATGTCATTCCACAACTCATCTGGTCATTGTTGTTCAAAGTGTCAAATCTATTCTAGAAATGATCTCTATATTCGAGTGGGATATGCTCAAGGTAGTACTTTGGCTCCTGTGGACTTGTTCTAATTTTCTTCAGCTTCAACTTGAGCTTGTATATGAGCAGTTGATGGTGTGTTCCACAGTGGACCTCTGGCTTTGTTCTGACTAATGATATTGAGTTTCTCCTCATCTTTTTCCACAAATGTAGTCAATTTGACTCCTGTGTATTCCATCTAGTGAGGTATATATGTATAGTTACCGATCTTGTTGCTAAACAAAGTTATTTCCAATGAATAGGCAGCTGGTCTTACAAAATTTTGTCATGCAATCTCTGGCATCATTTCTATTACCAAGGCCATATTTTCCAACTACTTATTCTTCTTTGTTTCCAATGTTCACATTCCAATCACCAGTGATTATCACTGCATCTTGATTGCATGTTTGATCGATTTCAGGTCACAGAAATTGGTAATGATCTTTAGTGTCTTCATCTTTGACATTAATATTTGGAGCATAAATTTCAAGAATAGTCATGTTATCTGGTCTTCCTTGTAGGTGTATGGATAGTATCCTATCACTGACAGTATAGTACTTGAGGATAGATCTTGAAATGTTCTTTTTGACAAAGAATGTGACGCCATTCCTCTTTAATTTGTCCTTCTCGGCATAGTAGACTATATGATCGTCCTATTCAAAATGCCAGTCACACAGGAGAAAGATGTGAACGTCTGCTCCTGTAAAGATTTACAGCCTTGGAAACCCTACGAGGCAGTTCTACTCTGTCCTATAGGGTCGCTATGAGTTGGAATTGACTCGATGGCAATGGATTTTTTTTGATGCTTAGTTTGTCGATATTCAAGTGATCCATTTCATTTTTGACAACTTCCAACTTTCCTAGATTATACTTCAGACATTCCACTTTCTGATTATTAATGGATGTTAGCTGCTTTGCTCCATCCACATCATTACAATCCACCCTACTTTGTAGAGGCAGCTCTTCCCCAGTCATATTTTGAGTGCCTTGTAATCTGAGGGACACTATTTCAGATAATGTTCCACTGCTGCTCATAAGGCTTTCATAGTCCAATATTTTAGAAGTAGATTGCCATGTCATTCTTCCTAGTCTGCCTTTATCTGGAAGCTCTGCTGAAACCTGTCCACCGTGGGTGACCCTGATGATATTTTAAATACTGGTGGCATAGCTTCCAGCATCACAGCAACACGCAAGCCACCACAGTATGACAAACTGACAGATGAGTGGTGGTTCTGGTCCCTCCCCATTTCCAAAGCCACTATTTTTAGATATGATTACAACTTGATCACATTTCAATGTATCAAAATCAAACCAAAAATCTAGCAGCTTAAAACTACATGCATTTATTATCTCATAGTGGCCCTGGGTCAAGATATGGCCCTGGATTACTGGAAGCCCTACTTGGGTTCTCACCAGGCTGCAGTCAGCTAGACTGTGTCCTTAGCTGGAGGCTTAACTGGGGAAGGATCTGGTTCCAACCTCTGTCAGGCTATCAGCAGAATTCATTTTCTAGTAGCTGTGTTACTGAGGGTTCTGTCTTCATACCAGATGTGGACTGGAGGCTGACTTCAGGACCTAGACATTGTTTGTAATTCCCTGATATATGTCAGTTCATAACATGGCACTTTACTTCTTCAAGTCAACCAGGAGAGTTTCACTGCAGTGGGATAAGAAGTGTCTTATGAAATGAAACCCAATCATGGGAGTGATATCTCATCGCTTTTGATGTATAATCTAATCTAATCATGGGAGTGATATCCATCATCTTTTCTATATTATATTGTTTATAAACAAGCCCTAGGTTTAACCTACTCTTTAGGGAAAGAGATTACACAGGAGGTAACTCATTGGGTCTCACCTTTGGGTATGTCCTCCATAACAAGTAACACAGTTAAGTAAAAAGAGAGGGTATTCAACAACTACATGAATTAGATTTAATAACTCTGAAAACCTTAAGCAAGTTCAATTAAAAAAGATCTGATGAAAACATCAACTTCAGACAGAATTGTTGGGCAGAGGGCCTGTGGGGACCATGGTCTCAGGGAACATCTAGCTTAATTGGCATAACACAGTTTATAAAGACAGTGTTCTACATTCTACCTTGGTGAGTAGCGTCTGGGGTCTTAAAAGCCTGTGAGCAACCGTCTAAGATCCTCCACTGCTCTCACCCCTTCGGGAGCAAGCGAGAATGAAGAGAACAGGATACAAGGAAAGGATTAGTCCTCAGGGCCACTGTTATGGCAGCCTCCACCAGACTGAGTCAAGTAAGCTAGATGGTGCCTGGCTGCCACCACTGACTGCTCTGAGTGGGATAGCAACAGAGGGCCCTGGACAGAGCTGGAAAAGGATGTAGAACAGAATTCTAACTCAGAAAAAAAAGACCAGATTTACTGGCCTGATAGACTAAAGAAACCCCGAGAGTATGGCCCCTGGACACCCTTTTAGCCCAGTGGTGAATCCACTCCTGAAGTTCACCATTCAGCCGGGGACTGGATAGCCTCATAAAACAAAGCGACTAATGAGGCACAGCAGCCCAGGGACAAGGACTAGAAGGCAGGAGGGGACAAGAAAGCTGGTGATAGGGAACCCAAGGTTGAGAAGGGACAGTGTTGACATGTCACGGGGTTGTTAACCATTGTCATAGGGCAATATGTGTACTAACTGTTTAATGAGAAACTATTTGCTCTGCAAACCTTCATCTAAGGTACAAAATAAAAAAAAAAAAAACCAGAATTATCTATGTGAGATCAAATTGACAACAGCAACTCAAAAGGTTGATGGGAAGCCTAGGGGGCAGTGAATTGAAGATAATGGTGATGAAATAATTTGGAAAAGGATAGTGAGAATAGCAGCACAACTGGAAGAATGTAATCCATGTCACTGAATTGTGTATGTAGAAATTTTTGAAATGGTGTAACTTTGGCTATGTATATTTTCACCAAAAAAAAGGTCCTCAAGGTAGAGAAGGGAGAGTGTTGACATGTCATAGGGTTGTTAACCAGCATCATAAAACAATATGTGTACTGACTGTTTAATGAGAAACTATTTGTTCTGTAAACCTTCATCTAAAGTACAATAAAAAAATTTTTTTAAAAAAATCAACTTCATTTTTTTTTTTTTAAGGGATATAGACACTGGAGCAATGATTGTCCTACAGGATTCAGAAGAGGACCCACAACATTTTCAGATCTCAACACTGATGCTCTCTGAGGTTTCCAATAATACTTAATTATATATTTTATCTTCTTCTTTAATTAATCAGTATTTCTATTTCCAGTTTAAACCTTGCTGCTTTTTGAAATTAGCACTTTTAAGTTTACCAAGGTTTGCTTAAAGATATTGTTTTTGGGGAATGTAAAATATTTTTCAAAAGTGTATTGCATAACTTTCCCATTTCTGGAGGAAAGAAATATATTGAACTATAGATTCTCTGCAATTTTCATATAACAACTGTTTTGACTATTTTATAGAAACTAATAAGCAACACACATAAAAACTGGCCTAAAGGAAACTCAAAGTTATCTAGAAAAATATATTCTACCTGTGATTTAAATATGTTGCCTTCAAAAATATATATATTATCAGAATCATAAAGCAAGAGGATGAAGTAATTAACCTTTTTTTAAAAATATTATATTGTGTTTCTTGTGAAAGTTTACACAGGATATTAGATTCTCATTTAACAATTTCTAAACATATTATTCTGGACTTTGTCAGATGGAATACACAGTTATCAAATCAACTACAGCTGTAGAAAGAGATGATGGAAAAGCTCAATATCATCAGTCAGAACAAGGCCAGGGGCCGACTGCCGATCAGACCATCAATTACTCTTATACAAGTTCAAGTTGAAACTGAAGAAAATTAGAACAAGCCCATGAAAATAAACTCTTCTATTAGTTCCAGCAGTTTTTTTTGTAGAATCTTTAGTGTCTTCTGTGTATAGGATCATGTCATCTACAAATAGAGATAATTTTACTTCTTTTTTTACAATTTGATACCTTTTATTTCTCTTTCTTGTCTTATTGCTCTGGCTAGGACTTCCAGTACAATGTTGAATAAGAGTGGTGATGATAGGTATCCTTGTCTTGCTCCTTTTCTCAGAGGGAAGGTTCTCAGACTTTCTCCATTGAGTACAATGTTGGTTGTTGGTTTTGCATATATGCCCTTAATTATGTTGAGAAATTTCCCCTCTATTCCTATTTTCCTGAGAGTTTTTATCAGAAAAGTGTGTTGAATTCTATCAAATGCTTTTTCTGCATTGACTGATATGCTCATGTGGTTCTCTTCCTTTGTTTTATTTATGTGGTGGATTACATTGATTGATTTTCTGATGTTGAACTACTCTTGTAATTCTGGTATGAATCCCACTTGATCATGGCATATGATTTTTTTGATATGTTGCTGTAGTCTATTGGCTAATTTGCATCTATGTTCATAAGGGATTTTGTTCTGTAGTTTTCTTTTTTTATGATGTAGTTTTGACTGATTTCAGTATCAGGATTATGATGGCTTCATAGAAGGAGTTTGGTAGTGTTCCGTCTTCTTCTATGTTTTTGAAGAGATTGAGTAGGATTCTTTGAATATTTGGTAGAATTCTTCAGTATAGCCATTTGGTAGTTTTTCAAGGACATCTTCAATCTCTTCTTTTGTGATGGGTGTGTTTAAATTTTCTGCCTCTGTTTATAATTTGAGTAGGTAGTGTGTTTTTAGGAATTTGTCCATTTCCTCTATGTTTTCAAATTTGTTGGAGTATAATTTTTTATAGTAATCAGTTATGATCTTCTTTATCTCTGATGGATCGGTTGTAATGTCACCAATTTCATTTCTTAATTTGGTTATTTGCCTCTTCTGGATTTTTTCTTTTGCCATTCTAACCAGTGGTTTGTCTATTTTGTTGTTTCAAAACACCTACTTCTGGTTTTGTTCTTTCAATTGTTTTTCTATTTTCTAGTTCATTTATTTATGTCCTGATTTTATTATTTTTTTCTGATTTCTTTTGGCTTCTTTTACTATTCCTTTTATATTTGTTCAAGTTATCTATTTAAGTTAGTGATTTTGGGTCTCTCTTCTTTTTTAATATAGACATTTATTGCTATAAATTTCATTCTGAGTACTGCTTTTGCTGCTTCCCAAAGGTTTTAATATGTTGTGTTGTCATTGTCATTTGATGCTAGGAATTTTTAAAATTTCACTTTTGATTTCTTGTGTGATCCAATAATTTTTTAGTAGTGTATTATTTAGATTCCATGTAATTTTTTTTCCTTATTTATCCTGTTGTTCCTTTCTAGTTTCATACTGTTATGGTCCAAGAAGATACTTTGTATGATTTCAATCTTTTTGAATTTGTTGAGAGTTGTTTTGTGACCTAGCATATTGTCTATTCTGAAAAATGATCTGTGTGCCCTGGAGAAGAATGTGTATTGTTCTGATGTTGGGTGGAGTGTTCTCTATATGTCCGTTAGGTTCGATTGGCTTATGGTTTTAAGTTTTCAACATCTTTAGTGATTTTCTTTTTAGATATTCTGTCTATAATCGAAAGTGGTGTGTTGAAATCCCTTACTATTTTTGTGGAGTTGTCTATTTCTCCTTTCATATTAGTCAGAATTTGTTTCATATGTTTTGGTACATTGCTGTTAGGTGCATATATATTTAAAATTGTTATGTCTTCTTGCTGTATTAACCTATTTATTATTATGTAATGTCTTTCTCAATCTCTTGAAACAGATTTTGATTTAAAGTCTATTTTACCTGATATCAGTATGGCCACCCCAGCTCTTTTTTGTTTTCTTGTTGCATAGAATATTTTTCTCCATCCTTTCATTTTCAGTCTGTTTGTGTCATTGTGTCTAAAATGGTTTTCTTGTAGATAGCAAAAGAACATCATGTTTTTCTATCTATTCTTTCATTCTCTGCCTTTTGCATGGGGTGTTTAGACCATTTACATTTAAGGTTATTACTGAAAATAAATTGTCTACCTCACTCATTTTGTTATTTGTTTTTTAAGAGTTTCATATCTTGTTTATCATACTGATTTTTCTGTTTTTGTTTGTATTTATCTGCTTTCTTGTGATGAGCCTTTTTGTTAACTACTTTTCTTCTGAGTTTTTTCATAGTGATTTCTTAGTGGTTACTACATATGTTACATTACATGACAATTACTACAGCATCTAGCATAAAAATAACTGTTAACATACAACCTTAACATAATACATCTATTCTTGATATGCTCGTCCCCTCCCCATTTCTGTTGTTTTGTCTCCACTTACGTCAATATACAACCTTTATTTGATAGGTTCAGTTTGTACTTATTTCTCAATGTTCTTGTCTTTCCATTCAAAGTACTCCTTTGAGCAACACTTGCAAACTAACTTGGTAGTGGCAAATTCCCAGAGCTTCTGTTTGCTTGGGAATGTTTTAACTACCCATCATTTTTTAATGACAAATTTGCTGGGTAAGGCATTCTTGGTTGGCATTTGTTTTGGTTCAGTATCTTATATACGTCATTCCATTGTCTTCTGGCCTCTAGAGTTGCTGGGGAGAAATCTTCATTGATTGTTATGAAAGACCCCAGGAATGTTAAATTGCGTTTTTCTCTTGCTGCTTTCAAAATTCTCTCCTTGTCTTTGATTTTCAAGAATTTTATTAGGATATGTCACGGAGTTATCTTTTTGTCTCTTCTGACTGGAGTTCTGGAAGCTTCCTGTATTTGAGGCTTAATTCTCTGCTCAAGTCTGGGAAATTGTCTCTGATTATCTCTTGGAAAATTGTTTCTATGCCTTTTTGTTGTCATGGGGCTCTGGGATTCCAATAATTCTAATACTAGATTTCTTAATTGAATGTCACATTTCTTTCTTTTCTTTTTTTTGCTTTTCTTTGTTCTTTCCTCTTCTTTCTCTTGAGACTTGACAAGTTCAAGTATTTTGTGTTCTAAATCATATATTCTATCTTATGCTTGGTCAACTCTATTGTTGAGTGTTTCTCTTGCTTTTTCTAATTCAGATGTTTTATTCTTCAGTACCAGTAGTTCTCTCTCTCTTTTTTTATGTGTTAAAATTCCTTGTAGAATCTCTCATTTTGTTCTTCATTTGCTTCCTGAACTCTGCTAGTTTGTTTTCTGTAGGTTTTTTTATTTTTTTAAACATGTAGCACCATAGTTTGAAAATTATCAATTCTTTGCATTATTCTGGCCTCCATTGAAGAGATTTCCTCTTCTTCATGTTTTAATTTTGAGTGTTCCTTCTTTTCTTGTGCTTTTGTGTTTTTTACTAGTTTTTGTTGAACTTGAGCCATTTTGTTGTCTTTTCTTTAATTTTGTATTCTCTTTATTGTGGGAAAATTCAAGAGATCTGTATGCTTGGTGTCTGGGTTTCAAATATACATGCGTGGGAGGTAGAGGTTCTCTGGAAACCTCTGCTGGTGTGCACAATGGAGATCGACTTTACCGTGGCAACTGTGGGTTTTTTTTTTTTAAGTTTTTTCCTCACCTTATCTCTTGCAATGGTGCACTCCCTACCCACACTGGCCCACTGAGTGCAGCCTGCTTTTTGCCTGTCATTCTAGATCATTCCCCCCACCCTGTTGCCCTGGCAGCTCTTCCCTGTCCTAGAGCCTGTTAGTTTCAGGCCTCAGCAAGGTTCAACAGTACCTTCACACAGCAGTAAGCTCTTCCTTCACCCCCTCTTGTTTGTGTAGCCCATGAAATCCATGGCCAGTTTGCACTGCTTTAAAAAAATTTGACTAGAGCTTCCTGAAATAACTCCCTTTCTGTGTTCCCTGCTTGGGATGTTACCCAGTCCCATCCCAAAATGACTGCAATGAGCTCATGCTCTCCATGTTAGCGTGTAGGATCTCTCAGTTTCTGTGCTGACCCTATTCCTCCCCTCTCCTGCTTTTGGACCTACCCTAATTCTCCAATTTCTCACGTGCTGTCTGGAGTTCTCAAATCTCAGTCTGTGCTTCTTTTTATTCGTTGTTCACTATGTTATTTGCTGGGGAAGTAGATGAGGGCACCCATTCACTCACCATCTTGCTCCATCCCCTGCATTAGCCTTCATGATGTAAACGGCATTGGTTACTAGATTATAAGAAGTATAAGAATTAATATGAAATATATTACTTATAAGCAATGTAAATATTTAATATGACAGGCAAGAATGAGAGGCAAGCAGCTGGTAGCAGCCAGTTGACAGTGTGGATAGGGAGTGCACCATTGCAAGAGTTAAGGTGAAGAAAAAACTAAAAAAAAAAAAAAAAACCCACAATTGTCATATATATAGTATTTCAAATATATTTATATATTTGCCATATTACTATTTAAATTATATTTATACAGTTTATGCAATATTTCTAATAGTGAGTATCACTGGACAAATTAAGCTGGTTTAATAATTTGGTTTAAAAAGAGTCAACTTTCCTTTCCTATTTTATCAGCTTATAGAAATAAAGTTAATATATAATATAACATTCTTGTTTTTGCAAATCTTGTGTTTCTTAAGTTCTTTTTTTCTTTATAATCTGAAAAAAATGTATGTGTTATGATTTCCTTCAATTATTTCATTGGTTAGATAATCAAATATCACTTCCTTCATTATTCTAAAATTGTAAAATTGTATGTACAACTAAATTAAATTATGCATGGAAATGTTTTAGAAAAAGATTAATGATTTTAATGCTACAGACTATAAGAGTCAATTATTTCAATCATATTCTCAGAAATTAATCATAAAGATATTTTCCCTAACCTTAGGAAAGGTGGCATACTAAAATAATTATATATCTTGTGTATTCTCTTTATTTTATTGACTCAAATTTCCTCTCTTCAGAACAAGAGGCTGAATGGGTTTTTATTTTTCTAAGTAAAATTATAAAAATATCTCACTTTTATTGACCACTTTCTTTTCTGGAAACTTTTAAATTGCTACTTTGCTTTTGTTAATAATTGCAAGGCTTGTCATTTTATTAAATCTGTTGGTTTTGGTGTCAGGTTTCAAAATAAAAAAATATTAATTGTGAATTCTCTACATGCTTTGTGTAGTTAAGAGGTGACTAAATATTAGCTGATTATTAGTATTTACCAGTGCCACAAAGAAATCTAAACATATTAGAAAATAAAGGGACAAGAGACAAATGATAAAAATTTGGATTCAATTATTTTCTCATAAAACCATACGAAACCATTGCTTAAAATACCTAACTTCACCCAGATTTTTCTCTCCACTTTTCCTATTTTTTTCCTCAACAATCAAACCGACTAAATGCAAATAATTGATTCCTACTGATTACCATATGCAAACTTTTTTCTCTCTTCAATATAGGCCTCCTGGAATATAATCCTTAGTTGCCCAGTACTCCAGGGTTTATCACATTAAAAAGTGTTTTATATATGGACAAATGGTCTTCGTAAACTGTTAAAATACTCCCTCAAGTTGCATACATTTTATTAAGCTTAACATGTGGTAACCTAGTTTTCAGAACTGTGTATGAAGATTTTATTCTGACACAAATTTTGTAGACTAGAATATGTGATACATAATTTCAGTGACTATTTTCCAAATAAATGAAACAACCTGAATTTTAGTGTACTAGCAGACAAAATTCAATGCTTAATATAGTTCTAAATAAAGGAACAGTTCTCAACTATTTACTGGTTAACCAGGACAAAATTTATAGAGTAACTAATACATCTTGTATACCTGAGTAAAGACTTGTATAAAGATGAAATAAAAAAAATAATTAATTACGAAAAGAAAACCACTTTACTTGACTAAAGTTGACCAAGCTGATTATTTAGTCTTATTCTTCTAGTTGGATGAGAATATATAGAAAATTGGATAGGACCAAATTTTTCTCACAATGCAATATTAATATTCTCTTCTGTTTATCTCTCTTCCCCTGCCTAATACGTAAGCAATTAAATATTACTGTATAGGTGTAAAAATAAGCCAAGATTAAAACCGCCATGATTAAATTTGGTTCTTTAGGAACAGATTGCGATCAAATCCGGGGAAAACCTGAGACAGTTCAATGAGGGAAAGTGGTGCAAATCAGTCCTTACTAAAAGAAAGGACTAATGGAAAGACAACTGGCAGACCTCAAACTGACAAACAATATCAGAAAAAAGTCCTCTCTCTCCCACAGGTAAACTCTTAATATGAATAAATACATGAAGATTTTTCTATAGTTAACCCTAGACAACTTTTTAAGGGCAGGTTTCCCAGACTAGTCTGTTTTATAAACATCAGCAAGTGGATTTTCCTTTAAATTTATTCTCACACTTTTTTTTTTTCAATGTCTTTCTTCGTCTAATTTTTTTTTTTTTTTTTTACTTTTCTTGCTGGCAAAAGTTCTCTCTCATAGGTGAATAAGAATAGTGTGCAGATATTAAATGTCTCTAAATTATTATTTCACATTATAAAGAGTGCTACAGATGCTTGTTGATGTGTAGATTCTTTAGAAAATATTTTCAAATGGGGATGGAAATTTTTAAAAACCTTGAAGTACCTCAGGTTGCCCATAATATTGTTCAATGTTGGGCAAATGGTCTAGGACCAGGGCTACAGTGTGAGCCAAAGTACTGAAGCTGTGGGGAGTTTAGTGTAGGGCATGTATAGGACAGAAGAGAGGAAGCTAGTTAGGTTTACTCATATGAAAGAAAGTTCAGTAGATATGGTGGGACCAGAGAGGGAAGAACTGCAAAGACAGTTGCCATGGTCTACAGAACTGGCAGTGTCTTGTTGCTAAGCAGCTGAGTCTAGAACTCAATCAAATGAGGGACAAAGGGGAAAGGATTTCTATTTCCTTTGCCATGTGAGGTCTTGACAAAAATCTTTATTTAATGAGATATATTGTACAAATTATGTCTAGGCTGACAGCTGAAATGGCTATGGAAACTATTAATTCCTCTGTTGGTAAGTCATTCAAGAATTTAATTGTAAAAGAGGAGAAGCAACTAGGATATTAGGATTTTACTCGAAATTTGGAGATATTTGTCTTCAGAGGTTTCATGTAATGAATTTGCTTTCCTCTTGTTGATTTTTGGAACTTTGGAAAATGTTCCTTCTCTTTAGTGCTAGAAAGGACATAATTAACCCAAGACTTTCATGACTAATATAATGATGAGGATAATGTTTAGCCTGAAACAAGTCACCCCCATATATCTGCAACCAGATATAAAAGACTAAGACAAATATCAAATTCTGTAATAAACAAGGATAAAATGAATTCTTGGCTTTACGTTTTAAATGACCATGACTGAAAATCAACAAAAACAAATTAAGAAAGCTAAAAGCAATATAGATTTTCAGTCTAGGATCCTATGTACAGATGAGGAAATTTAGAAATTCAGAAAGGTAAGAAACAATTGTGGGCAACAAAGGATGAAGAATTAAAAGCGTATGAATGTTTGAAATATCTGTTCTTGACTTCACACTTTAGGGTGTGGTGTCTGGTATATCTCATCCCAATTCTTAATGTTTCCCCCTTTTAAGCGTCTCCTAAACATGGTTTGTGATTCGTTTTCCCAGCAGTGCTGGCAGTTTGTTGTAGGAGAGAAAGCAAGTGTAAGGATCAATCCAGTTTGGACTGAGGATTTTGGCCAAGAGTAATTGAACTGATAGAGTCTAGAGTGTGGCTACTGAAGGATGAAAGAAAAACCGATGAATTAATGAAAAGGGGGATAAAGTGAAAGTTCTTTGAGTCCCCCATTAAGAGTGAGGAGTAAGTTTTGATTAAGAATAAAATAGCCATAAACTATTTAAGATGTAAGAAGTTGAATAGTCAAGGACGATAACGGTTAGGGTCATAAGCTGATGGCTGAAGATTAGTGAAGGGGCATTGCAAGGTAAAATGAAGTGGGAATCGTATGGGTTGTCCACAAGCTTGGTCAACACAATTCAGAATGTGGTTAAAAGTATTTGTGGAGAACAACTATGTAAATCAAACACCAATTTCTTTGAGATGTGTGCAGGAATGATTTGAGAGGTTGGTATAAGAGTAAGAAAGAAAGGTAAGTAAGTAGGTTGAAGTAGCTTTAGTAATCCATGCAGAGTGGGACCTAGCCGATCCACATGGCATAAAGAAGTCCTGATAATGGGAAGTTTCCATTCTGCAGGCTTCACATTGCTAAGAATTATGTTTAAATAAAATTAATTACAAAGTGTGTTGCATGAAGAAATGCAAAGAGAAAGTGATTGCTATTGCTTTTTATGAAAGGAAGACTCCAGAACTCACAGAAAAGTGATTCCAGGGGGGAAGAGATCAAGGAACTCAGATCAAGATAAAAGAAGAATTAAGCAGAAATGGGTTAAGGTCAGAAGACAGGTGCTGAATCAGTTATGTTTCATTTTTATATTACCTCCTATGGGAAGTGTTCTTTGATCAATTCAGTGTATTTGGTTCCACCCAGATGACTTCACTTTCCTCTGTTTTTTCAACTAGACCTGCTGTTCTTAATCTGAGTACTTTGATAGTCTCTTTGCTCTAATGATCTGATGAAGACCTTGAATTCTCTCCCTACATAAATAAAAATAGGCACATTATATGTAAAATATTACATTCAATTTTACAGACCCATAAAGTCTTTGTCCTACCCCCTCTGCCCAAATACGCAGAAGACCATTAACTTCTTTAGGCCTGTATCAGTCATCTGTTTCCCAGTGTCTAGCACAGTATCCTGCACATCGTGTGGTTCTATTAATTCTGTACTGAAGGAAGAAAGCAAAAATGAGTATTAAGTGCCAGGCACTGAGCTAATAGCAGATTTCTCATCTTCACAAATGTAAGAAAAATATATCTGATGATTCCTTAAAATTGTTGGGGACTTTAATGCCTTTTTCTCAATAAGACAACCCCACTTTCCTCAAGGAGCTTAGGCAGCTCCAATGGTTTACCATCAACTGCTAACCAAAACGTTGGCTGTTCAAATACCCCTAGGGGCTTGGCAGAAGAATGGCTAGCTCTCTGCTTCCATAAGATTGCAACTAAGAAAATCCTGTGGAGCAGTTATACTCTGTAACACACACAGTCTCCTTTGAGTCAGGGGATGACTGGATAGCAACTCAAAACAACCACCTTCCCTAAAGCTTTTTCTGTCCTCTTAAGATCTGTGATTTCATTTTCACTTCTGAAAGCACTTCCTTTTGTCCTGGGTCCTCCTGTCTCTGACTATTACTACCCTAACTAGTTTGTTTTCCTTTCCATTTATATGGCCAGAGGTTTTGAAAAATGCTTCTTTTCTTAGCTATAAAGTGTAAACACTTTTGGAGTAACATCCATGTACCACACCAAAGTATTCCCCTCTCAATTCTTCCATTGTTTATTGTTTATTGCACTAAGCCAGATTTCACAGAAGATACTAATATTTGGGAAAAGCATAATCAATCCTCTTGATACTTGAAGTTTGACAGGACAAGATAAAGAGAGAGCACAGGGAGGAGAAATGACTAGGAAATACATTATATAGTACACCTAAGCACCATGAGAAATGAGTAGTATATGAGAGTGTTTTTGATATGTCTCCTGAGTAATGTGACCAAATGATTTGTTATTTGAAATTGAAGGGAAGAACTATTAATATTTTTGACAAGTCAATATGTATACCGTATTTTTATGCAAATAATGTGCACCTTCTACATTTGTTTGCCAATCACTACTTTCTTCCCCCCTCCCCTGTGAGGTATTTTCATAAGTTCTGCTATGCTAATTTTTTTACACTTTGCTGTAAACAAAAATTAGCATAGCAGACTTACAAAAATACCTCACAGGAGAAGAGAGCAGTTGGCAAACAAATGTAGAAGGTGGGTGTTATTTGCATAAAAGTATAGTAAATCAAGATTGCCTCAGGAAATGAAGAAGTATGTTTACTTTTACCTTGCGATCATTTGGTTTTAAATATTTTTTTTTTGCAAGATGTTCACACATATTCATATATTTAGAGGATAGTATTATGAATCCAAGGAGCCCTGGTGGCACAGTGGTTGGCAGTTCAAACCCACTAGCTTCTATGCGTGAGAAAAATGTGTCAGTGTACACATGAGAAAGATGTGTCAGTTGGAAGCCCTGTGGAGCAGTTCTACTCTGTCATATAGTGTTGCTATAAGTTAGAATCGACTCTACACCAATGAATATTATGAGTCCATATACACTCATTATCTGTGTTCAGTAATTAAATGATCATCTGACAACCAATTGCATTCTTTGTTCAACACCAGTCTTGCTCTGCTTTACCAATATTGATGAACAAATACAAGACAATGTATTAACTCACATCTTGAGCCAAACACTAATCCCTTTTATGCTAGAACTTTCTCTTTCTCTCTCACACTGCCCTTCTCATAAACAGCTCTGTATCTACCTTTCTTATGTTTACTTTTAGTGATACTGCTGTGATGGTTCAACTCTGCCAGGAGAAATATCTTTAAAGGTCACCAGCTCAGAGGGACAAGCCCGATCAGCATAGCCTCTTGCCCTGCCTTCTTCTACTCTCATCAACGGCTCCATAATAGTGGCTCCATAATGGCTGGTGGTGGGGCCCTGGTGCATATGAGGATCAATCTCCGGCTGCTATGGCCTGGGGTGTTTTTGGTCCTTTCTGGATTGTCTCAAGTTGGGCATTCCCAGTATCACAGCCCCCCAGAAGTGGTGATTCCCTTGAGGTTAACTGGAACTGACAGAAGTATGAAGGCTCCAGGTTGGATCTCCTACAACCTGAACTTTGGGGGCCAGAGACACATCGTGCACATAAAGGCCAAGAAGCTGTTAGTGTCCAGGCAATTGTCTGTGTTCACCTACACAGACCAGGGTGCTCTCCTTGAAGACCATCCTTTTGTCCAGACTAACTGCTATTATGATGGCTATGTGGAGGGGGACTCGGGATCTCTGGTTTCCTTCAGTAGTTGTTTTGGGGGCTTTCAAGGACTACTACAAACAAAAGACATTACTTATGAAATCAAGCCCAAAAGATTCTCTCACGCATTAGAACACCTGGTATATAAAGTGGACAGTGAGGAGGCACAATCTCAACCCCTGCAATGTGGCTTAACAGAAGAGGAAATTGCAAGACAGTTAAAGCTTCAAGAGAGTGAAAATTCCACTCTGACGCAAAGCACCAACCATGTCTGGTGGACCCGCAAGTGGTTTATTGAGCTGGCAGTGGTGGCAGACTATAATCTATTCCTTCATTGCAACCGTAATATCTCAAAAGTGCAGGAGACTGTTTTCGATATTATCCATAAAGTTGATTCAATTTATAGCCCATTGAATGTTGAAATCACTTTATTAGCACTTGAAATTTGGAATGTAGAAAACCCATTTCCACTTAATAGCTCATCTAAGATGCTAGATGATTTTTGCAATTGGAAGAAAATTAGCTTTAATTCTCGTGTGCACCATGATGTTGCAAATCTTTTCACAAGGAAGAGACTTGGTTTTGCTGTTGGCTATTCTTTTGTTGATGGAACATGTAGACTCTCATATAATTGTGAAGTTTCAAGTTTCACAAGTGATGATTTGAACTTTTTTGCATTTGTTGTGGCACATGAAATTGGTCACTCTTTGGGTTTAGCGACAGATACTACATGGTGTACATGTGGGAGAAAAAGATGTATAATGTCTGCAACAGGAATAAGTACAACTAAATTCAGTAATTGCAGTTATGCTGATTTGGGGAGAGTGATTACAAAAAAGACATGTTTGCTCAATGTACCAAATCCAGGGGACAACTTCATCTGGAAACGCTGTGGGAATGGAGTAGTTGAAGAAGGAGAGCAATGTGATTGTGGATCCTCAGATAATTGTACAAAAGATCCCTGTTGTCAGTCAAACTGCACTCTGAGTCCTGGGGCTGATTGTGCTTTTGGGCTTTGTTGCAAAGACTGCAAGTTCATGCCAGCAGGAAAAGTGTGTAGGCAACAGGCCAATGAATGTGATCTTCCAGAGTGGTGCAATGGAACAACCCATCAGTGCCCAGAAGACGTATATGTGCAGGACGGGATCCCATGCACAGGAGGGGGCTACTGCTATGAAAAGAGATGTAATAACCGTGATGAACAGTGTCGGCAGATTTTTGGGAAAGAGGCAAAGAGTGCAAGGAAGATATGCTATGAAGAAATGAACACCCGCGGTGATCGATTTGGTCACTGTGGTACGAGTGTCTCTACATATGTAAAATGTAATATCTCTGATATCCTGTGTGGGAGAGTTCAGTGTGAGCATGTGAGAGTAATTCCTCTTCTGAGAGAGCATTCTACTGTACAGGTGATGCACCTCGATGGTGTCACCTGCTGGGGCACAGACTATCATTTTGGGATGACCATACCAGATATCGGTGAAGTGAAAGATGGCACAGAGTGTGGACCAAATCGTATCTGCATCCGCAGGAAGTGTGTAAGTATGTCTAGCCTCAAAAGTTATTGTTCACCTAATACGTGCAGAGAGAGGGGAGTCTGCAACAACAAAGGTCATTGCCACTGCAGTTATGACTGGGCTCCACCACACTGCCTGATCAAAGGTCGGGGAGGGAGTCTTGACAGTGGCCCACCCACTGACAGATCAGAGCAAAAAAAGGAGAACATAGCAAGTTTCCTGTCACTATTTGTGCTGCTCCATGTCTTTGTTTTATGGTTCTGTTTGTTAATTGTTCTTTATAAGAAGTACAAACACAAAAAAAAGAAGAACCAACTTCAGTCTGAATCTAAGAAAGAAGAACCACCATTTTCAATTTCAGAAAATAAAGATGAGCCAGCATTTACAAGTCCAGAAAATAAACCCAATTCCTAACTAAACTTCTTGTGTGTTAAGTCAAAGTCTCCTGTCGGTAGAAATGTTAGTGCATGTGTCAGAGACCATGGACAGAAAATCCGAGAGACCTATTCTATTTCAAGATCGGAAGCATTAGCCATTAAACAAAGGTCCTAGCTATTCCTAACTACTCTTCATCATTTTGATCACTCTTAAGTTATTTTTTTATGGAATTAGTCACTTTGTGTTTCCTGAGCAGAGCCACAGCTCACGGATGGTGTTATGTTTTAAGCTGTTATCTGTCAAATCCAAACCTCCTTCCACTTTTGAATACATTATCACACCGGAAATGGGATGTTAAAATCATATTTCTCCTTTGCCAGCCCTTTTCCCTGTTAGTTTGTGTCAACAGAGGGTACAATAGACTGGAAAGCTGGGGGTACTCTTTGATTCCTATTTTTCTCAGTGTTACCTCAGTAACAGTGTTGGTAGCAACATTATCTTTCAGTTGGCAAGTTATTGCTATAACTACATTAGTAACTCCCAGAAGTAACAGTGTTGTCAGCGTCAGAGATGCAAGCGCAGCTGGCCAGTGACTAAATCTCAGTATTCTCAGGCCAGACTCTTGAACCCTCCATATGTCCCTGAGGTTCCGGTACTAGGTTGGCTGCACCCTCACCTCAGAGGTCAGAGTCCTACTTCCAGCTTGTAGGTTTGAATAACCCTAACCTCTTCACTTTGATCTCCAGGCTTAGAAGCGAGAGTTACCTCTTGTTAATAAATCATGCTTATCTTGATATTCTACATTTATTTCCTTTCTTCAACAGCTATATCCCCATATCCTTACATTTCACCCCCTCTCTAAAATCACTGGTGGTGTTCTCTTTCCCTAACTGAACTCTGATTGATACAGTACTTATCCTGATATAGTGGAGAATACCCAAGTCCAGCATCAGAAGGTTTTCTCACTGCTTTACTTTATACCTCCGTAGGGAAATGACTTAAACTTAGAATTTCTTCAAAATCTGAAAAGGAAAGATGATAACATTTGTTATTCTAATACTTGATACCCTTGTTTACAAAAGAATATTAAAAAGATCATTTCAATTCTACGTGGAATGCAATGTCTTGGTAGATCAATGATTCTGATAAAAAAAAAAAAAAAACCCAGAGAATACCAGTTACATTTTTAAAACCACATTTTAAGGGCATCAGAGAGCATGGATAATGAGGACAAATGAACTGAAATTCAGCAGTGGGAAACCATTCTGAATGAAGTCGAACATTACCAGCCATTTTTGTCCTTTAGAGTTCTTGCTAATTCTGGATATGAATTGAGGATAATCTGTGGTCCAGTTTGAGGGTTTCTACTGAAGGAAAGAGAATCCATCAATGTTCTCAGTTTCTATGCAAGACTAGATTGATAAATTAGAACTTTAAGGGCCTTAAATTCACAATCATTTTTCCTCAAGTCATATTTGGTTAACTTGAGAACTTGTGGGATGCTGGTAAGCTAGTCTGGAATTTCTAAGAGTCATAATTTCCTAAAAGCATGTTATACTTTGGAAACAAAGATGGAGTAAAAGGAGCTTTGTCTCCAGCACATGTACTAAATCCAAAAAAAAAAAAAAAAAAACCATTGCCGTCCAATGGATTCCAATTCAAAGCAACCCTGTAGGACAGAGTAGAACTGCCCCTTAGAGTTTCCAAGGAGTGACTGGTAGATTTGAACTGCCGACCTTTCGTACAGAAGCCAAACACTTAACCACTGCACCACCAGGGCCGCACTGGCTCCCCATTAAGACTCTTACCTGATTTTGAATTTCTATGTAGCAGGAGGCTGGAGAGTAGAGTGTGAATGTCTGAGTGATGTGGATTAATCCCCCATAATCTCTCAGAGGTGAGGAAAAAGATTCATATAGACTCTTAATTGAAATTCCAGCAGGCCCGAGCTTGAGCAACATAGGCATAGGATAATTAGTCCAAGTTTTACTAGAGACACATTCACTTTGGACCTAGCTCAATCCATGTTTGTATTGAGGTAATCAGCATCTCAGCATATCTTCATAAAAGAGAAAAGACGAAAAACTCAATAGTGGAGTCACCTGGAGCTTCTATAGTTGTTTAAAACACATGACCAGCAAAAAACCAAAAATGACTAGAAATGCTAAGATTTAAGAAATATGTTCTATTTTTAAGAGAAGAATAAGAAAAAAGAAAGAGGTTGGGAAGGAGAAAATAGAAATTGAGTAGTGTCAGAGATGATCCAAAGAGTGGGCAAAGATTACATTAAAAAATGACTATGACTAATACCTTTTAAAATAAATGAAAAAATGTACAAAATATAAGAAATAAAATAGAATATTATCAGTAATTAAGAATGTGTGCAATAGTATCAAATCGATATTTTAGAACTAAAAAATACAATATATGATATTAAGAAGTCAGTGAGCAGATTGAACCAGTAGATTGGGCAAAGTAGAAAAGAGAATGATTTAACTCCAAGACTGGTCAGTAAGCAAATCCCACATTGAAGAAGACAGGAAAAAAAAACAATAAATTAGAAGACAAGAGATATATGGAATATATCAAAACTCTAACATTCTTAATAGCAGAGTCCCAAAGAGGGGAAAAAAGAGAATTGAGTAGAAGTGATGGGCAAGAATGTATTAAATGAGAGGAAAAATATCAACTTGCTTCTTCACAGTGGGTTACACATATCTCAAGCACCATTAATGTTTTTATTTTTCCTTTCTCTCGGTTCTTCAGATGTGTGTGCTCTGTCAATCTGTATTCAATTTTGCCGATCCTTTCTTCTGACTGCCCAAACCTTCTGCTTATCCCCTCTACTAAAATTTCATTTATGTTATTATAATTTCACTTCCATAATTTCCATTTGAATCTTTTTTTATAATTTCTATCTATCTTTGATATTCATAGTAGCTTTTATTCACTCAATATTTGGACAGAAGTTGTGTATGCTTAATCACCTTGGGATTAATCTCTATGCAGAAGGATCTGTTTGTGACCTGAGAATGCTTCCAGTCAGCTATATTCTGTCATCTGATTGCTACTCTACCCAGTGGGTGCATCCTAGCACAAGTGTACACCCTTCTAGACCTCCTGCGTGAGTGTTTTAGTTTCCAAAGACTCCTGAAAAAGTGTACCACAAACTGAATAACTTACAAGAACAGAAATTTATTATCTCACCATCTGGAGGCTAGAAGTGTAAATCTATGTGTTGTTCAGTCCATACTCTTTCCAATGGCTTAGGAGAATGCCCTTCTTGTCACCTCCTGCTTCTACTATCCCCTGGTGTTTCTTAACATTACTTGGCTTTTAGATGCACTTTTTCATGAACATTTTCCCCCTATGTGTGTCTCTGTGTCTGTTCTCCTTTCTTATAAGACACCATTCAGGTAGGATTAGGACCCTTGCTACATCTCATGGTAACTTAACTGGCAATGTCTTCAAAGATCCTGTTTCCAAACAAGGTCACATTCACAGATAATAAGGTTTAGGACTTCAAAATATCTTTTTCCAGGACACAATTCAATCCATAATAATCAGTAGGATCCTAGGAGGCGTCTTCTTGACTGTATCTTCTTGACTGTCTCTTTCCCTGGTTCTCTCTGTTGAATATGTGGCTTATCCTCCGTTTGGCCTGTTGTTACCAGGTACAGGGAGTTACCATGCCCCTCTAATTACTTCCTACCAAAATTTCCACTGTTTTCAACAATGTCCTTATTCTGAGTGCAAAATAAAATTAGCTTCTTCAGACAGAGAGCCCTTAGGTTTGGTTCTCTCCCTGGGAAGAACATTTTCACCACTACAAACGAGCTGGAAGTCGGGAGAACAGTCTACTACTTTCTGAGTGGCATCTCTACTGTACAGTGGACCTGAGAGAGGAATGGTAAAATGTGGTCATCTTCCTTCCCTCTCCTGTTTGAAACTTCTGTCCTAAAAGGAAATTTCGGCACTCTGTATTCTAGGCCTGTTGTACTTGGGGCAAGCCCTCTCCCCCTATGAAGGGGAAGTAGGTGATTAAGCTGGGTCTTACCTACACACAATAGATTTTCTACAACATAAACCTGGGGAAAGACGATTTGAGTGCCCTGCCCTTGCTTGGGGGAAACCATAGTGTTAGATCTGGAGGTTGGACTTGAGGGAGCACATGTTGTCTTGGTCATATCTGTCCAGAACAGATGTTACTTAACACAGATTCTGGGAGTCTGGGGGTGTTGGAGCAGGTGGTAGCACCAATGCCTCAGATTCTCCTTGCTCTTAGCAAGACTTAGATCTTTTTTAATAAATCTTTCTCCATGTGTTCTGTGCCTTAAGTTCAATTTCCAGAGACATGAAATGGTTGTTTTTCATTTTTGTTTTTCTTGTTTTGTTTGCTTTTAAAAAGGTAAACCAGTTAAATCATATTATTATTTAGAACAGTCATACATTGGTAGTGGGTGAATAAATTAATAAAAACATATTGAAAAACTGCTTGGAAGTAGCTAATAAGCCCAAGCATATGCAAACACTCTGAGTAATTCCACTCTGTTATCAGTCCAATAAAACTGTCTCCATATTTTTACTGAATGGCATTTAATGTAATGTCCATAGAAAAACCAATTACAATAGTCAATAACTGGAAACTACGACGTGTCCTTCAATAGTACACTGAATAAGTAGCAAGTGGTATAATCACATGCTGCAATACTACGCAAGGGTGAAAGAGAAGGGTCTACATTTACATGTAATGATACGGATAAATTTTACAAACAAAATATTGAGTGAATTAAACCACCCACAAAGAGTACATATTATATGATTCCATTTATATGAAGCAAAAACAGGGGAAACTAATCTATTCTGTTCAAAATCAAAATAAGGCTAGAAAAAAAGGAGAGAGCATAAAGTATTTACAGTTTCATACAAACTTAAAAAAATTATATAGAACACTGAAAGGCTTCGATAGTGTAAAAATATAAGTTTCACCAACAACACCTTCCGAAACCTTTTCTAGGTGCTTCCAGGCTAAACTTGGTGTCTCTAACCCCTTGCCTTATTTTGATTTAGTAACAAGCAAAGCCATCTGACTTGTCTTCTGATGTATATGGTTTCAATAACAAAATAGATGTTTTATCAGAGTAAATGGGGATTTTTGTCTGTTTTATTCCACATTATTTTTTAAAATATTAAAATGAGAGGTTTAATAAACACAATTGAAAAGCTAATAAATGGTGAAAATTAGGAAATTGCTTCATTTACAAAATGAAAGTACATCTAATTATAGACATATAATGGCAATAGTGTTAAAGAGTGCAGAGCAGGGAGCCTGGATATTAAACATAAAAAGCTTCTTTCATGTAGCAGACACTCACCATTAATTAATACTAACAATATTTCAGAGGGAAAAAAAAACAGATTTACTTGGAAGACGAATTTGGTATAAATTCTAATATCTATCCATAGGGATTTCTAAATTATTTTTGTTTTATTTTAAATAAAGCTAATTAATTATTGTGTCTCTAGCAATAATAAATGATGTTTTCCTGTAAATTAAACATAATTAAGAGAGTCCATTGTTTGTGCCATCAATAGCAAGGATAACATTCAGATGGCTTGTTAACATAGTTGTATAATGGATATTTTGTCTGAAAAAAAAAAAGAAGAGGGAGATATATTATTTGGAATAATTATAATGAAGCATGTGATTGTTAAGAAAAATTTGAAATGAGAATTCGATAATCTCAGTTTGTGACTTATGAAGATATTACCTCAAATCAAAGTTCCTAACTAATATTTTGGACTAAACTTTTCCTTGCTTAGTTTTAGTTATTAAATTAAAGAAACAATAGCTGTTAATTTTCATTTTACTTTTTGACATGTAGACGCAGTGTCTGTAAAGTTGGTGCATATATATTTTTTAATAACTTGTTTTATTTTTGTTGTTGTTGAAAATATACACAGCAGAACACACAGCAATTCAACAATTTCTACACATCAAATTCAGTGACATTTGTTACATTCTTCAAGTTCTGCAACCATTCTCACCCTCCTTTTCCAAGTTGTTCCTCCCATTTATATAAACTCCCTGCCCCCATATTTCAATCTAACCTTTCGCGTTGCTGTTGTCAGTTTGATCCAGTATAGATAGTTCTTTAAAAAATACAATGCTCAAAGCAAACTATTTTCTTAATGGTGAAAGTGTGATATATGATTTACTGTCTCCATTAATAAATTTTCTTTTCACATTATTAATTTTGTGACTCTGTACTTGCTCTAGAATTCTATATCAAGTATAATAGTTTTATTTTCAAAGAAATATATGAACATGAAATTCTTAGGAAAAATTGATGCATTTATATTATGCTAAAATCCATATTTTGCAAGTTATGAGAATACTTTTAGAAGTAGTTTAATGTGTAAATCATGTAACCTCCACCACAAAAAAATTATATTCAGTGGGTATATCTAATAATAAAATAATAATAAGGAATAATAAGGCTTAGATTAGAACACAGGGTTATATTAGATAATAATCAGGGCTGAATATTAATAAGTAAGGACAACCAAGAAATTAGAAATAAATCACTGAAAATAAAGATGGAGAAAAAAAGAATTAAGGTAAGATTAAGAATTAATGACTTCAATCATATACAAAATTTTGAAGAGATTGATTAAGGAAAAGTAAAGACAAAGATAGAAATATATAAGGCAAAAAAATGAAGACAAAACAATACATCCAAGACAGACTAATAAAATATTTAGAGAATAAAATGACAACTTAATATGAACAAATATAAACATGTAAACAAAACTTTCTTGAAAATATAGCAGTCTCTAAAACAAATGTAAGAGACTGTATTGGATCACCAGTTTAAAATCTACCCACAGGGGAAGAGTAATCCGAGGAGGATTTACAGGACAATTATCAAATATTCAAGGATCAAAAAATCCTAATAATATGCATATACTTCTAGAAAACATACAGTAAGAGATATTCTATAATTTGTTTTATAAAACCACCATAACCTTAATTTTTAAAAATCTGATAAGGAGTGTATGAAAATAGAAAATTAAAGACACAGTGAATTTCTCAACATGTACAGTATTACACACATACAAAATAAGTACATATATATGGACTATATATTATATATAAAATACTTATGCTATAAATGTCTATATAAAATGTATGCTATACATGTTTTATTTGGAAACCCTGGTGGCGTAGTGATTAAGCGCTACGGCTGCTAAGCAAAAGGATGGAAGTTCGAAACCAGCAGGCTTTCCTTGGAAAAATCTATGGGGCAGTTCTACTCTGTCCTATAGGGTCGCTCTGAGTCGGAATCGACTCGACAGCAGCAGGTTTGGTTTGGTTTTTGGTCTGTTTGATTTACATTTATATATGTAACATAGAACATATACCAGTGATATCTCAAGGTTGCCAGTTTTTTCTCCTAACGCAGTCAAGAGTGTAAAAATTACACAACATGAAATCATGGTCTGACTTCATATGGATATGCTAGAGTAAACACATAGATTTTGTTTTCATGTATGTATTTATTTGTTTGTCTATTTATTTAAAAACTTTTTCTTTTAAAATTATTTTAAATATTGCAAGCATACCTGAGAGTTGACATAAACCAAATCTCAAACCTACTTTCCCTTACTGTTAAATCTTACGTTCCGATGGTACATTTGTCTCAAGTATCGAGACACTTTTTAAGATTTATTTAGCTATTACCTAACATTATATATATATACATATATGTATATATATATATGGAACTCTGGTGGCGCAGTGGTTAAGAGTTTGGCTGCTAACCAAAAGGTCGAAAGTTCAAATCTACCAGCCGCTCCTTGGAAACCCTATGGGGCAATTCTACTCAGTCCTACAGGGTCACTATGAGTCAGAATGGACTCGATGACAACGAGTTTGATTACACACACACACACACTCGCACACACACACACACATATATATGTATATACGTATATCGAATGTACTATGGACTGCCAGAAAAATGAACAAATCTGTCTTGGAGGAAGTACAGCCAGAATGCTTATTAGAAGTGAGTATGGCGAGACTTGGTCTCACATACTTTAGACAAGTTATTAGGAGGGACCAGTCCCTAGACAAGAACATCATGCATGGTAGAGGGTCAGCAAAAAAGATGAAGAATCTCAACGAGATGGATTGACACAGTGGCTGCAGCAATGGGCTCAAGCATAGCAACCACTGTGAGGATGGCGCAGGAACTGGCAGTGTTTTGTTCTGTTGTATGTAGGGTCGCTATGAATCAGAACCAACTTGACAGCACCTAACAACTAACAAACATAAATCTTACTAAGATTTTTTTTTTCTTTTTTGATTCAGTTCAACGTATTTTCTAATTTCCCTTGTAATTTTTCTTTGATCCATAGGTTATTTGGAAGTGTGTGGTATATTTCCAAATATTTGAGGATTTTCCTGGTCTGTTTCTGTGGGTGAATTCTAATTTAATTCCATCGTGGTTGGAAAAACAGCTTGTATAATTCAATTTTTTTCAAATTACTTTGACTTTGTTTTATAGTTTAGCATATTGCTTATGCTGGAGGATGTTTGATGCATACTTGAAAAGAATGTGTGTTCTGCAATAATAGGATGAGGTGTCCTACATATTTCAATTACAATGAATTTACCGATGGTTTTGTTTAAGATTTCTATATTCTTGATGAATTTCTGTCTAAATGTTCTATCAATTATTGGCAATAAGGTATTTAATTATCCAACTTTCTTGTTGAATTATCTATTTATTCATTCAATTTTGTCAGTCTGCTTCACCTATTTTGATGTTACATTGCTAGTTGTCTATTCAATTATAATTCTAATAATTTTCTTATATATTGTCTCTGGTATCATTGTGAAATATAGTTTTGTCTCTAATAATATTTGTTATCTTAAAATCTATTTTCCTGATAATATAGCCATTTCAGCTTCCTTATGCTTTGTATATCTGTTTTACATTCTACTACTTTCATACTATTTTTTTATTTTAATATATGGTATATCTCTTGTAGACACCATATAGTTGGATCACGGTTTTTTTTAATCTATCTGACAATGACTACATTTTTATTAGGATATTGAGACCATTCATATTTAATGTCTTTTTTTTAAGGTTGCATCTATGTTTCACATTTTGCTATTTGTTTTCTGTAAGTCTCTTGTACATTTTGTTCTCTCTTACTCCCTAAATACCATATTTTGTGTTCACTAATTTTTTACTAGGTTACCATTTATATACATTTCTTGATTTTTTAACTTTATTTTTGAGTTATTTTATTAATGGTTTCTTCAGGGATTGTAATATACATCTTAATTTATCACAATCTACTTCATATTAATAGCAATTTAATTCTGATAACTATATATAATTTCCTATACGTAAGTTCCATTCTCCCATTCCCCCTATGAAATTTTTAATTTTATATGTTTTGTGTATAAGATATAAACACAACTATTTGGTGTTATAGTTATTGCTTTATGCAATATATGTCTTTTAAAGAAATTAAGAGAAGTAAGGTATATTTAAAACATAGACGTGCTAGCAATAAATTATCTTAAAGTTTGTCTGTCTAAATTGTCTTTATTTCAACTTCATTTTTGAAAAATCTTTGCTACGTATGTAAATATTAGTTGACAAAAATTTTTTGTTTCATCAACTTGAATGTGTCATTTTACTGTCTTGTGGTCTCTACTTTTTAATGAGAATTATATTGTGCTTCCCTGAACATGATAGATTGCTTTTCTCTTGACATTTTTAAAATGTCTTCTTTGTTATTGGTGTTAATCAGTTTGACTAAGATATTTGCAGGTTAGAGTCTTTTTAGAATGTTCCTATTTTTTGTTAGCTTTGTTTTTATTTGGTATTATTATTATTATTTAACCAAACGTAGGGTGTTTGCAGCCAGAATTTCTTCAAATGTTTTCCTGTGCTTCATCTTCCTCCTCTTTCTGGGACCTCTATTACATACAATGAGATCATCAAACACAAAGAGACAGATAATTAAAGGACTACATTCTGAAAAGCTAGGTTATTTTGGGTGGAGAGCCACTGAGAGAAACAGAGACCAGCTTTAGTGTAGTTTGTCCACTATGGAAAAGGAAAGAGACTAGAAGGACTCTTACATTTACCTCAAGGGTAAATTAACAATACACGTCTCTATGATTGGTGTTCTGCACACTAGAATCCCAGAGCAGGTTCTGGAATCAGAGAAGCTAAAAAGCTTCTAGATAAATACAAATAATTCTGAAACCAGAAAATATAATGCTAAGTTGTAAATAAAATATTGCGTTGTTCTCAAATATTAGTGATAATTGGAAAACCCAATTCAGGTTCTAGAAACTGGTGTGACTGACTGTTTTAAAATTGACTCTGTTTTTCTTTCCTGTGAAATTAACTAGCTGTTTTGTCCTTATGTAAATGTAAAAATAGTTCCTTACTTTGAAAAGTCCAAATCTTCACCTGTAAAGTTTCAAATAAAATATATTACACTAGAAATAGAAGAGACAGAGTGGTAATTCTCTTCTCCACTTGGTAGTATGTGGCTTCCAATTCACACTATTCTAAGAACAAAGGGAAGAACAGAATTTCTCATGCTGTGTTTTTTTTTAATGTTCTCTAGCTAGTTTATTTTTTCTTTTTTTTCCCCACATCTTTAGTGTAACTCTCTAATTGCCACATCCAGGATCTGAGCACCTGCTATTTCTCTTTGAGTTTATCATTACCTTTTGCATTAACTCAGTCTTTTATAGTAATCATTTATAATCTATTAAGTAAAATTGTGGAGAATTCAAAGCAAAATAACCATAATTAAGCATCAGCCTTTGCCTGCCATTTTATACGATGTTGAGGATATTAGGTGGACTCCAACACACTAAGTTTGTTGTTCATTATGGGGTGATAATTTAGTCTAGATAGTTTGTTCTGGAAGTTCAGAATTTTGTGACTGTTTATTGTTTGACAGTTCACTGTCATTTCTATTTATTGTGATAAATATATAGTGTTAAGAAGATTTTGGGTATTGGTTCTGATCCTGAGGGTAATACAGTACATCCTGCAGCAAGTCGTGGCACAGTGGTTAAAAGCTCGACTGTTAACCAAAATGTCGGCAGTTCAAATACACCAGCAGCTCCTTGGAAACCCTGTGGGGCAGTTTTACTCTGTCTTATAGGGTCGCTGTGAGTTGGAATCAACTCTATGGCAATGGATTTCGGTTTTGGTTTAAGGCAAATTGTAGAGTCTGTCACTGAAGAAGAATTTGGGGGAACAA
>NW_004444161.1:3560859-3561551 GCF_000243295.1 Trichechus manatus latirostris
ACAATGTTCCTTTACAAAAGGGATTGTGGAAGGTTTAGGACAATGCTTTGAAATGACCCCCTGGGATTAGAATCTCCTAATGTGAACAGTTTTAACTCCTGCTCAATTCAGTGTATGGAGTCAAGAGTACAAGGAGCATTTTAAACTTTATGCCATAGACAATCTTAACCATAATATCCCTGTTAGTCTTGACATGCTCCTGGGTGTTGGGAATCATTCCACTCCCCAGACCCAGAGTCAGATGAATAGACAAGCATTCAGTCAAGCCTCCAACGCTGCCGCCAAAGCCTGGAGTAAAATCCCTTATTCCAGAACGCCCACCGGCTCATTCGCCACTATCCGCCAAACAGCAAACGAGACTTACATTGACTTTATCAACCGTCTCCAAACGGCCATTTCCTGACAGGTAGACAACCAACAAGCAGCTGAAGTTCTTTGTCTCCAGCTTGCTTATGAAAATGCTAATGCTGACCGTCGGGCTGTTTTAGCCCCCTTAAAGGCACAGAGTCTTAATCTAGCTGAAATGATTAGAGCATGTCAAAATGTTGGCACAGAAACTCATAAGGCACAAGTACTAGCGGCAGCTCTCCGTCCATCCACTACCACCTGTTTTGGGTGTGGTAAACCTGGACATTTTAAGAAGGACTGTCACAGTTTAAAAAACAAAAATGCCAACACTAAATTTCCAACCC
>NW_004444161.1:3580266-3581222 GCF_000243295.1 Trichechus manatus latirostris
CAAAGATGAGGAATTAAGGGAAGGAGGAGCATGAAAGTCCTGAGAATGAGATATTAATCCAGTTAAACTTGCAAGTCTTTAGGCAATGAGGCTTATTGTATCAGGATTATTTCAAATTATAGCTCCACTTTAGTAGATCATTTGGGGTAGCTGCAACAACTCATCACCTTGTACTGTACCTGGCTAGATTCCTAATTAAATAATAAAGATTAAATTTTATTTGGACTTTAAAACAGAAATAACCCTTCTCTATAAAGTCGATTGAATGAATGTCAAAGTTTTAGATGCAATAATTGTGAAACTGGTGCTGAGAAATTGTTGTAGGCTTTCAAAATGTCAGTCTCCTCATAGGGTTAAAAGCAAATTATAAAAAACCATGTTGTAGTTATTGAACTGTTATCTCAAACTCCAACACTACACTTCCATAATTGGCTTTGTGTTGCCAGTCCTTGTACTCTACAAATGGCTCTTCTCCTTTGTCAGATGGCATCCTGGCAACTGGGGGTGCTGGAGAGCTATTGTAAGGAGATAGGGGCAGAAGGGACATACTTCTTCCTGCCTGCTTGCTGTTCCTGTGACCAACCGTTCAACAATGGCCCTTAACCCTGTGGGTGGCGGTTAGTTCCACCAGTGCTGTTCCAATCTACAGTTCATTTTCCTCCCAGGAGCAGATTTTCACATCCTCTCAAATGTACCAATCTTAGGACTGAAAATTCTTCCTATATGTATTATTATCTCTTTGTTATCTCAGTGACCTGCTTCAGCAATACAAAACATATTAGGCTCATCAATTAGATTAAATTTTCTCTGTCCAAAAAAACATTTAAAAAGATAAAAATACTGTGGTTTTTATTGTTTTGTATTGTGTTGTTTTACTGAAGGAGAGAAATGAATATAAATGGAATTAACACTTTAAGTGAACTAGTCCATTTCTTAACTATATGCTATTGTGTGTT
>NW_004444161.1:3583004-3584652 GCF_000243295.1 Trichechus manatus latirostris
TCTTTGCTTTCTAACACTTCAAAGAGATCTTTTGCAGCAGATTTGCCCAACACAATGCATCATTTAATTTCTTGACTGCTGCTTCCATGGGCATTGATTGTGGATCCAAGTAAAATAAAATCCTTGACAACTTCAATCCTTTCTTCATTTAACATGATGTTGCTTATTAGTCCAGTTGGGAGGATTTTTGTTTTCTTTGTCTTATATACTTAGGACATGTTATCAGGAGGGATCAGTCCCTACAGAAGGACATCATGCTTTGTAAAGGAGAGGGTCAGCGAAAAAGAGGAAGACCCTAGATGAGATGGATTGACACAGTGGCTGCAACAATGGGCTCAAACATAGCAACGATTGTGAGGATGGTATAGAACAGGGCAGCATTTTGTTCTGTTGTACATAAGGTTGCTATGAGTCAGAACCAAGTTTACAGTACTTAACAACAACAAGGATTTGTTAGGTATTTATAACATGTTCCATCTTCTAAACACTTTGCTTACAGATACTTTGTTATCAGAATATTTCTCCTATGTGAGTATTACTTTTGTTACCATTTTGCAGATGACAAAACTAAGGCACAGAGATATTTAATGGCTTACGCAGTTTCCTGGGGTTCTCTAGAAAAAGAGAACTAATATATGCATATATACACATGTAGAGAGGGACAGAGAGAGAGAAGGAGAGCAAGAGATATTGATTTACTTCAAGGAATTGGCTCATGCTATTCTCAGGACTGGAAATTCCCAAACCCATAGGTCAGGTGACAGCCTGGAGACACGTGTATGCATCCTAAGATCCATAGGTCAGGTAACAGAAACAGTGCAATATTCTGCTAAAATAAATATTTATATTCTGGAGGCAGAACCCACCCTAGGGAAATTCTCTTGTCAACTTATTGACTACATTATATTAAATCACATTATGGAAAGTAATTACATTACAGTTTATATTAGATTACATATGGACCAGCAATCAGACTAGTGTTTGGCCAAACAATCGGTAACCATAGCTTAGCCATTTTGACACCTAAAATTAACCATAACACTCTGGTTTGAATAGCTAATGAGTAACACAGTCAACACACTTGCTAGGTCTAGTGCTAATACTCCCTTAAGAACCAAAACACAAACAACAACAACAAAAAATAAACCCAGTGCTGTCAAGTTGATTCTGACTCACAGTGACCCTATAGGACAGAGAAGAACTCTCCCATAGGGTTTCCTAGGCTATAATCTTTACAGAAGCAGACTGCCACATCTTGTTCACATGGAGCTGCTCATGAGTTCGAACTGCTGGCCTTTCTGTTAGCAGTCCAGTGCTTTAACCACTGCACCACCAGGGGTCTCTTCCGTAAAGTTACACTCTCTTAATAAATAGATAATTATTCTATTTTTACAAAAATAACACATGCCTTCTACATTTGTTTGCCAACTGGGCCCCCCACCCCCATGAGGTATTTTTGTAGGCAATTGTCTTAGTCATCTAGTGCTGCTATAACAGAAATACCATAAGTGGATGGCTTTAACAAAGAGAAATTTATTCTCTCATAGTCTAGTAGGCTACTAGTCCAAGTTTAGGGCATCAGCTCCAGGGGAACACTTTCTGTGTTGGCTCTGGAGGAAGTTCCATGTCATCAATCTTCCCTTGGTCT
>NW_004444161.1:3585452-3587139 GCF_000243295.1 Trichechus manatus latirostris
GCCTTGAATCACTAACATTTCTATCAATTACCTTAGTTCAAAGAAAAAATATTTATTCTCTTCCTAATTCAGATAATCTCCTAGTAGAAACTAAAAAGTTGTGATATTTTTATACGTACAATGAGTAAATTTTTAAAACTTTTATTTGTGGATAACTGAGTCAGAAAAACTGATTACAATTTGGCTTCAATGTATACGTAAATTCCCATAAAATTAATATACAATAATAATGTCACAAAATACCACAGTTTTCATAAAATTCCACAGTTCCTGGCCTTTATTTGTTACATTGATGTTGAGACAACGTAACTGTGTTAGTTTTTATTGCTGCTGTAGCAAGTTATCACAAACTTGGTGGCTTAAAACAACAGAAATTTATCTTACAGTGCTGGAGCTCAGTCTGAAATGGGTTTCTTTGGGCCAAAATCAAAGTGTTAGCAAGGCCATGCCTCCTCAATAGGCTCTGGGGGAGAATGCGTTTCCTTGCCTTTTCCACCTTTGAGAGGCTGCCTGCATTCCACGGCTTTTGACTCTTTGCTCCACCTTAAAATCAGCAGTGTAGCACCTCCAAGTCTCTCTCTGACTCTGATTGCCTGCTTCCATGGTCACTTGAGATTAAACTGGACACATCTGATCATCCAGGATAATCTTCCCAATCAAAACCTTAACCTAATCAAATCTGCAAAGTCTTTCTTGCCAAATAAGGTAACATAGTCACATGTTCTCCTGATTAGAGCACGGACATCATTGAGGACCATTATTCTGTCTATTACCGTAACTGAAGTGCATTCACTGATCCAGCACATATTTATTAAACACCTAATATGTGCTAGACAGGAATCTAGGAATGGGCAATAGCAGTAAACAAAAAGGCCAGAATCTTTACCTTCCAGTAATTTTCAGTCTAGCGGGAAGATAGAAACTCAGCAAAACTATTAAGTATGGAATATATAATACATCAGACAGTGATCATAATAAAAAGAAAGACAAAGCAGGAAAGTGCAGTGTTGAGACTACTGGAAATACAGATAGTGGGGTCGGAGAACGTCTCCCTCAGAAGCAAAATCTGTGTCAAAGGAATAATGTAGACATCCAAGGAGAGAGCATTCCAGAAAACGGAAACAGCAAGGGGAAAGAAGCCTTACTTGGAAAATGTCAGATGTGTTCGACCAACAACATATTGAGCACTAGTAAGGAAAGCAGAATAATACGTCAGGAAGGAATAGGGAGCCAGACAGAGCAGGGCCTTACCATACAGTTGAAGACGTTCGGTTGGTTAATGGTTATTCTGAGCCAATGAATGACACCATTCATGATGAGGAAGTTGTGATAAAATTGACTTGAGTTTTAACAGGTTCATTATGGCTATGATGATGAGAATAGATTGAAGGAGGAGGGAGATAAAAGAGAGAAGATCAGATAGGGGACTCCTGAAATAATCTAAGGAAGAGTTCACATATATTGAAAATCAGAGGAAAAGAAAAGGAGCAGTTATTTTTCTTTTCTTCTCTTTTTTTGTGTTTTGTTGGTGACAGTGGCAGTACAGGGATGGTGGATGAAGTGCTCAATAGAGACATGTTAAATAAGAGACATCTGTATAGGGTCGCTGTGAGTCGGAATCCACTTCAAGGTAATGGGTTTGGTTTTTCGGTTTTGGTTGGATATACGGAAACCCTGGCAGCATAGT
>NW_004444161.1:3588661-3590357 GCF_000243295.1 Trichechus manatus latirostris
TATGTAAACATAATAAACAATTGTACTATAGTATAATTGTACTTCTGTCAAAACTACTGCAAGTCAATTTGTATTGTCATACGTACAGTATGACTCTACAATCTATATCCCAGAACTTTCTGTATTTCAACTGCAGGAATCCAGCTACCTATTGGAAACATTTCCCTTGAGTGCTTCCAAACCCAGTATGTTTTCCCATCAAGTCTGCCCCTTAAATTATGATCAATGTTTCAGTGAATAGTATCACCTGAGCTACAAAACTAGGCTCCCTACTCTTCCTCATGCTCATAGTCATATCTCTGATATTTTAAAATTCTTATTCATTGTATTTATAAATGTGACTTAAATGTTTTGTTCAGAACTTTATAACCCATTATTTAACAATTATAATAATCACTTATAACGTTCTTATCCTTTCAACCTGTTCTCCATATACTCACCAGAAATAATTCTAAGAAAAAAGCATTATGGATTGACTATGAGGCTTGGATCTCCTCACCCAGCATATTGTTGTGTTCTTGTTTGGTGCCGTTGAGTCAGTTCTGATCATAGTGACCCTGTAAGTCACTACAGGTCACCCAACATAGGTTTTTGTTTATACCTATCTCTTTACTCTTTCTCCTCCTTCTCTGCCCTGTCCACATTCCTTTTTCTCTACCCTTGGTTCATCACTTTTAACTCTTACTCAGTTTTCCATCATAGTCATCTGTTTCTCTCCCTCTCTTTCTCTTTCTGAGTGTATGTGTGTGTGCATGTATTTTCACCACACCCATTTTACTTCTCTCTTATTAGAGGTGATGGTATCTATCTTAAATCTAGAGAAATTTTATTTCCTTAGAAATAACAGATACAGTTGTCCCTCAGTATCCCTGGGTGATTGGTTCCAGGACCCCCATGGATACCAAAATCTGCAGATGATCAAGTCCCTTATATAAAATGGCATTGTACTTGCATATAACCTATGCAAATCCTACTGTATAAGTCAAATTATCCCTAGATTACTTACAACACCTAATTCAATATAAATGCTATGTAAATGATTGTTACACTGCATTGTTTAGGGAATAATGGCAAGAAGACAAAGTCTGTATATGATCAGTACAAATGCAACCATTGTAAGTATGTGTACTAACTATACAGTACACTTCAGATGCAAGGTGGAAAATGCTCAAGCAAGTACTGGAGAGAGAGACAAGAGACTGAGGATCTGTGAAATGGCGGTAGGCTATGGCAGGTATGCCTAAACACCTTTCTTTAAAAATATTTTCAATCTGCAGTAGGACGAATCCATAGATGCGGATCCTGCAGATATGGAGGGCCGACTGTACCTCTTTCTGATATCCACTGACCTGTTCATATGCAACAAATTCGTAATGTTCTCCTTTTCCTTTAATTAGGTTTGATCACCACCATTGAAGTGTTTGTTCTTAGTCTCGTTTTAGCATCTGCTTCTTATTTCACTGACGAAACGAAATAAGAAGAGAATTTCTACCTAGCAGAACCACTACCCATATCGTTTTGCTATCTATTTTGTAGCTATGGATTAATTATCTATGCTCCTACCTAAGACTACCTATCTACTTTGTTTTTAATTGTTGTGCTTTAAGTGAAAGTTTACAATTCAAGTTAGTCTCTCATACAAAAATTTATACATACATTGTTATGTGACCCTAGCTGCTTTCCCTATACTGTGACA
>NW_004444161.1:3591511-3592544 GCF_000243295.1 Trichechus manatus latirostris
TCTCCCCCATCTCTTCTTTTCTTCTTTTAATATCTGCACTAATTTCCTTAGTGATTTTCATGGCTTATGTGAATATTTCCTGAATTCATGTTCTGAATTCAAATTCTCCTCTTAACTCTAGACTCATATATACCATCAATAACTGAAATTTCTACTTATATCAATATTAAATCAATATGACAAGTTAAATAAGTCCGAAAAACAGTCTCCTATATCCCGCCATAACATTCTTCTTTAACAAAGCCCTGCTAAAAAGATATTAAGAATTAAGAAGTATATAAAGAAGACTGAAAGCTAAGTTTGGTAAATATTGAACACATAGATTGTGAGTTATGGAACCCCTTTGCAGTAGATGTTTTGACTTTTTGATCTTGGTTCTGAGAGTAGGACACACCCGAGGCAAATGAGTAGGAGCATACCCAACTAAAAGGAATCACAATGAGGGCCGGATGCTCACTAAGCCTTAGGAATCCCGTGGAGTCACAGGCTTACTGGAGCTTCCCAGCTTTGAGAGTATGAACATTCTGCTCTTGGAGGAGGAATGAACATGTTCTCAGGGGATGTGAAAGATCTGTGCTGTAGATTATTATCCCCCCAAAGGCGTATCTATAAAAAATAGTGCTTATGGCAAGCACTGAAATTGCACCCCTGTAGGCCCATAGGAAGGGTAATAAGTGCCCATGGGCAATCTCTAAGTTGTGTCCCTTACCCCCAATTTCAAGATGAATAGACATTGATAACAGTGATGTGTCAGCAGAAATGTCTTCCCTCTTGTCTGGCTTCCTCAGTCAGGTGCCTTTCATATTTGTGGTACCTTGGAATGTCATTCCTCACCTTGTCTGACATCCCCCCTGGACTTGTGCCAGGGATAAGTGCCTTCATCTGCCTGCCCCTTATTACACATCTGCCCTACTCTGGCTACTCTAGACAGTCTACTGAGCTTGAGGAAGGACATTGGGCCATACTGGGTTAATAGAAACTGTTTAGTAGCACACATCCATCCTTCAAGTAGCACCCAGGACACATGCTATAC
>NW_004444161.1:3596843-3606390 GCF_000243295.1 Trichechus manatus latirostris
GTCAAGAAGGGAGAGTGTTGACATGTCATGGGGTTGTTGACCAATGTCATAAAACAATATGTGTACTGACTGTTTAATGAGAAACTATTTGTTCTGGAAACCTTTATATAAAGTACAATAAAAAAATTAAAACAAAAAAACGATTGGAAAATTTTTCAGAAGAGACTCACAGCAGTAACAGCAGAAACAATGGAACGGGTAAAAGGCAGAGCTGAGAGAAACAGAGGCAGTGGCCAGGAAAAAACAGAAGCCAGCTGTGTCTGCTGAGCAGAGAAGTGGCAGTAGGGCGATATGAGAGGAGTGGGTCTAGAACTGTAATGTAAGGCTGCTATAAAATGGGAAGCAGCAGAGACCATAAGCAGGTCTTGGCAGTGGCACAAACCCCAACTGAGAGTGAGACGCTGAGAGGCACAGTGAGATGAGCTGCCTGGGCACTCAGAAGGCTGCTGGGTGAGAGGTGGACCAGCAGGGAAGGGGACAGGGCACCTGCTGATACATACAATGTACCTGCCAATTAGCTTAGGAGTAAACATTGATTTTCCATCCTCATGAGACTGTTATTTAGAGTTAACATTGATTTCTATCTATTGTTTTCTAACTACGTTCCACATGCTAGTGCTCTGGAGATGTCTTGTGTGTTCTGGCACTGATCAGATGAGCTTGATAACTTTAATGAATAACCTGTGTGTGCATCACAATAATAAATTTGTATTGTTTAAATAACATTTGTGTGTACAACAGCATAGATAGTGAGTGTTCCCCAAATTTTAATATAATGTTTCTTTAACGTCACTTCTAGAAAGGGCGTTTTGCATAGAAGAAAGAATAAGAGTTTTGGAGAGAAATAGATCTAAGCTTAATTCTCATCTCTACTAATTATTAGTTGTAAAATGTATGAAACTGATCTAGTAGTAAATCTTGAATTCAGCATCTCTCTCCCACAAAACCCTACTTTATCTTACTCTGTTACTCCCTTTTCATTTGTTCTTCAGCTGTATTAAGACATCCATTTCCTTGTTACCTATAATTCTCTTAATCTATCATCTCACATCTGAAATTTCATTTTAATCATTTAGCCTGATCACATGGATAAATATTTACAGCTTATTTACATCTTTATGATGTTGAGTACCCCAATCCATAAATATATGACATCTCTCCATTTATTTAACTTTATTTTAATAAAGTGTAAAATTTTCCACCAAAATTTTCCACATCTTTTATTAGAGTTATTCCTGGATTCTGCTGATGCTTTATTTCTACCAACCTATTGCTTTTGAACAGTTTTCTAAGAAGTTTTCAATCCTGGACCAAGATTATTCCTCAGATCATTGTTTCTATACCATGTCTCTGGGAAAAAAAGCCTAGATAATCACAAAAATCAATGCCAATGTAAATGTTCAGTTGTGAACTCATCAGCTAAGTAATCTTCCTCTTTTCCTGGTCAATTCTCCCTCTGTTTCTTCAGAGGAGTGACCTCAAATATTCCTCTCTCCTTTTTTTCATAGTCTATTGTTCATCATGGTAAATGGAGAAAAAATTGAAGTTACCAATATTATTATCCTTGGATGAACAATCAAGTCCATGGAAGCAGCAGTCAAGAAATCAACAAAGATGAAGCCAACGTGGAACCCAGGACAGATGCATCATGCCATCCCTCTGCAGCAAAGAACCAAAAAGCTGAGTAAAACAGATATAAACTTCAATCCCGGAACCCTAAGCATCAAATGAAGGGATAAAGAACCAGATCAAACACTGAATGGAAGAAGAAACTGAATGAAAACAGATGAGGAGAGATACAGAGTAGAGATCCCTCACCAAGTAACATACCACAGCTTTGCCATCTTGGAGGACAGGCAGAAACAACTCCAAACAAGGAGTACAGGAAGGCAACTCCACAGAGTTCCCAAAAGGAGACAGAGCCAGAGAAACATGTTTTCCTGCTCCTCATCTTTCTGCCCTGTATGCCACTCCCAGCCCTTCCCAGTGGGTCACACTGTGCCACTCGGCTAGAGAGTTATCGGCCTGCCGTCATCCCAGGTGCAACCCACTCAACTACTCTTACCATGTCAGTTTTTACCCCTTTCCTCCTTTTCTTTCCCCCTCCTACCTAGTCCCATACACTACCCCAACCCCTTCCTGATGGGCCACACAATACTGTTCTGCTAGGGAGCTACTAGGCTGCTGTTATCCCAGGCCCAACTCTTCCCCCACTTACTGGCTCCTACCACGCCATTCCTTTTTTTGTTTTTTCTTCCCCTTGCTTCCTTTTCTTTCTCCTTCCCACCTATCCCTGTATGCCACCTCTACCCCTTCCCACTGTGCCTTATTGCACCACTGCAGGTAGCTACTGGCCTTCTGCCACCCTGGGTCCTCATGTCCCCACCAAATAGCTCCCATCATGTCATTTTTTTCCCATTCTTCCTTTTCTTTCACCCTCTCACCTAACCCTGTACACCACCTCTAACCCCTCCCACCTGGCCACACCGAAATGCTGCAGGTACAAGCCACTAGCCCACTGCCTTCCCAGGTCTGCCCAGCCCCTGCCCACTGGCTCCCACTATGCAATTCTTTTTTCTCCCTTTCTTTACTTTCTTTCTCCTGCCCACCTAGCTCTGTATGACACCTCACTCCCCTTCCACCCTTCCACTGGCCCCCAGGTTTACCCTGCCCCAATACACCAACTACCCTTTTTTTCCTTTCTCTCTCATTTCTTTTCTTTGTTCTCCATACCTATCCCCATATGCCACCCTCCCCTTCTTGCCAGCCTTTGCAGTGCCATCATGACTACAGAATCTTCTGCTCAGGCTCACCATTACACCAGGCTCACACTGCCCCTCCCCTCCCACTACTCAACCAGCTGCTGAAGGGAGGGAAGAGAGCCCATACCACTCCATGTCCAACATCCTCATCTCTCCAGTAAGGGGCTATGAATGTTCCCACACCACTGGACCAACATCAGAAGCAGAAAACACACACCCTCAGCCACCTCATCAAACCATTGTACAGTGAAGTGGGCTTACCCTGCCTGATGTGCCCTGTCCACCTGGACAAGGTGGTGAAAGCTACTGTGCCCACAGACAAGCAAGTAGCAAAGTATGACAGGCTCACCCACCTAGACATATCAAAACAAAACAAAGAAGCAGGATGAAAAAAATGAACACACAATCAATAAATACAGAAAATAATACCTTAATGTCTTGGAGACAGCAACAAATATCAAAATATATAAATACGCAGGACAAGATAGCTCCAGCAAGTGGCCAAAATAAAGAAACAAATGACATTGCAATAGAAGAAAAGGCAATGGAACTATCTGATCTGGAATTCAAAAGACTAATACTTAGGGTTCTCTATGAAATTAGGAAAGACATTAAGGAAAACACAGACAAAACAAAGGAAAAAATAGAAAAAATCATGGAAAACACAAACAGACCTAACGAAAACAACCAAAACCAAGAATAATACAGACAAAACAATAGAAGAATTCAGGAAAATAATACAAGAACAAAAGGTCTAAATAAATAAACAATTAGAAATCATACAAAAACAGCAACTAGAAATCAAAAGACAGACAACAAAATTTCAGATAGACAACTCAACAGAAGGTTTTAGGAGCAAATATGAAACAATGGAAGAAAGATTCAGCGAAATTAAAGGTATATCCATGGATGCCACTATGTTTTAGGAAAAATGAGAGAAAAGAATGAAGAAAATCTGAGAATTATGTGGGACACAATCAAGAGCAAAAATTTGCGCATGATCAGAGTTTCAGAATAGGGGTATAAAATGGAAAACACAGAGAAGGTTGCTGAAGATTTGCTGCCAGAAAACTTCCCAAGTATCATGAAAGAAGAAAAGTTGACCATCCAACATGCTTAACGAATCCCTTTTGGGATAGACACCAAAAGAAAGTCACAAAGAAAAATCATAATCACACTTGCCAGAACCAAAGACAAAGAAAGAATCCTGAGAGCAGGTTGAGAAAAAAGAAAAGTCACTTACAAAGAAGAAACAGTAAGACTAAGCTCTGATTACTTGGCAGAAACTATGCAGGCAAGAGGCATTTGGATAACATATATAAAACCTTGAAAGAAAAAAGCTGCCAACAAAGAATAATATATCCTAAAAAACACTCTCTCAAATATGATGGTGAAATTAAAACATTTCCAGACAAACAGAAATTAAGGGAATTCATAAAAACCAAAACAAACTTATAAGAAATATTAAAAAGAGTCCTCCAGTTAGAGAACCAAAAACATCAGACAACAACTGGAGTCTAGGACACAGGATAGCATCAGTCAGATACCAACCTAGGTAAAGAACTCTAATAAAACAAAGCTGAAAGACTTAAAACAGGGAAACAGAGATGTCAATCTGTAAATGACAACAATATCAAAAAAATAAAAGGGGAAAAACGACATAGGTTTAGAACTTTTAAATGGACAGGAAGTCAAGGTGATATCAAGTAATAAAAGACTGGTTCAAACTTAGGAGGATGACGGTAAATTTCAAGGTAACTACAAGAAAGATAACAAACTTACTCATCAGAATAAAAAAGAAGAAAAGCATAAAGTTTCAGTAAACACCGAATCTATAAAAATGAAAGAAAAGAAAATCCACAAACAGAAGGAAGTCAGCATAGGAGAGCAAGAGGAATACAAAAAATGTCAGCAGCACACAAAAAAAATCACAATATGACAATAAACTCATATCTATCTATCGATAATCACAATGAATGTAAATGGTTTAATTGCATCTGTAAAGAGTGGCAGAATGGATTAAAAAACATGACCCATCATTATGCTGTCTACATGAGACACACCTTAGAAATAAAGACATAAATACATTAAAAATCAAAGGATGAAAAAAATATCTCAAGCAAACAGTAACCAAAAAAAGGGCACAAGTGCCAATACTAATCTCAGATAAAATAGGCTTTAAGGCAAAATCAACCATTAAACACAAGGGATGGCATTATATAATAATTAAAAGGACATAACCTTGATAAATATCGAGGCACCCAACAACAGGGATCCAAAATACATAAAACAAACTAACAGCACTGAAAAGAGAAACAGAGATCCACAATAATAGTAGGAGATTTCAACGCAGCATTCTCAGTATTGGACAGAACATCTAAAAAGAAACTCAACGAAGATATACAAGATCTAAAGGTCAAAATCAACCAACTTGACGTCATAGATATATATGAAACACTCCCCCCAACAGCAGCAAAGTATACATTCTTTTCCAACTCACATGGAACATTCTCTAGAACTGACCACATTTTAGGCCACAAAGCAACCCACAGTAAAATTCAAAACATCAAAATAATACAAAGCATCTTCTCTGATCACAACACCATAAAAGTAGAAATCAATAACATGAAGAACAAGGAAAAAAAATCAAATACATAGAAAGTGAATAACACCTTGCTTAAGAAATAACTTGGTAATAGAAAAGTCAAAAAGGGAATCAAAAAATACCTAGAATCAAATGAGAATGATAACACATCTTACCAAAACCTTTGGGATACAGCAAAGGCAGTGCTCTGAGGTCAATATAAAATACTTACAATAAACCTAACCAGCTCCATAAAAGAGCTATACAAAGAAAACTACAAAACGGTATTGCAAGATACCAAGAGAGACCTACATAAACAGAAAAAAATACCATGCTCATGGATAGGAAGACACAACATTGTGAAAAAGTCAATCCTACCCAAAATGATCTATAGATATAATGCCATCCTGATCCACATACCAAGAGCATTCTTTATCAAGACAGAAAACTAATCACCAACTTTATATGGAAAGGAAAAAGGCCCTGGATAAGCAAAGCATTACTGAAGAAAAGGAATGAAGTAGGAGGCCTCATGCTACCTGATCTCAGAATTTACTATACAGCCACGTTAGTCAAAATAGCTTGGTACAATGACAAATACATAGGCTAATGGAACAGAATAGAGAACTCAGATGTAAATCCATTCACCTATGGTCAGCTGATCTTTGACAAAGGATCAAAGTCCATTAAATGGGGAAAAGACAGTCTTTTTAACAAATGGTGCTGGCAAAACTGAATGTCCATCTGTTAAAAAGTGAAAAAAGTCACACCATACACAAAAAATAACTTAAAACGGATAAAACCTAAAATGATAAAGATCACGGAAGAAAAATTAGGGCCAACACTAGGGACCTTAATACATGACATAAATTCAATACAAATCGTAACTAACAATGCACAAAAACCAGAAGACAAACTAGATAAGCGGGAGCTCCTGAAAATTAAATACTTATGCTCATCAAAAGACTTCGGCAAAAGAGTAAAAAGAGAACCTACAGACTGGGAAAAAATTTTTGACTACGACATAACCAACAAGGGTCTAATCTCTAAAATCTACAAGATACTGCAACACCTCAACAACAACAAAAACCAAATAATGCAATTTAAAAATGGGCAAAGGATTTGAGCGGACACTTTATCAAAGAAGACAGTCAGCTAACAGACACATGAGAAAATGCTCGAGATCATTAGCCATTAGAGAAATGAAAATCAAAACAATGAGATACCATCTCACCTTGACATTACTGGCTCCAATAAAAACTAAACAGAAAATAACAAACATTGGAGAAGTTGTGGGGATACTGGAACTCTTATGCACTGCTAGTGGGAATGTAAAATGGTACAACCACTATGGAAAACAATATGACACCTCCTTAAAAAGCTACAAATAGAAATCCTATAACATCTAACAATCCCATTCCTGGGAATATAACCTAGAGAAATAAGAGCCATCACATGAACAGGCATATGCACACTCATGTTCATTGCAGCATTATTCACAATAGCAAAAAGATGGAAAGAACCTAAGTACCCATCAACAGATGAGTGGATAAACAAATTATGGTACATACACACAATGGAATATTACACAAGATAAAAAACAATGATGAATCCACAAAACATCTCAAGTATGGGTGAATCTGAAGGGCATTATGCTAAGTGAAATAAGTCAATCACAAAAGGACAAATATTGCATGAGATCACTATTATAAAAACTCAAGAAAAGGTTTACACACAGTCTCTGATGGTTATAAGGGAGGAGAGGGGTGGCAAGGAGAAATCACTAACTAGGTAGTAGACAAATGTTAACTTTGATGAAAGGAAAGAGAACACACAATATAGGGAAAGTCAGCATAACTTGACCAAGGCAAAGCCATAGAAGCTTCCTAAACACATCCAAGCACCTCAAGAAACCAAGTTACTGTGGCTGAGGGCTGGAGATCATGGTCTCAGGGGACATGTAGGTCAGTTGGCATAACACAGTTCATAAAGAAAATGTTTTACATCCTACTTTAGTGAGTAGTGTCTGTGGTCTTAAAAACTTGGGGGCAGCTATCTAAAATACATCTATTGGTCCTATCATGTCTGGAGCAAAGGAGAATGAAGAAAATCAAAGATACAAGGAAAATAACAGTCGAAAGGACTAATGGACCACATGAGCCACAGCCTCCACCAGCCTGAGACCAGAAGAAACAGATGGTGCCCGGCTACCACCACCGTCTGCTCTGACGGGGATACCAATAGAGGGTTCAGGACAGAGCAGGAGAAAAATGTAGAACAAAATTCAAATTCACAAAAAAAAGACCAGACTTACTGGTCTGACAGACTGGAGGGACCCCTGAGACTATGGCCCCCAGACACCCTGCTAACTCAGAACTGAAGCCACTCCTAAAGGCCACCTTTCAGCCAGAGATTAGATAGGCCCTATAAAACATACAATTATGCATGTGAGGAACACGCTTCTTAATTCAGTCAGGTATAGGAGACCTAATGGACAACACATGCCCAAAAGCAAAGACAAAAAGGCAGGAAGGGACAGGAAACCTGGACAAATGGACACAGGGAACCGACGATAATGGGAAAGGGGGAGAGGGCTGATATGTTTTGGGGATTGCAACCAATATCACAAAACAGTTTGTATATTAATTTTTGAATGAGAAACCAACTTGCACTGTAAACTTTCACCTAAAACACAATTTAAAAAAAGAAATCAAACAACATATCACACTGGGAAAATCTGCGGCGAAAGATCGCTTTAAAAAATTTAAAAAGTAAAGACATCACTTTGATGACTATGGTGTGCCTGACCCAAGCCATGCTCTTTTCAATAGCCTCATTGCATGCAAATGTTGAATAGTAAAAAAGGAAACAGAGGAAAAATTGATGCATTGGAATTATGGTGTTGGGGAAGAATATTGAATATACTGTGGGCTGCCAAAAGAATGAACAAATAAGTCTTAGAAGAAATACAAAGAGAATGTTCCTTAGAAGAGAGGATGGTGAAACTTTAGCTCATTTACTTTGGTTACGTCCTTAGGAAAGATCAATTGCTAGAAAAAACATTATGTTTGTAAAGTAGAGGGTGAAAGACACTGAGGGAAACCTTCCATGAGATGGATTGACACAATAGCCGCAGCAATGGACTTGCACATTGCAATGACTGTGAAGATGGTGAAGGACTGGCCGACATTTTGTTCATGTTACACACAAGGTTGCCATGTGTTGGAGAAGACTTGACGACAACTAACAATAATAACAACTACATTGTTCATCATGTTTCCTCTTATACTCAGCAGATCATTTAGCTCAAATTTAAATGATAATAGACAGTTCTTGGTTCTCTTCTTTCCGTACTACCCTTATCTATAAATAATGATGTATTTAATGATGCCCGTTAATTTGTCCTTCCTCTTGTTATTGAGGAAAGTTTGTTTTCTCTGGATAAACCTAATCTTATTACTTGTATTTAGGACCCTAAACATTCCAGAGTCCTTATTTATAATGTTCCGTTTATTGTACCATCTATTTCCTGAATTTGCAACTTTCTTGTCTACTATCTCTTTTCCATCAGAAATTTTAACATGCTCAAGATGTACCCATTAAAAAAAAAAAAAAAGTAGAACACAAAACTTCTCTCAACACTAACTCCCGATATGACTCCCCACACCGTGTCTGTCAGTTTATTGTACTGTGATGGCATGCGTGTTGCTGTGATGCTGGAAGCTATGCCATTTCAAATATCAGCAGGGTCACCCACAGTGGACAGGTTTTAGCGGAGCTTCCAAACTAAGACAGACTAGGAAGAAGGACCTGGTGGTCTACTTCTGAAAAAATTGGCCGGTGAAAACCTTATGAATAGCAGCTGAACATTGTCTGATATAATGCTGGAAGATGAGCCCCTCAGGTTGGAAGGCACTCAAAATACCCATATACCTGCTGCCTATATTTCTTTTCATCTTCTCAGTCAAGCATCTTGAAACATGTACTTACCCTTACAGTTCCCACTCCTTTACGTCCCAATCATTTCTCTTTCTAATGAGCTGTGGCCCCGGCTGCCATAGCTTCACTGGAATTACTCTTACTCAAATGATGCCCTCCTAGGATAATCATATATCCATGTTTGTCTGGCACTGTCTGAGTTTACAGCCTGTTATCCCAGTGTTATTACTAATAGCACCAACTTTCAATATCATAAGTGTTT
>NW_004444161.1:3607078-3608470 GCF_000243295.1 Trichechus manatus latirostris
TCCTTGTTAAAGCCATCCACTTGTGGTATTTCTGTTAGAGCAGCACTAGATGACTAAGACAGGTTTATTAGTCATTTTCATTCTTTTCCTAACCTCTTGTTCTTCTTATAACTTGCTTTTCTCCAGGATTTCATATTCTGCCATTTCTTTCATCAGATTACATGCTCTTCCTGGCAAGTGTTACTCAATTGCACATCTTCAGCTACTATTTATATTCAGACGACTCTAAATTCAGTAAAATTAATCAGTATTTTTTCTCTAGACTGCAGTTCCATGTCAAGTTTTCTGTTGACATCTCTATTTGTATGTCATTTGTATACTACTCAAATTCAACATGTCCATCACTAAAGGAAGCATTTCCCTCTCCCAATACTTTACCTTCTCCCAGTACTTCCTATCTCATTACATGGCATTCCTATTCATTCAGCTGTGAAATACAGAATCCCAGGCTTCATCATCACTCCCCTCTTTCCCTATTCTCACATCCAAACAAATTATGTTATGAATTCTTGGAAAACTTATATTTCCACAATTACCTCTGGCTCAAAGTTCCTTCTTGTGCTGAATCAGTTTATTTTATTGATTTTTTTCTTAGTTCATTATATACATAGTGCTCTTCTTTTTTAGCACAGATTAGAACCAGACTTCCAAATTTAACAGTTTTACCTATTTTTTTATTGAAAGCAAATATTAGATGCTTGAAGAAGTACAAAACAAGAAGAAAAAATTAAAAATCAATATAGTTCTGAACTGTTTTGATGTTTCAAATTATTTTAAAAATAAGAGTTTTTTAACATATTCCTAAACTGAGAGAATACAGATGTGTAAGGGGTCTTATAAACGTGTTCTAATTCCTTCATTTCACAGATAAAACCGAGGTTCAGAGGGATTCAGTAAAATGTTACTTTGTCTAATTTTAGATATATTGTTATATACATGTGTTATATTCTTTTTTAAATATAGATTGCTAATTCTCTAGTAAAATTAATTGTCTTGCTATCAAAAATGAATATTTGAAATTTATCTTTAAGATAACTTGATTTTAGACAATAATTCCAGGAGATTTGTGACCTCCTGCTGGTTAAATACTAACAGATAAAGGTTTGGTCAAAACAACCCTTTATTTTGGTGGAAGCAAAGGTAGGACTCTACCTGGAAATTTATTATAACAAGGATGAATGCATAATAAGCGTTAATTAAGAAAAGATTATTTTACATGTATTTGGAGGTTTCAAAGCAGTGAATTCACATTTTCTTTGCTATCGCTACTGTCACTTTCTAAGCTAAGTCAGCAAAGTCCAGGTGACTGATTTCAGGCCTTACTCATTATATCTCAAGACCTCATGGTGTCTCACTGTCTTTCTCAGTTCCATTTAACCAAGAGTTGCCCTT
>NW_004444162.1:0-1356 GCF_000243295.1 Trichechus manatus latirostris
TACTCCCTCTGCCTCTAAGCATTGCAGACCCTAAACCTGACTGTTCAGAAATGGGGTTAACACGGCTGAGGTGGAAAGAAGGCCTCTCTGATATTTGAAGAAGTCTTTCAGGGTTCAAAGTCTTCGGAACTTTCTAATGTTGTTGTTGTTAAGCGCCATTGAGGCGGTTCCAACTCATAGCTACCCTGTGTACAACAGAACAAAACACTGCCTGGTCCTGTACCATCCTCACAATTGTTGCTACATTTGAGCCCATTGTTGCAGCCACTGTGTCAATCCATCTCATTGAGGATCTTCCTCTTTTTCACTGACCCTCTACTTTACCAAGCATGACGTCCCTCTGCAGGGACTGGTCCCTCCTGACAACATGTCCAAAGTACATGAGAAAAAGTCTCGCTGCCATCACTTCTTAGGAGCATACTGGCTGTACTTCTACCAAGACAGACCTCTTTGTTCTTCTGTCAGTCCACACTATATTCAATATTCTTTGTCAGCACTGTAACTCAAAGGCATCAATTCTTCTTAGATGAAAATACCATGGCTTGGGTCAGGCGAACATTAGTCCTCAAAGTGAGATCTTGGCTTTTGAACACTTTAACGAGGTCTTTTGCAGAAGATTTGCCCAATGCAACGTGTCATTTGATTTCTTAACTGCTGCTTCCATGGGTGCTGTTTGTTGATCCAAGTAAAATGAGATCCTTGACAACTTCAATCTTTTCTCCATTTATCATGATGTTGCTTGTTCATCCAGTTGTGAGGATTTTTGTTCCTTATGTTGAGGTGTAATCCATACTGAAGGCTGTAGTCTTTGATATTCATCTGTAAGTACTTCAAGTCCTCTTCACTTTCAGCAAGCAAGGTTATGTCATCTGCATATCACAGGTTGTTAAGGAGTCTTCCTGCAATCCTGATGCCCCGTTCATCTTCATATAGTCTGGCATCTCAGATAATTTGCTCAGCATACAGACTGATTGTGTTAGGTGCCATTGAGTCAGTTCCGACTCATAGGAACCCTATGTACAATGAAGGAAACACTGCCCGGTCCTGTGTCATCCTCACAATTGTTGTTATGCTTCAGCCCATTGATGCAGCCACTGTGTCAATCCATCTTGTCAAGGGTCTTCCTCTTTTTTGCTGACCCTCTATTTTATCAAGTATGATGTCCTTCTCCAGGGATTGGTCCCTCCTGATAACATGTCCAAAGTATGTGAGATGAAGTCTCGCCATTCTTGCTTCTAAGGAGCATTCTGGCTGTACTTCTTCCAAGACAGATTTATTCATTCTTCTGGCAGTCCATGGAATATTCAATATTCTTCACCAACACCATAATTCAAAGGTGTCAATTCTTCTTCAGTC
>NW_004444162.1:3160-7213 GCF_000243295.1 Trichechus manatus latirostris
TATTTTCCACATACCGATCTTTCTTCTTTGTTTCCAGTTTTTGTATTCCAATCACCAGTAATGGTCAAGGCATCTTGATTGCATGTTTGGTAAAATTCAGACTGCAGACGTTTGCAAAAATCTTTAGTTTCTTCATTGTGGCCTTAGTGATTGGCATGTAAATTTGAATAATAGTCGTCATTAACTGATATTCCTTTTAGGCATATGGATATTATCCTATCACTGATAACGTTGTACTTCAGGATAGATCTTGAAACAGTTTTAGAACTACAGAATAACTATGAAGGTAGAGGATAGAGTTCCCATATAGCCCACACCCAGTCACCCTATTATTAATATGTTACATTAGCTATGAATTAGAACTGAATTTATGGCAACTAGTACCAATAATAGCAGTGTGCTACATTTATTACAATTATTGGACCAATATTGATATGTCATTACTATACATTTTTATTATAAACTAAATAATAATAATTATTAACTTTTGTCTATATTTTATTTCTACCATTTATCTGTCAGTTTATGTTACTGTGATACTGGTAGCTATGCCACCAGTATTTCAAATACCTGCAGGCTCACCCATGGTGGACAGGTTTCACAGAGCTTTCAGACTAAGACAAACTGGGAAAAAGACCAGGAGGTCTGCTTCTGAAAAAACTATCCAGTGAAAATCTTATGAATAGCAGTGGAACATTGTCTGATATAGTGATGGAAGATGAACCCCTCAAGTACTCAAAATACGACTGTGGAAGAGATGCCTCCTCAAATAGAGTTGACCTTAATGATGTAGATATAGTAAAGCTTTGGGGACCTTCATCTGCTGATGTGGCATGATTCAAAATGAGAAGAAACAGCTGCAAACATCCATTAATAATGGGAATGTGGAATGTACAAAGGATGAATATAGGAAAATTGGAAGTCGTCAGAAATGAAATGCAACACAAAAAGATGGATATCCTAGGCATTAGTTAGCTGAAGTGGACTGGTATTGGCCATTTTGAATCAGACAACCATATGGCCTCTATGCTGGAAATGACAAATTGAAGAGGAATGGCATCACATTCACCATCAAAAAGAACATTTCAAGATCTATCCTGAAGTACGACGCTGTCAGTGATAGGATAAAATCCATTTGCCTACAAAGAAGACCTGTTAATGCGACTATTATCCGAATTTACATACCAACTACTAATGCAAAAATGAGGAAACTGAAAATTTTTACAAGCTTCTTCAGTCTTAAATTGACCAAAAGTGCAATCAGGATGCCTTGACAATTACTAGTGATTGGAATGCAAAAGTTGGAAACAAAGAAGTTTCGGTAGGTGGAAAATATGGCCTTGGTGATAGAAACGATGCCAGAGATCGCATGATAGAATTTTGCAAGACCAATGACTTCTTCATTGCAAATATCTTTTTTTCAACAACAAAAATGGCAACTATATACAGGGACTTCACCAGATGGAATACACAGGACTCAAATTGACTACATCTGTGGAAAGAGACGATGGAGAAGCTCAATATTGTCAGTCAGAACAAGGCTAGGTTTGACTGCAGAACAGACTATCAATTGCTCAAATGTAAGTTCAAGTTGAAGCTGAAGAAAATTAAAATAAGTCTACAAGAACCAAAGTATAACCTTGAGTATATCTCACCTGAATTTAGAAACCATCTGAAGAATAGATTTGGCACAACATTGCTCTATAGACAGAAGCATCATGCTGTCCCTCTGCAGCAAAGACCTGAAAAACTAAGTAAAACAGATACAAACATCAGTTCTGGAACCCTAAGCAACAAACAAAGGGAAAAAGAAGTCAATCAAGCACCAAATGGAATAAGGAACTGACAGAGAAATGAGAATGAGGGGAGCTATGGAGTGGAGGCCCACTACCAGCTAATGTGGCATGGATTTGCCATCTTGGAGTACAGCCACTAAGGAACGCAGACAGGGACTATGGGAAGGCAACTTCATGGAGCTCCCAACAGGATACAGAGCTCCCAGTAACCAGGGATACATGCTTTCCCATCCCCCACCTTTCTTCCCTGTATGTGGTCTTTGCCACTTTCCAGTGGGCCAGAGAGACACCAGCTCACTGCCACTGAGGTCTGCCCTGCCCCCACCAGCCAGCCTCTTCAGTGACATTTTTTTTGTTCTGTTTTGTTTCTTTGTTTTTTGTTATTGTTTTTCTGGCTTTTTTTCTTGCTTCTCTCTCTCTCCCTTCCTTCCTTTCCTTTCTCCCACCCAGCTAGACCTGTGTGCCATCCACTCCCCTTCTTGACAGGCTGTGCCACATCACTCAGCTAGAGAGCCACTGGCCCATAACTGCCTTGGGTTTGCACTGGCCATGCCAGCAGGCTCTCCTCAGCACCATTTTTTATTTTATTATTATTATTTTTTCTGGTTTCTTCTCTCTCTCCCTCTTCCTTTCCTTTCCCAGCCCACCTAGCCCTGTGAGCTGCCTCCCCCACTTCTCAACAGGCAGTGCTGCACCACTCAGATAGAGAACCACTGTCACATGGCCTCCCTGGGTCTAAGCTACCCCAACAGCTGGCTTCTTTGGCACCATGTTTTTTTTATTTGTTGTTGTTGTTTTTTCTTTGTTACTTCTCTCTCTATCCCTTCCTTCCTTCCCTGTCTCCCATTCACCTTGCCCCATGTGCCATTGCTGCCCCTGCTCAATGGACTTTGTTCCACTGCTTGACTGGTGGGCCACTGGCACATGGCCTCCCCAGGACTGCACTGCCCCCTCCAACTAGCTTGCTCAGTGCCATATTTTTGGTTTGTTCACTTTGTTCTTTTTTTCTGTTTCTTCTCTGTCTCTCCTTTCCTTCCTTTCCTTTCTCCCACCTTCTTAGCCCTGTGCACCACACCTGCCCCTTCTCAAGGGTCTGTGAGGCACCACTTGGCCGAAGAGTCTCTGGCGCACAGCCTCTCTGGGTCTGCCCTGCCATCACTGACCGGCTTTCTCAGCGCCATTTTATTTATTTATTTATTTTTGTTTTTTTTCTTTTTCTTTTGTTGTTGTTTCTTCTCTCTCCCACCTGCCTTCTTAACAGGCTGTGCTGTATCACTCGGCTGCAGAGCCTCTGGCACAAGGTCTCCCCAGACCTGTGCCACCCCCACAGGCCAGCTCCCTCAGTGACATAATTTTAATTTTCTTTATCTTTCACTTTCCTTTTCCTTCTCCCTCCCACCTAGGCCCTGTGCTGCATCAGCCCCTTCCTGACAGGCCGTGCAGTGCCATCCAGTAAGAGAAACATCAGCTCGCTGTCACCTGAATTCTGCCCACCCCAACTGCCAGCTCCCTCAACACTATATTTATTGTTTTTGTTGTTGTTGTTGTTTTATTTTATTTTATAGTTGGTTGCTTGGTTTCTTCTCTCTCTCTTTCCCCTCTTTCCTTTCCTTTTCCTACCCACATAGCCCTGTGCACTGCCCACGCCCCTCCTTGATAGGCCAAGCCACATTGCTCTTCTAGAGAATCACTGGCACATGGCCTCAATGGAACTGCACTGCCCCCACCTGCCCAATCCTACAGCACTGCCATTTTATTTACTTTCTTTTCATCCATTCTTCTTTTTAAAAAATTTTTTGCTTTTGTTTCTTTCTCTTCTTTCACTCACCCACTTAGCTCCACACATCACATCCTGTCACTTCCCTCCTGCCCATCTGTACCACATACTGAGCACCATGCCCCCAAGCAGCATAGACATGGTCTCCAGGACTCAGCCCAGCACTGCCCCTTGGCCGCGCCCTGTTGACCCAGTTCATGCCGCAAACTACCCATCGCTGCCCCCTCCAACCCCACTGGACCTGCCCTGCTGCACCAAAACTGAGTTACTGGCCCTGCCCGCCTGGACAAGGTGGTGAGAAGTATCATACCCACAGGGAAGCAAATAACAAAACACCCCAGCCTGCCTGCCTAGACATAACCAAATAAAACAAAAATCAGGCTGAAGCAAACAAATCTACACTCAATATATGAAGTAAATAATTCCTGAATGTCCCAGAGACAGCAGACAATATCAAAACATTAAAAAAAAAAAAAAAAA
>NW_004444162.1:26524-27520 GCF_000243295.1 Trichechus manatus latirostris
GGATTCATACCAGGTATGCAAGGATCGTTCAATAATAGAAAGTCAATCAACTGTAATCCACCACATGAATAGAACAAAAGAAAAGAAACACATGATCATCTCAACCAACACAGAAAAGGCATTTGATAAAGTCCAACAAACATTCCTAATAAAAATTTCAATAAAATACGTATAGAAGGGAAATTCCTCAACATAATAAAGGGCATCTATACAAAATCAGTAAGAAGGACCCAGCAGTCTACTTCTGGAAAGAATTAGCTAGTGAAAAGCTTATGAAAAGCAGTGGAACATTGTCTGATATAGTATCAGAAAATGATTTCCCCAGGTTGGAAGGCACTCAAAAGACAACGCGGAAGAGCTGCCTCCTCAAAGTAGAGTCAACTTAATGACATGGATGGAGTCAAGCTTTCAGGACCTTCATTTGCTGATGCGGCATGACTCAAAATGAGAAGAAACAGCTGCAAACGTCCATGAATAATTGGAACCTGGAATGTACGAAGTCTGAATCTAGGAAAACTAGAAATCGTCAAAAATAAATGGAATGCATAAACATCAATATGCTAGGCATTAGTGAGCTGAAATGGACTGGTATTGGCCATTTTGAATCGGACAATCATATGGTCTACTATGCCTGGAGTGACAAATTGAAGAGGAATGGTGTTGCATTCATCGTCAAAAAGAGCATTTCAAGATCTATCCTGAAGTACAATGCTGTTAGTGACAGGATAATATCCATACACCTACAGGAAGACCAGTTAATATGATTATTATTCAAATTCAGGCAGCAACTACTAAGGCCAAAGATGAAGAAATTGAAGATTTTTACCAACTTCTGCGGTCTGAAATTGATCGAACATGCAATCAGGATGCATTGATAATTATTGGTGATTCGAATGTGAAAGTCGGAAACAAAGATGAAAGATCGGTAGTTGGAAAATATGGCCTTGGTGACAGAAACGATGCTGGAGATCGCATGATAGAATTTTGCAAGACCAA
>NW_004444162.1:29985-30893 GCF_000243295.1 Trichechus manatus latirostris
TACGATGCTCATGGATAGGAAGACTCAACAGTGTGAAAGTGTCAATCCTACCCAAAGTGATCTACAGATATAACACAATCCTGATCCAAATACCAACAGCATTCTTTAAGGAGATGGAAAAACTAATCACCAACTTTATATGGAAAGGAAATTGGCCCTGGATAAGCAAAGCATTATTGAAAAAAAAGAACAAATAGGAGGCTTCACAATACCTGATCTCAGAACCTACTATACAGTCACGGTAATCAAAACAGCTTATTATTGGTACAACAACAGACACATAGACCAATGAACAGAATTGAGAACCCAGGTGTAAATCTATCCACCTATGGTCAGTTGATCTTTGACAAAGGACCAAAGTCGATTAAATGGGGAAAAGACAGTCTTTTTAACAAATGAGACTGGCAAAACTGCATGCTCATCTGTAAAAAAATGAAACAGGATCCATACCTCACACCATACACAAAAATTAACTAAAAATGGATCAAAGAGCTAAATATAAAACGTAAAATGATAAAAATTATGGAAGTAAAAATAGGGACAATGCTATTGTTGTTGTTAGGTGCCGTCAAGTCCCCTGAGGGACTGAATTACTGGGGCTGAGGGCTGGGTCCGTGATCTTGGGGGACATCTAGGTCAATTGTCATAACAGTTCACAAAGAAAATGTTCTACATCCTACTTTGGTGTGGTCTTAAAATCTTGTGAGTGGCCATCTAAGATACATCTATTGGTCCCATCATGTTCAGAGCAGAGGAAAATGAAGAAAACCAAAGACACAAGGGAAGTATTAGTCCAATGGACTAATGGACCACATAAACCACAGCCTCCACCAGTCTGAGCCCAGAAGAAGTAGATGATGCCTGGCTACCACCAACAGTTCTGACAGGGATCACAGTAGAGGGTCCTG
>NW_004444162.1:31551-48221 GCF_000243295.1 Trichechus manatus latirostris
TTAAATCATCCATGGGGGAACTGGCTGGAGACTTTGAGAAGTCCTGATGACTTCAGTCTACACCACTTATTCACCTCACCCACACCAGAGATATTTCTTTCCTGGCTGGCATCCAGGGCCTCAGTGTTCACTTTCTTCTGTGCTCATTCTCTCTCATTTTTGAGACTTCACTCTGAGTCTCTCTTTGAAAACACCTCTGTTAGGTCATTACTGTTGTTGTTAGGTGCCTTCATATTGGTTCTGTTTCAAAGTGACCCTATGTACAACAGAACGAAACACTGCCCAATCTTGTGCCATCCTTACAATCATTGTTATGCTTGAGACTGTGGTTGCAGCCACTGTGACAATCCATCTCGTTGAGGGTCTTCCTCTTTTTTGCTGACCCTCTACTCTACCAAGCATGATGTCCTTCTCTAGGGACTGGTCCCTCCTGATAACATGTCCAAAATATATGAGACAAAGTCTCACCACCCTCGCTTCCAAGGAGCAATCTGGCTGTATTTCTTCCAAGACAGACTTGTTCGTTCTTCTGGCAGTTCATGGGTATATTCAATATTCTTTGCCAACAGCATAATTCAAAGGCATCAATTCTTCTTCGGTCTTTCTTATTCATTGTCCAGCTTTCACATGCAATTTTCATTAGTTCACTAATGAAAAGTCATTAGCTCATTCCATATTCAGGGATAGCTTGTACCCTCAAAGCAAGCTCTGATTCTTGGAAGTGGTCAGGAAATTCCTCTCATATCCACCCAATTGCAGTCCCATCTTTTCTCTCCATTGTTCTCATTCCAACTACCCAGGCAGAAGTCTCAACCCTTTTCTTTCTGGTACTTCCCACAGTGTATGTATATGGGACTTTCCTGTTTCCAGTCTTCTTAGCGTAACTTGAAACAGACTTGAGAGTGCTTACTTAAGGGGCAGAAAAAGCCACTAGAAAAGAAGAGATTAAAGATGATGAAAAAGGAGAGCTAATGGATACAGCAAAATCTCAGAAGAAATGGGAGGAGACTTGGGGTTTGGAGCACAACTAATTGAGAAGGAGGGAAGGAGGAAAAGAAAGAGAGGTGTTGGGATAAAGTAGGGACAATGATAAGATGGTTCATTCCCATAAACCCAAACCAAACCCATTGCCGTGGAGTTGATTCTGACTCATAGCAACCATATAGGACAGAGTAGAACTGCCTCATACGATTTCCCAGGCTGCAAGTCTTCACGGAAGCAGATTGACACATCTTTTTCCCTTGGAGTTGCTGGTGAATTCGAACCACCGACCTTTTGATTAGCAGCCGATTGCTTTAACCACTGCACCACCAGGGATTGTCTTCATTCCCATAGCTTGTTTTTTAGTGAAAGGAGAAAAGGTTCTCTGCCAAAAGTGCATGTGGGCAAGAATTATAGAAAGTAATAGTAAATTAAGTACAGCTTTGAGGAGAATGGGAGAAAGAAGTGCTTGGGAAAAAAAATCATGACTTCTCCCATCACATTGCAAGTCTCACTGAGACTGGCTATAACTTTTATGAGCCATTAATGGCACTTGCTAGCCATTTTGGTAGGCTTCATGTTAGCACATAGACCTTAAATATTTCCACAGAGTTTCTTTAAAGGAATTTGTGATTCAAAAAGGTAAGCCCCACTGCTCTAGGCAATCATGCAAATTTTCCTGACTCAGAGCTTCTATCCCGGAATGCCTTAGAACTGCTAAAACACCTCTATCTGGATTTGAAATAAAAGAGACAGAAGGTACTGGGGTGCAGGGGGTTGGGGGGTGGATTTACATTCTCATAACTTTCCTTCATCACGGGCATTATTTTGGTATGTTGCCAATCACCAATCAAGTCTGGGTAGTGCCTGCATTCCAAAACAATTGTGCAAGAATATATTATTTTATGAACAATAAACTATTGTAATGTTTCTTACTTCCAATATTGGGTCTTAAAGAACACCACATCACTTGTTCTCTTGATTATTTTCTCATGAACCTTGAGTATTTGATTTATGCCCAACTGTTTCCACATCTCAAAACATTTTGGTATTTTATAATCAAATTTTAATCTTCTAAACTAGATGATTCAGAGAAAATACTTAATCCATCAAAATAACTCCAAACCATGTGCTTTTCAAATCACCCCAAAATGGCATCTAGTTTCCATCATCTTTGGATTGTAAAGGCTTTGCAATTTATGACTATTGGCTTATTTCCAGTTCCCTGAGCTGTCAGTGCTATACTAATACCATCCTCCAGAGATATTGTGGCACGATTTCACAGAGATATCTATGGGTTCAGATTAGCAGGAATAATTGATGAATTTTCTGAGTTACAGCCATCAGCTTTGAACTCTGTTCCCAAGTGCCCTTATAGTTTACCAGAAGCAGATTCTACCCTTGAATGGGAAATAAGTTAAATGAAAAGAGAAAAGAAACTACAATTATTAAGTGCCTATAATAAGCCAGGTACTCTACATATATTATCTCATTTAAATGTAGGGAGTTTTTGCCATATGGCAAGAAAATGAAGGCTCAGAGTTTCATAGTTTACCTAAGGACACACATAAGGGGTTAGAACCCAGGTAGTTCTGATTCTTGAGCTTTTGGTCTTTTCACTACTCCATTCTCTTGATTTCTACTAACAATTGTACAAACTAGAGTAAACACCTCCAAAACTCTATCCTAACAAATTCCATCAGGGGTATGAACTCTTTCACATAAATTTTTTCATTCCCCCACTGAATACACAGTATGGCAGTGAATTTGGTCCACCAAGACAGTAATGGTAGGGGAAAATGTCACAGGTGAAAAGAAAACACACAACTCGTTGCTTAGCAGATACCAAGTTTCTCTTAAGGGCAATGGAAAAAATTGGAAGCAAACAGTGGTGATGGCTGAACATCATGGTGAACATAATTAATGTCACTGAATTGTACATGTAAAAAATGTTGAAATGGCAAATGCTTTCTTACATATATACTTGCCACAATAAAAAAAAGAATACATACAGAAATGAGTTCTAATAACTTTACAGACTTAAACTAAGGCTGGAAATAGAAGACTGGAAAAATAAAAAGCATATCTAATAGTATACCAAGTGAATAAAAAAAAACAATTATCACAAAGTTAATTTCCCCAAGAAAAGGTCTTTTCCCAGTGTAAGTAGGAATTTATTATTCATATTATTGGGAATAACTGCCCTTATTTCTATGTTTAGAAAGTACACATAGACATTGCTGATTATAAAACATGTATAGCATGTAATCGTCCAACATAATTCAAGTTTGAAGAGGCAAAATAAAACCACCCCTTCAGAAATTCCTTTCTGGTATTTTATTTTGTTCTTAAGAGATCTGTTTTTAAAGAGCTAGAGGACTTTACTGTTCAATAGAATTACTTACTTTCTCACTTCAATATAGCCTTCAAATTATTTTCATTATTCTACTACAAAAATGAATACAATTTTATCAATAAAAAAACAACAAAAACCAAACATATTGCCTTCGAATTGATTCTGACTCATGATGATCCTACATATTACAGAGTAGATCCAAACTCCGTAGGGTTTTCTTGGCTGTAATCTTTATGGCAGATTACCAGGACTTTCTTCTATGGCACTGACAGGTGGGTTCAAATCACCAACTTTTTGGTTAGTAATTGAACACAAACCATTTGCACCACCCAGGGACCTTATCAATAAAAGAGCTTTTAAAATTAAATTCAAATGCTTTTCCTTTTCTTTATTCTTTAAATTACATTTCTACCTCTTGCCTTAGCAGAAAAGCAACGACAATAACAAAAACAAAAACTTAGCTTGAGGAGCAGTATTTGTTGTGGTGGGTTAAGGGTCTTAGATCCCTGGGTCAAACAGGACTGAGTTCACCACTCATGAGTTACATGACCTCATACAAGTTACTGGAGCTCTCTAATACTCAATTTTCTCATTCTTGAAATGGGATCTCAGTACCTTCCCAGAATCATCATGAATATTACATGAGGCATATAGAACATTTATACCATGTCTGATAATGCCTTTCATTCAATGAATGCTGGACATCATTAGCTCTTAATTATGGATTGGTACATGGTAAGACATAGAGCCTACTCATCTGAAGACCTGGAAATTCTAGGAGACACAGTTATATAAATATTTCCATTTCATTATCTAAACTGTACTACTATGCTTGATAAGACCTCTCCTGCAGAAACGGCATTTGGATCTGTCCTGCGGGTTCCTGTGAATGCCCTGAGATTGTGTGAATGGTTCCACCCTCATATAATGTGAAAACATAAGAAGATGCTGATAATTTCAAAGGTTACAATTTTCTTAATTTTTTTTTTTAACCATCTCTTCCCTTGTCTATCAAATCATTTTTCCTTCTCTTTCATCAATCAAATCATATTTACTGAGCACTGGGTTGGTAGCTTCTGCAGTAGGAGAGAATTATAAGGTTTGATCCTTTGAAACTGTGGAAAAGGCAAAAATTATGGCAAAAAAAAAAAAAGAAACTTCAGTTCAGGATGATGGATTGCTCAGTGTGAAATAGCAAGATACAAAGGAGTTCACAGTAGAGAAGCTTTTGTAAGTGGGAAAAAGATACAAGTTTTTTTTTTACATCACCTGCCCTCCAGCCTAGCTGTCTCTGATTTTCAAATGGCATGCTCTCAAAGTCAACAGATCCAGTAAATGGGAGGATGATTGGTTTTTCTTGGGTCCTGTGAGATTTAACTTTAGGGAATATGAATTAACTTGTTTCAGCTAATTTTAATAGAATAGGGAAATAGGAGGGGCTACTCCCTAGATCCCAATAACACTGATGTATGCCCCTCCCAACAGTCCCTATTCAACTCCCTATGTACAATATTCAACATTCCCTTTCATTGCCAATTTCAGACTCACCCTGACTGAAAGAGGAAGGAAGCAGTTGGACTGTGTTGGCTACAAAGTGTGGCACAAATAGTGTTAGCCTAGCTTGAAAATAGCCACTGAGGATTTGAGTGACTAGAGTCAAAACACCAATTTCTACCATTAAAAAATATAAACTTCAACACTTCCTTTCCTCTCAAGCTGTTTTCCAAAATGGCTTTGTGTTTCACATTACGATAACCTGCAGCCCACCTCTTCGGAGATCCATTTGGAAAGCAAGCAAACTCTTTCCTGCTCTTCTTAGTGTCTCCTGCATTTACACTTTCTTCAGTAAATGGTGGGGGATGGGGGGAGCATTATTCTACACAGTTAGGGCAGAAGAAATTGCCAAGTTTGTGCTTATTAACGATGTGATGACATATTTCTCAGTAGAACCTCTTTGTTCTCAGTAGTCTAGTTACACCTCTTTTTAATAGCATGAGTTGCAATTTAGCTACAAAATTTGAAAGTTACTAGAAGAGTTATTCAATGGCAAGAAAAGGAAGGGGAAGTTTGTCCTGAAAAAAGATGGGGAGAGAGGTGGATCAGATGTACAAAATCCTTAACTTTTATAGAGAATGGCATAACTTGTTGCTGTTGAGTCGATTCTGACTCATAGCAACCCTTTAGACAGAGTAGAACTTCCCTATAGGGTTCCCAAAGAGCACCCAGTAGATTTTTTTGGTTAGCAGCTGAGTTCTAAACCACTGCACCACCAGGGATCCACAAAAAATGGCATAAGGATCATCATAATTACTACTTTGATTTCCATAATTCACACTCTTTTATTTCAGAATACTTCCCAGGAGATCTCCAATTTTAATCGTTTCTGGCAAAGATAATTATTATTTCTCATGAGAGGAATCTAAATAAGAGATGAGGAGGAGCAGCTGACCAAAGGTCAGAGAGAGCACAAACAGCGGATCCAAAAGAGGAAGGCAACTGGTGCTTCACACTTGCCCTCTAGAGGAACTTAAATAAATTCTTCCTCAAAATCATTGAACAAGTAATTTTGTGACATGTCTAGTTATTATGTATCTAGACCTCGTGCATAGAGAATCATGCAATCCCTACTTAGAGGAATATATATATATTTTTAAAAAAACCGTTGCTGTGAGTCAATTCTGATTCATAGCAACCCTATAGGACAGAGGAGAACTGCCCCATAGAGTTTCCAAAGAGCGCCTGGTGGTTTCGAACTGCCGACCTTTTGGTTAGCAGCTGAGCTCTTAACCACCATGCCACCAGGGCTCCAGAGGAATATATATTTAAGAAAAGTAAAATGAGTAGAGCAATACATATACAGGCTAACCAATAAATGTTTACATTATTATATAAGATAATTAACAAGTAGGTCGTAGAAAAGGCATTTTAAGGGTGGGAGACAAGGATGAGGCACAACCTAGTTAAAGAAATAATTCTATTTCCAGTTCAGCTGTATCTATGGGCAAAGCCTTGAATACAAGCTAGAAGTTTTTATGAAGAATTATTTCAGGCTTCAGACTTGGATGGATGCCACAAGTGTCTTGGAAGAATAACCTGGAGATCTACGTCTGAAATATCAGTTACTGAATACCCTATGGAGTACAGTTCTATTCTCACACACGTGGGGTCACCATGAGTTAGAGTTGATTCCATGGCAACTGGTTTGGATCATTCAGTGCTTGGTGACTGTTCTTTTATTCATTCATTTCTTCCATTTTTTGTGAGTGGCAACCATGCTCTAGTGTCTATGTTGTGCCAAGATTTTAGCTTCTGCCTTCACTGAATTCCCACTCCAGTTACAGGGCTAGACTTAAAACCCACAACCGCTGCTGCCTCTGTGTACTGGGACAGATGGGAGTCTCATGGCGAGAGGGTAGTTTATCTGCAGAAGCTTCCTGATCTACTTCAGCTACTAATGCGAATGGTGACTCTTTCCCCTACTTAGTGTTGAAGTGCAGCTGGCTCTTTTGCTCCCCCTCAAGTCTCCCACCCCCACTAGTATGTGGTCTATAGGGGTTGAGGAAGAAGACAGAGAGGAGGAATGAAAACTGGAGATGAAAAGAGCCCCTTAGAAAGCAGTAGAACTGGGACTGTACTACTTATTAGTATAATTCCTAATAAGTAGTTCTTAGCCAATTTTTTCTGTCTTTCTGTCACATCTATTTATCCATTTAACATCATCAAAATTCCTGGGAGGTGTAAATGATTAACAAGCTTAGCAGCTAACCAAAAACTTGAGGGTACAAATCCAACCAGAGGCATCTTGGATGAAAGACTCATAATCTACTTCTGAAAAATCAGTCATTGAAAACCCAGTGGATGAATTGTACATGTAGAAACAGTCGAATTTGTTGTATATTTTGCTGTGTATATTCACAACAACAACAACAAAACAAATCAAAAAACAAAACAAAATGCTACAGAGCACAGTTCTACTCTGACACACATAGAGCCACCAAGAGTCAGGGTTGACTCAGCAATAGGTATTTGTTATCTCCACACATATTTTAAAAACCACCTTAACTTTAATGAGTTGTTATGTCTAGTTAAAAAGAAGCTGTCAATTATCCAACAAATATTTACTGAATGCCTATTATTTGCCAAATTCTGGGATATCATAGTCTACTTTATTTGTTTCTATTTAAACATTGACCAGATGAAAAACCAAACCCACTGCCTTCAGGTCGATTCCGACTCATAAAAACAAACAAACAAACCCGTTTAGGTTGATTCCGACTCATAGCGACCCTCTAGGGCAGCGTAGAACTCGCCCTCATAGAGTTTCCAAGGAGGCCTGGATTCAAACTGCTGACCTTTTGCTTAGCAACTGTGGCACTTAACCACTACACCACCATGGTTTCCAACTCACAGACACACTAATAATTATAAAGTCTAATCGTGATACTAAAAACCAAACCCATTGTTGCTGAGTCGATTCCGACTCATAGCAGCCCTATAGGTATGCCGATAATTAGCTGTGTGACCTTGGACAATTTACTTTATCTCTCTGGACCATAGATTCTTCTTGTCCAAAATCAAGGGACTATGATACCTAACTAAGATTCCCTTTAGTTCTACCATCCTGAAGTCATCTCTTCCCTCAAGGGAAGAAAAAAATATATAAGCTATTCAAGTAAAAATACAACCATTTTAAAAATACATAGTATCACATTAGTTTTCAAACAACTGACACTAATAAACCAAATCTTATATAAAGAAAAACTTTAAAAAAAAATTTTTAAAGCTCAATTGCTTAGGCGTGAGATCAATCTTTAAGCACATGAATTTCTTTTCCACCAAAAATGTTCTATTTTCCATAAGCTATTATATGAAATTGTCCCTAAAATTTTACTTAAATACATTTTGGGAGAGAAATTTAGCATAACAGCAGCTTGCTCTTGGACCTCATACAAGTGACGGAAGGAACAGAAAGGATTCAGGGTGGTGCAGCTGCAGCAAACGCAGACAAGAGCATGGCCCTAGTGGACACAGCTCCAGCGAGGTTCATATGCCCTGGTGGAAAAAAAGTACAAATCATACCTAGTTTTTTTTTTTTTTAAATGAGGTTTGACTCCCTTTCCATATTTCACAGTGGCTCCAGCTGATACGGCCTCAGAAGACTGAATTTAAATGAATAGTACCCCAATTGTTGTATTGAGTGTCAGCTTGCAGATTTTTGAACATTTGGACTTGCTGGATTTGACAAACTGACAAACTTAAAACAAAGGAGAAATAGCTAAATGTAAGATAATAAATTCATAAATTTGAAGGGAAGGAGAGGTGGCTTGAGTGAGGGTTATGAGGGTGGCATTTTTTCTTTTATTAACTGCTAGAGAGGAAATGAGGCTTAAAGTATTGAAGGGATGATGAGGGAGAGGGGAAAGAGGGATCAGGTAAATGGATTGCAAAAACACTACAGAAAGGTCAAAGGGTGTGCGCTGAAAAGTTGGTTTTAACAACTGATTCTGTTACACAGAAACAGGAGCCAATAATCTGGAATCCCCTGATATTAACTCTTAAATATCTTAATTGGCATGCTTTCTCAAGCAAAGCCATCAGAAGACATGTTCTTCTCCTCATTCCTCAAACCCATGTTAAAATCTTTGAATGGTAAATTTATTACTTGTGATAACTCCTGAAAACCATCACTTTATTATTCCTTTGCTTTAGGCTTCCCAAACATCAGTCACAGATCTCAGGAGAGCAATAACTGCAAGAAAACATCAACAGAGATGCTGTGACTATTCATAATGCTTGCATGCCATTATTTATGTCACAACAGCAAGACACTGGGAAATTTTAAAAGAAAAGGTGTTAGAGAAAGGACTATTTGGGTTAAGTCACTATGGTAATAAGAATGGCTCTATTAGCTGGTCACTTAACAACTTCCACAGAACCTGATTGCCTTCCAGGGAAACACTTCATTTTATTTCCCCTTAATCCACTCCCTCTCCTGCCCATCACACCTTTAATAACCCTACGTCATATGCTCATGAATCTTTCTACTTCTACATCATAGATTTTTACATTTTAATATTAGAGCTAGTCATCGTGTTAGTTTGATTTATTGTTTTCCTCTTTTAAAAAGTCCACATACTTTTTCTGTATACTATAAATAACAAAGCATGACTCCAGATTGAATAACAAAGTTGTAATTCATGCTCAGGACTTAGCTGCCATTCCTAAAGCCTTGAGCCGCACCCCTGGGAATCGTGAGGTCAGTAGAGGCTGGTGATTGAATTAAGGCCCTGCAGTCAATCAGGAATCTCGGACTATTCAAAGTATTCCTACAGATGACAAGTTATTAATGCTTTGAAATTAAAGTCAGAACTACAGTAGATTGGATGTTAGTTTAATAAGGACAGCTATTTTTTCCTACTTAATGAGGCAGGAGACTTTTTTCTACTTCTTATAGAAATAAATCATAAGCAATAAATAAAAGAAAGCTCTTAGGTAGCAAAGATTCAATATTATTCTTATTGTGTCTATTATTTCAAATATTGCACAGAGTTCTCTGCAGAACACTTGTGTTCATTTTTAGAGTACTAAAAAAAGTGAAAAAAAGAAAACAAAGAAGGAAGGCAGGAAGGAAAGATAGAAAGAAGGAAGGAGGGAGGAAAGGGAAGGAAGAGTGCTTGAATGCTAAAGTCTCAATTACCTCACAATTGAATTTCATACTTTTAAATACTGTAAAGAATTGTGGACGTGAACACTTGGCAAATGACAAAGGAAAATGAAACAACTAACTTATAAGCCTTATTAAGTCAAATAGAGCCATATATCTTGGTTATTAATGTCTCAGGAAAACAGGTCATAAATGCATAATATTATAAAATACTAGGAAGCCTCTCAAAATGAACTTCGAACTCTTTCTCAAACACTAACAGAATGCTCCCTTGTAATTTCTGAAGTACTATGATTTTTGAGAACAAAAGGTATTAACAAAAAAAAACTACATCAGAAGTACAACACAATCTGCTTCCATCTGCTGAAAAAGGCTTGTATATCAAATAGGTTACCTCAAAAAGTATCTTACCCTTAGGCAGAGGCCTTTAATCATGGAACTTTTCGAGACTCTGATGAAAGCTGTAGAATTTTGTCCCAGGAAAAATAACAACACACCACATATCTCTCTCTCTTCTCTTCCTCCTTTCCATGCCACATCCCCATCCCCAACCCCCTCACCTCCCCCCCACACACACAATATTTTGTACATTTCAGAGGATCCATGATCCTAGATTGGGAACCTTGCTTAACAAGGCAAACTGTGTCTAAAGAAGGAAGTAAACTTTTATCCAATTTTAACTCGTTGTTAGGTGCCATCCAGTCACTTCTGACTCATAGTGACCCTATGTACAACTGAACAAAAAACTGCCTGGTCCTATGCCATCCTCACAGTCATTGTTGTTTGAACCCATTGTTGCAGCCACTGTGTCAATCCATCTCATTAACTGTCTTCCTCTTTTTTTGCTGACCCTATCCTTTATCCCTCCTGATAACATGTCCAAAGTACATGAGATGAAGTCTCACCATCCTCACTTCTAAGGAGCATTCTGGCTGTACTTTTCTCAAGGCAGATTTGGTATATTCAATATTCCTCACCAACACCATAATCCAAAGGCAACAATTCTTCTCTGGTCTTCTGTCTTAGGCTGGGTTCTCTAGGGAAGCAAAACCAGTAAAGGGTATAAATAAATATACATAGAGAAAGAAAGAATGACATTTATATCAAAGAAACAGCTCACACAGTTGTAGAGGCTGGAACGTCCCAAGTCTGTGGATCAGGATAGAAGCCTCTCCTGATTCACGCAGCTGCAGGGGTTGGTAAACTCAAAATTGGCAGGTTGGAGAGCAGAGCTCCTACTCACAGGCTGTGAAGGTCGACGAATCCCAAGATTGGCAGGCAAGACTGCAAGGCTTCTCCTGATTCATGTAGCTGCAGAGGCTAGTGAATCCAAGATTGGCTGGTTGGGGAGCAGGGCTCTTGCTCACAGGCTGTGAAGATCGATGAATCCTAAGATTGGCAAATCCTAAGATCGGCAGGTAAGCTGCTAGCTCAAGTCCCAAGAACTGGAGGTCAGACAACAAGAGGCAGCTGCAGGATCCAGAACAAGCCAAAAGCCTTGGCAAGGGGGCAGGAAAGAAGTAGGTGGCGGAGGGTGGAGAGATGAAGGCTGAGAGGGTGGTGAACCATCACAGGCCCTGACCCCATAGGTACCACTCAGCAGATTTCCATCATGGGGGTGATCACATATCAAATTTCAACAGGGACGTGATCACATGATACAACTGCCAAAACACACAATTTTAACCATCACATCTTCCTTATTCATTGTCCAGCTTTCGCATGCATATGAGGTGACTGAAAATTCCTTAGTACTCAAAGTGACATCTTTGCTTTTTAACTTACTTTACTCATAATTTTGATCAAGTAAGAAAATGTGTTTAATGCTTGATTTGAAGATTAGAATCAATGTCCATGGGGAACTAGTGTTTATTATGTTTTAGAAAAAAAAATTATTTCAGAAGACCAAAATGCTTGATATAGGGCCTGTTGTTTGATACTACTCTTAATCAGAGATTATTTAAGTACCATGCTATTAAAGTGTTCTTGACATGGAAAGGGAACATAATAATCTAAGACTTAATGTCTTTTGATTGCCATTATTATAGCCAAGTAAATCATGGGCCTAATTATTGATAGGCATAATGCAACAATAGATAAAAATGGAAATACTCTCTGGGGCTGATTTTTGTCCTCACAATCTAACCGTATTTATAACCCAACCTAATAATGTAAGGAGCCCTGGTGCCACACTGGATAAGCGTTTGGCTAACAGAAAGACTGGCTGTTTGAACCCACCCAGTGACTCCATAGGAGAAAGATATGGCGATCTGCTTCTGTAAAGATTAAAACCAAAACCCATTGCTGTCGAGTTGATTCTGACTCATATCACCCCTGGAGGACAGAACAGAACTGCCTCATAAGTTTTCCAAGGCTGCAAATCTTTACAGAAGCAGACTGCCACATCTTTCTCCCACAAGCAGCTGGTAGGTTTGAACTGCCAACCTTCAGGTTAGCAGCTGAGCAGTTAACCACTGCACCACCAGGGCTCTTCTGAAAAAATTATAGTCTAGGAAATCCTAGGGCCATACTACTCTGTCACATGGAGTTGCTATGAGTCAAAATCGACACCACGGAACACAACAACAATAACAATACTGTAAAACACTACAACAAAAACGTAGTATTTTAGATAACAAGCCTTTGATAAAGCCTGATATTGTGGAGTACACATTATAAGCTTATTAATTCATATTCATATGCCCAGAGGCAAAAGGAAATGCAAGTAAAGTGATAATACATTACTTTAACAAACTTTGCTTTTCCTTAACTTCATTTAACTTACACTTCTTTCTTTCTCTGCTTCTAAATTTTCAAACCATTGGTGAAAATACCTTATTATATCTTTATTCTTTTGTTTCCATTGCTTTTTTAGGCATAGGTGTGTACATATTATAAAGGGTCTGAGGGTGTGTCTATGCTGATGGCAGTTTTTTCTGTAGCCTTAGTTAAGCAACACGAGAAGCTGTTCAAGAGCCAGCAAGCAAGCCATGGAAGTGACCAGGTGACCATTTGGAGTCCATTCTCCACATCATTCAAGGTCTTTGAGACTCCCAGTGACAGAAACCCTTGATGTCTTTCCTCTGCTATGACTCACAGGGCAGCATTGCCCAGGAGTTACTTCGTCAAGTTTTCCTACTTCACCCAGGCTCAGATTCATTTGAAGTTTAACTCAAGATGGAAGTGTTTTTAATGGTAGCTAACTCTGCCAAACCAACTATCACAGTGAATTGAGCTTTCTCAGTTTAAAATAAACTGGAATACACTTCATTCCTGTGGCAGGAACGTCCCCATCCAATAAATGTCAGAGATAATCTGGGCTTGCCCTGAGTGAACCAGGTTGAAGCTGTTGCACTTAGCCTGACAGTAAAGCATTCTGGGATTCCCAGTCTATGAACCCACCCTTGCTCTCCTGCCTTGCAGCCATTAAAATTCACTCTGTAATAATTACACGTGAAAAATAAAAATCAGTAAGAATGCCGGCAATAAGTCTGGGCATTTTATCCTTGAGTCTACAATCCTAGTTAGTGTAGCACATTTACCACTCATATGAATGAGTAGCCCTGTTGAGAATGGAGAATGAAAGCATCAGGGCGATGTCTAAAATTAATTAAGTGTAAAGTGTTTTGAGTTATTGTGAGCTCGTGTTCCTTGGAACTTTATTGTGAGAATTCGTTGCGACTTGTATTTAGAGTGCTTCCATTAGAATGTTCTTTCTTAAAGTGATTTTTTTTTTTCTGCTAGAATTGCCCTTTTGCCATTCTATTAAATTTAGTTTAATTTCTCATTTGGAAACTATCACATGCTTGGGAACATTAACTATGTCTGTAGGCAAACTCTGGGAAGCATCTACAAAGTCCTATTAGGAGGCTCAGGGACAACTTTAACCGACATTTACTGAGTGCTTACTATATTTGAAGTCTGAAGTACAACATTTTTGCATGTGTTACCTTATTAAAGTTTCACAAATCTGGGTAATAGTCATATTAATTTCATTTTACAGATTTAGAAACTCAGAGAGAGGAAGTAGAAACATTTGCATTGGTTTGGCAGATAGGCACTAGTTTATAATGAGAATTCTTCTGTCCTCTCTAGTTCTTTTTCCATTCATTCTTTTAACTACATTATTTCCTCCTGTACTCTGGAACAGTCCAACTAGAAAATTAATTCCAGAGCCACCTTTACGCAAAATCATGGTTTGGTGCAGGATTGCTCTAACATTTTTCGGTTCTCAAGTGACATTATAGACTTATTTTTCTAGCAACATGAAAATCCCTGCAAGTATTGCACAAATAAAATTGCTAATTAACATTTGTTTAAATCATGATTTTAATGCATGGTTAAACCAGGCAGAAATAAGGGAACTTCTCAGGTGCTGGAAAGTATGAAAAAGCACAAATCTTCCGGGGTAAGTTGACATTCGAGCCAGCATTTGCCTGATGGACACATGTCAATTCTTGGCACCTTGAACAGGGGAAGAGTCAGATCACAGGCACCAACTTAAAGGCCAGGATCCCTGAGGAGTAACTTCCTAAGTGGGTAAACTAGAATAAAGCCCATCACATGGAGAAAGACAATGTGAATATACGCCTACCTCTCCCTTGGAAATTGCTAATCTCATGCCACACTCAGTGAGGACTTGTGTAGGGGTCAGAATTTATATGTAGCCAAAAAAGCAAACAAACAAAAAGCCCTAAACCAAAAATGTATTTTAAAATGGTCCCAAGTGATAGTGACTTCATGTGTCTGGTGGGAGAAAATTCGAGTCTGTTCTGAAGGAATGTACTTTAAAACAGGCCTCAAAAAATTCCAGCAGATAAAGGCCAAAGAAGAACTCACAATCGAAGGAAATGAAACACAACAGGAAACAAGCCACCATGAACATGTGTCAGCAGAAACACAAACTATAGAGTACTACACACAAAGATTGCAGATATAGGAATTGCCAGGTATAGAATATGAACTATGTTAAACAAAGGTGAAAAGAACATTGAAAATATAAGAAAATAACCAAAAGTCTATCACAATTGACAAGGCAGATTTGAAAAGGAACTAGAAGTTTTAAAACATAGATATAAATATATACCCAGTGCTGTCAAGTCGATTCCAACTCATGGTGACCTCGTGTCACAGAACTCAATGAAAAAGTTAAACAATGGATTAATATTAGACTCAGGTGAAGAGAGAATTCATAAACTAGCATATAGAACTGAAGGAAGTTTATAGAATGCAACATGGCAAGAAAAAGAAGATGATGTTGAATTGGCAAATGTGTTATATATATTTTTCCTACCATAATTTTTTAAACCTGCCCCCCACCTCAAAATAAGTAAAAAGAGATGATAAACATGAAAGAGAAATTAAGAGACGTTAAAGTCAGAAGTTTCAAAATACAGCTACTTGGAGTACCAGAAAGGAAGTAATAGAAAGAACAAAATAGAGGCTGATAATTTTCAAAAACTGATTGAAAAACATCAATCCTCAGTTTTAAAATTCCCATCAAATTCCAAGTAGGATAAATAAAATAGAAGCATCAGAGTCAAACTTTATAGCACCAGCAATAAAGAGAAGATCCTAAAAAGAGTCAGAATGAAGTGTTCCGGGAGAATACTGATGTCTGCAATTTACTTTGAAATACACCAGAAATAAGACGGATTAATGATTGGACGGGGGATGAATAGATAGATGGATATGTATGTAATAAAGCAAGTGTAGTAAAATGTTGATAATGGAAACTAGATGAAGTATATAGTCACTGTAAAATTCTTTCAATTTCACTGTAAGTTTAAAAAGTAATAATAAAATGTTGGAAAAAAGACAAAATAGCAAAAATAAAAGGTAGATTACGCAGAAAGGAAAGACAATTAGCCTGCTAGCTATCATCTCAACAACAGCAAGGGAAGCCAGAGAAGTCTGTCAAATAATGGCTTCAGAATCCTTAAAAAACAAAAAAAACCATCAACCTAGAATTCTACACATATTAAAACCACCTATAAAGAATGAAGATAAAAAAAAAAAATTTTAGTATTTTAAAAAAAAGGATAATAAGGAATTTCTAAAGGATATACTTCAGGAAGAAGGAAAATAATTCTAAGAGGGAAGTCTAACACAAGGAGGAAGAAAAAATGTTAAATGTGTTGGTAAATTTAAATACTGATAGAATAAAAATCGACTATAATGCCTTATTTATGGAGTCAAAAATAAGATTAAAACTAAAATACTGGACAACAATGACGCGTAAGGAGGCGGGGGTAATTGTTGTCAAAACATTCTAAGGTGCTTGTACTATTGGAGAGGAGAGTTAAACTATTGATTAATCTTAGAAGTCATACCTGCATGTTAAGTTTCTAGAGACAGCTCTAAATGAATAAAAACATACTGTAACTTCTGTGATACTAAAAGAAAAAAAAAATGGAATGAGAAAGAAATGATTCTTAATCCAACAGGAAAGAAACAGAGAGAAAGAGAACTAGAAGGAAAAAAGAAGCAAGCAAAACAAGCAGATAAACATTGACAAAGCCTGGTAAATAGTCTCATATATGTTGACTGAAGGGAATCCAAACATATCAGTAGCACCATCAATGCAGATGAAGTAAACATTCCAGTTAATAGGCAAAGATTACTAGACTGGATTAAAAAGCTAGCTTTATGCAATCTCTAAAACGAAGG
>NW_004444162.1:53890-66485 GCF_000243295.1 Trichechus manatus latirostris
TGACAATGAATCCATTAACTAGTGAATCCATTAACTAGTTAATTACCCCTGAATCATAGAGATGAACACATTTTCTCCTTGGTTTTAAGGTTAAGTTAGAAACTACAAGTTTTGCTCTGGATATTGACGCCTAAGGTGACCAGATAGTCCACCACTGCCACTCCTGTCAACAATACGTCTATTAACATATCCTACACTTCATCCTTTTTCTTCTCACTTACCTTTTATTTTTTTCTCTTTTTACTGTTGATCACCAGCTAGCCCTCTTTTTTCCAGTATCTTGTTTTCCTGAACTCTTTGCTGTAGCAGAAAACATATAAGCTGCACAGGAGCAAGTAAGGGCTCCAAAGATTAGTTAAGGGACCTCAGGAATGGGGAACATCTTCTAGCCCTCTCCTCTCCCACTTTCCTGAGAGATGCTGTCATCACTCTTTCTACTTCTTTCTGGTTCCAAGGAAACAAACTAACGTCTGTTGTGCACTAGCCATATGCCAGGCACTGTTCTGACATATGTACTCTACATTTATCCCCTATGCAACCATGTCTCTAGCTAGATAAACTTTTGGTTTATTATGTCTATTTTATAGAGTTCTCAAATGGATTAAGTTTCATTCTGCAATTAAGTAGCAGAGGTAAGATAGAGATCCAAGCTTTTCTAGATTGCTCCCTATAAGGCAAGAAGTAGTGTATGTGGGAGAGGTGGAATGCCTATTGATAAAAGTCAAATCCAAATTAAAAAAAAGAATTTTTAATTTTGGACTGTGTATTAGCTTTATTCTGCCTAGACAACTTGACTGTGTCATCAAAAGTTACATACCTTAATTTTGGTTTGTATTAGTAATACTATCAGACTTCATTCTTATGGGGTTTGTCTTTTTTTTTTTTAACTTATGAATGAAGAGGACAAAGAGAAATTGTTTGCAAACTAGTTCTTAGGTTGAACTATTTTCTTTATACTCTTAGTATTATATTTTCTAAAACCTCAGGAGGCAAAATAGTCTTCAAGAGGTACAACTTGTTATTTTTGTATCCCTACAATATAAGAGAGGATGGTGAGACTTTTTCTCTCTTACTTTGAACATGTCATCAGGAGGGACCAATCGCTGGAGAGGAACATCATGCTTGGTAAAGCAGAGGGTCAGCGAAAAAGAGGGAGACCTTTAATGAAATGTCTTGACACAGCGGCTGCAACAATAGGCTCAAACATAGCAACGATCGTGAGGATGACGTAGAACCAGGCAATGTTTCATTCTATTATGTATAAGGTCCCTATGAGTTGGCGCCAACTCGATGACACCTAACAACAACGACAACCATGTGGCTAAATTAGGGTATTTTTTATTAAGGATAATGAGTTGACCACCTCTGGTTTTAGAATTATTGCCACAGAAGGAGATACTCTATGAAGAAAATCTACTCTGCATGCTCACCTTTGGTATATGGCAGAAAACAAGAGCTGCTCCTAAGTTAGATCCCATAGTCTCATTCAGGTGGATTTGGGGATGATAATGAGGCATTGATGCAGAAGGGCGCATGAAAGTGAAACCCACATCCTCTCCTCTGCACTATACAACTGGTTCAGTGCCCCTTCTCCAGGCTAAGAACACAGAGTATGGGGCATCACAGCTCTTGGAGTGAACAGATCTGGTGCAAATTTTCCTGAGGTAGGAGCAACCATTAAGCCTCAGTTTGTTAGTTGTGTGTGGGAAGAAATCTAATTAAGACACAGAAGAGTCATTACCAAATGCCCTCTGGCTTAGTACTAGAGCCAAGCACGGTATTTGGCATACAGCAGACACACAATAAAAACGTATTGGGTGAGGGAATGGCAGATGCAAGCTAGAAGAGATTGCCACCTTTTAGAGACCTAAGTAAAAAGTAGGCAGACAATTCTAAGGTTTTTTGTCTTGTTTTTCAATCTGTAGCCATTTAAGAAGAAAACTCTCTCCCAGTGTCAGAAGGAGCAGCACCATAAGTAGTTTTTTCTTCACTAAAGCTGGAGGGGCCTAGGAAAGCAAGGGCTCCTCTAAGTATAGAAAGTATTCGGTAGCTTGGATAACCTAGATCATGGAAGGGAGAAAGGCGGGGAGGGCTGAAAGCTCTCAGGTGAATAGCAAGCCTAGCTGAATTTAAAGATGATAACAGACCCGGGCACCATCAGTGTAAACAAGCATATTCCTGATTGCCAAGGGCATTTGAGGACTAGGATTCAGGGAGAAGGGAAATATATAGCAACAGCCAATGTGCACTGAGCATGGATACTGACTATATTCTAAGTACTGTTCAAAGAGCTTTTGATGTGTCTACACATTTAATCATCACAACAATCCTATGCAGTAAGGGTATCTTCACTGTTCACTGTAAAATGCCAGCGCTCCTTATAGTGAAAGTGCTGTGGGATTACTGCAGAAGATTTGAGATGGCTGTTTGACCCTGGAAAGCCAAGGTCACCAACCTTGAGCAAGGAGTAAATTTTTTGGCAACCTCCAAACCCTGAGAGTTGTCAAATACAACGTGGATTGTGTATTCTCCAGTCATTCAACATGATAGGTCTAATGAGAGAGAGAGTTTTATTGGCCTCATTTTATACAAAAGAAACCAAGGCATAAAGAGGATCAGTAGCTTTCCCTAGTAAGTGTCGGGGCTTGTCTTCAAGCCCAGGTAGTCCGTCTCCAGTTAGACCTCTGTTCTTAATCAAATACTTCACTACCTCCCTTATAAAAATGACAGGATGGGGAGGGAGGAGAGTCATAAAAGTCAGGATAATATAATGGAAAATAAAGAAAGAAAAGGAATGAAAAAGTAGGGGAAACCATTTGCCTCAGGTACCAACCAGTGATGTTGTTCATAGATGACTCTGGAGAACTATGATCAGATAATTTTCTTCATAAGTGATTGCCTCCCCTCTGGTGAGTGAATAAGACCTTCATGGAGAAAAAAATTGTCAGGAAGCACCTTCTCAGTGAAAGTGGGGTCTGATTTTTTTTTTTAAGGGACAGGACTACTATCAGTGATACTACCTCACAGGCAGATGCAGTGCCTTTTGTACACGATCTCCTTTTGCACTCAACTTCATGGTGTACTGCTTAAAAACAAGGCAAGCACACCTGCAGTGCAAGAAACATGATAGCATCCTCTGGGAGAAGTGGAAAACAGAGATCTATCAATCTGAAGGAGATAGTACGTCTGTGAGTTGAGGTGATGGACCCACGAGCGAGGAAGTGACTGAAAAGTTCCACAAATGCTTAACTCGCCCATCATAACACATGCCAGGCAAACCTCATCCTACAGGAGGTAGAGAGATCACTACCAGGATTATTAAATGGCTTTGCCTATATTCTTTGCTTATGTGATAGAAACATTATTTGTGCCATAAAGTAAGAAATATTGCCAATTTTCTATTGTGTTTGAATAATTCTGCATATTCTTAATAATACCTATCAATATACAATGGTGTAAATTTTAAGTGGACATGCTTGGAATTTGATGAAAGTTCCACCCCCTCCCAACTGCCACCCTACTCTCACCATGAGGAGCTAGATGAGAAGTACACCATGCTAGAACAAAAGAACTGAAGTATCAGTATGAACAACAAACCACAAAGATTCTCATTCTAAATCAGAACACTCTCAAGGGTATATTTCTCATGCTCATAAACTGTTTTTTGGTTCAGGATACGTGTGTCTTGGGACAAAATCTGTGTCCTCCATATTGCACAGGTGAGAATATGGCCCTTGGTTTGGCCATTGTCTCTAGGATACCCACCTTCTGACCATGGAGAATGAATCTTTCACTTGTAAAAATCAGTTTATTTAACACTGAAAAAAAGACCACATTTAACCAGCCATGACATTTACTAAGTACCAGCAAGGTGCGAGGCACTCGCATTTAATGTCAGAGATGCTTACATTCTAGCCTTTGTGGAGCTAGCAATCTAACTAGGAAGATAGTTGCACAGAAATACTACCGCTATTACTACTAAGCTGAACAATGAATAAGGAAGACCAAAGAAGAATCAACGACTTTGAATTATGGTGTTGGTGAAGAATATTGAATATACCACGGACTGCCAGAAGAAGGAACAAATCTGTCTGGAAGAAGTACAACTAGAATGCTCCTTAGAAGTGAGGATGGTGAGAGTTCATCTCAAGTACTTTGGACGTGCTATCAGGAGAGACCAGTCCCCAGAGAAGGACAACATGCTTGGTAAAGTAGAGGGTCATCAAAAAGAGGAAGATCCTCAATGAGATGGATTGACACAGTGATTCTAACAATGGGCTCAAGCATAACAATGATTGTGAGGTTGGCGCAGGGCTGGGCATTGTATTTTTCTCTTCTACATAGGATCACTATGACGGCGCCTAACAACTAATAATAAAAATAGTTAACATTTACTGAGAACATGTTCCAGGCACCAAGCTTTACATATATTAATTTCATTTAATTCCTACAACAACCCCGCAAGAGTCATTATTGTCCCCATTTTACCATTGAGGAAACTAAGATTTAAAGAGAGATATTTTGTTTAGGCCACAGATTATAGAAGACTTTGAAGGCTGAGCCAAGAAGTGTAGACTTACCCTTAGCAAAGCATTAATGATTTATTATCAAGGAAGAAATCTGATCCAAATGAGCATTTAAGAAGATTACTCTGTCTGTGTTATATAATAGCTAATATTTTCAGAGCTCTGACCATGTGCCAGGTACTCATTTAACCCTCAAAATAACTCTATGATATAAATACAATTATTATTCTCATTTTACAGAAGAAGAAGTTACACCACAAAGAATTAAGTGACTTTCCCAAAGTCTCACAGCTAAGATGACAGCTGAGATTCAAACCCAGAGCAGGCTGACTCTAAAGTCTGGTCTATGGTTTATACTTTGCAGACTCTAGGATGGAATGAATATTCTGAGTAAAAAAATATCAAGTTATTATCACACAGTAAATTGCAGTTTAACTGTCCTTTTATTATCATTTTATTGTCAAAGGTGGAAGAAAGATTCTACAAGATCAAACTTTGAGCCCCAAATAGCCATACAGGTATCCCTGATTCCTACATTCTAGCATTTTTGAGAAGCTTCTCATTCCTCAGACTTTCTTGGAATAACTGAAGGTTGGTCTCTAGAACATGTATCTTTAGAAACTCCTGAAAACACTCCTTCACTGTAACCAGTGTCTGGTGATGTTGATTGTCTCCAAGAGTCCCCATGGATTCATTCACTCCCCGTTCAATTCCTAAGCACAGGAAATCAGAGGACAGATGAGACTCCTTGATAACTCTAGACAAGTGAATAATAGGCGTTCCATAATGGAAGGGAAGGGCTAGCTATATACATAGTTTTTAGGGTCCAGGGCAAAACAACAATGGAGGTCCCCTTCAAAAAGCAAAAAAGTGTTGTTTAAGGTACTAAAATATAAATCTATTTCCTTTCTTCTGCTGTCTCACTGTTGATTTGTTATTGTGTTTTTTATGTTATTTAATGTCATCCTAAGTAAAAAAATATTAAAACTTTAAATTATTAGCATGAATTTTACTGTTCCTCTTCATACAGTGCAATGCCATTCTTTAAATGCAAATATAAGAGCATTAACTTGTATGCAGAATTTCTAAATGTACTCAGTTTGTATGTCGTGGCTCATACACGCATATGCGTTTACCTCTTCCCAGTTCAGTGCAAAAACACTGCACAAAATGAACTCAACTCTTTTTGCTTCATTTCTTTGTATGCTCACATTCTCTACCTTCCACTCACTGATCAGTAAGAAACGACCAAAAGGAAAGGGAACTACGTGTTGCCCTAACCTTCTCATTCCTTCTATGCCATTAATTTTCAGCGTACGTGGCTGGTTAGTACAGGGAGGTGACAAGGATAAGAAAGACTACGATAGGATTCCTCGATTACCCATGTTTCTTAGAATATCATTGCCTCCTTTTTGTGTTTGAAGCAAGTTCTTGTTTGAATGGAAAGCATGGCATTTCTGGGTTGTCAGCATCCTTAGTTAGAGACTTAGTACGTTTGCCTTTTACTTGCTTTGGTCTTCTTGAACTCCCACACATCATGGATCCACTATAATTCTGTGGTCAAGGGCATCACTAATGCTAGATGCAAATGAGTGTGGCAAGGAATGGTGGACACACGCTTATATATTCTGTTCATGTGCATGTTCCACTGTCCCGTTGAACTTCACTTATAAAACACAGCTTCAAAGATAAAAGAAATTCAAGATGGTGACAACAGAGCTGAAAAATCAGTTTAGTGTCCATGGCTGTAGTAGGCTGATAAATGGCATTCTAAGATCTTTGTATTAAACCAAGAATAGGGTCCTTCTGAGTATGGGGCCCTGTGCAGCTGCAAAGGTTGCTGACCCATGAAAAAGCCCTGGGGAAGGGTTTTATAACCCTAGAACTGGCAGCTACAGAGGTGTGATGCTTAAGATTGTGTGTCAACTTGGCTGGGCCATGATTCTCAGTGTTTATATGTGATCACTCCCATGATTGAATACACTGTGAGTAGCCAATCAAATGAAAGGGCGTTTCCTTGGGGGTGTGGCCTGCATCTGAGTATAAGCAGACTTTCTGGCTGTTTGGTCTCTCTGGATCCTGTGGCTGCCTCCTATCATCTCACCTCCGCTTCTCTGGACTTGAGCTATCAACTTATCTGCTGAACTAGGGATTTATCGATCTTCACAGCCTGTGAGCAGAGCCCTGCTCTCTGCCCTGCCAATCTTGGGTTCGCCAGCCCCTGCAGCTACGTGAATCAGGAGAAACCTTGTGGTCTTGCCTGCCAATCTTGAAATTCATCAACCTTCACAGCCTGTGAGCAGGAGCCCTGCTCTCTGACCTGTCAATCCTGGGCTTGCCAGCTTCTTCACCTCCGTGAATTGGGAGAGGTCTCTACCTTGATCCACGGACTTTGGATGTTCTAGCCTCTACAATTGTATGAGCTGTTTCCTTGATATAAATCTCTCTCTATATATATATTTATATGCTTTACTGGTTTTGCTTCTCTAGAGAACCCAGCCTAAGACAGGAGGACATCAGGCTTGGTGTGAGAAAGTGTCCAGCTCCTTATATACAAACAAAACTAATTCTACTGAGTGACAGCTGCCCAAGTCAGAAGGAGAACACTGATGGGTGTGTATGTGAGTGTGTAAGAGACCTGGAATGTTTTGGACTTTAGATTACTGTGATTTGCCTTTGTGGAGTCCCTGGGTGTGCAAACAGTTAACACATTCAGCTGCTAACCAAAAGGTTAGCAGTTCAAGTTTACCCAGAGGTACCTTGGAATAAAGGCCTGACAATCTACTTCCAAAAACCAGCCATTGAAAACCATATAGAGCACAGTCCTACTCTGACACACATGGGGTCGCCGTGAGTCAGAGTCGACTCAATGGCAATTGGTTACTGGGTTTGTCTTTGTAGAAAAGGCATTTTGTTGGCTTTTATTTTTTGCATAATTAAATTTCTTTCTGATATATTATGGCCCAAATCAGTGACAATTTAATTAAGAAAAGTTTCTGAGAATTCATCAAGCGGAACGTAACTCAAAAAAGTGTGACATTCCAATAAAATAACTCAGACCCTCATGCCATGGGCTTGTCTAAAATCACAAACACCCAGAAACTGAGAAGGAGGCTGTGTTGGGCTCAATTTATGTGCTTTTCCAGAATTGTTCCACTCCACCTATCTCCCAATCCTTGGCCAGTTGTTCATCGGAGAGTCCCAGCTGGCCACCACATCTCCTAATTCTGCCAGTTATCTTGAACTCTCCAAAAATGAGGGTCAGACTCAGGCTTCACCTCCATTGCACCCAGCTAGGGGATGGAGCCACAGTGGCTCTAGCACCCAAGCCCAACTTCAACCCATCCACGGAGGCTCTGGCTCCTCTCTCAACCCATCCATGGAGGCTCTGGCTCCTCCTGCCACTTCTGGACTTAAATCAAGCACAGTGCTCTGAGGCAATGAGTTTGTCTTCCCAGCAGATGCTCAGTGGGGCTGGCTACCACCCAGAGAGTGGAGGAGACAGTGTCCTGTGGGGCAAATTTTGACCAATGAGAGACAAAAGGCAGTAAGGAACCAGCAAAGAAATTCCTTTCCTCCACTGGAAGGACTGTTCCAGGAAGGACTATGTCCAAGCAGTCTGTGTTTTCTTGTGGCTGATGTTGCTAGCACACCTAGTATTTGCTTTTCCTTCTTCCCTGCTTCATTTCACTTAGCAATAAAGAATTAGTTAAACTTTGCCTCGGTCTCTATTTCTAGACAACCAAGGTCAAGACATTAACCAACAGCAAAATCTACCTTTTCAATATTACCTGGTAAAGGAGTCCTCTAGCTAACTAACTCAATATAACCCATTGCTCTCAAGTTGATTCTGATTTATAGTGTCACTATAGGATAGAGTAGAACTTCCCCATAGGGTTTCCAAGACTGTAAATCTTCATGGAAGCAGACTGCCACATCTTTCTTCTGCAGAGCGGCTGGTGGGTTCGAACCACCAACCTCTTGGTTAGCGGCCCAGAGCTTAACCACTGTGCCACCAGGGCTCCTTCGAATTCAATATAGGAGGTAGATATTGGGATATTTAAAAGGAAACAACTAACACTGAACCTTTTAATTTTATATCATTTAAATTACCTTCTCTACGTTTTTTATAGAAAATTTACTCTGAGCCAGGCATGGGACAAGGTATTGGAAATACGGTGATAAAGCTTATTGTAAAGCTCATGGTCTAGCGGAAGAGACAGAAACAAAGTAAGTTCATGTAATAAGTGCTGTGAAGCAAGGAATGGTACTGAGATGGAGATATTGGAAGTTGTGGGGGTGAGATGTCCATCAGTGCAATGGTAAGAGGAGGCTTCTCAGAAGAGATGGCATTTACGCTAAGACAGAAAAAGTAAGAGGAAGCCTCCAAGCAAAGAACTTGGGATGGGAGAGCACTTATGGAAGAGAATATTCCAAGTCTCAGAGGTAGAGAAAGGAGGTTAGCAGAATCAAAACAAAAAAACTGAAAGGCTATCAGGGGACTAGAGGAGAGAAGTCCCTGGGTGGTACAAATGGTTACCACGCTGAGATGCTAACCAAAAGACTGTAGGTTCGAGACCACCTAGAGGTGCCTCAGAAGAAAAGCCTAGTGATCTACTTCTGAAAAACTGAAAACCATGTGAAAAATAGTTATACTCTGACACTCATGGAGTCAGCATGAGTCAGAATCAACTCGAAAACAACTTTTGTTTTATTTTTAAGCAGCACCAGACAAGGCACAGAGCTGGCTAATCAGCGATCAAATCATGCAGGACCATGTCAGCCAAGATAAGGGGTTAAGTGTTCCATCTTGCTTTCCTCCATATTTGAGAACATAGCCAAACATAAGGATTTTTATTATATTTTTATCCCCAAACCATCTAAATGGGATACTTGATATTCAGAGTGTTAACTTAGAGGAGACACTGGTTAGCACAGGATGGTTGGGGAGAGTGCAGAAAACAGGCGTAACAAGGAAAATTTTTTTTAACAACCAGAACTTTGAGTTCTGAAACAGAAGTCATGATTCAATCATTTTGTGTACTTGAATGAAAATGTAAGATCTTCATCAAAATTTAAAGTAAAAGTAGCCCCCTATCGGATCCAATACCCTGTACCCCTATTGCCCAAACAAGTTAGTCTCACTGCAAAGGAGACCCTTTATTTCTAAGATGGCTGCCCATCTGCACAGTCAATGGTCACTTAATTAGCTGTGACTCAACTAAAGCAGGTTTCTTCAACATCTTCAAACAGCCACACTGCTTGAAGTCGAATTCCTTGGATTAGAGACTCTAAATCCAGCCCTTTGATTTGGAGCCTGCCTCCATGCTTACTTGAGAATGCAGGACAATAGGAACAGTTTAGAGATGCCAATCCCCCACTGAAACATGAAACTGACAGCTTCCTCGTCTGCCTGCTCCTTTCAGTTACGATGCCTTCTCTAGAAACGCCACTTGGAAAATCAGGGACTATCCTTTTGTACTGCACAGCACTCCCTCCTTCAGTAAACCCGTCCCAGATTAATTGGCACTAATACAGCCATTCACAGCTGTATGCAAGATGTTGGAGAGCGCAGAGCAGGCAGAGGCGATTATGGTTGCCTGCACACTGTCATTGCCTTGTAAAAACAGACTCGCCTTCTTCAGAAATGGCATGATAATGGAATGTAATAACAGAGACCCTTTGCAATCAATGCCATGGTGGAAATGAGAGCACATCTCAGTGACAATAACAAAGATGGAATGTGAAACAACAAAGCCCTCTCTCTCTTAGCCAGAACTCTCCAGAGCAGCTCATTACTTTAACCTTTCCACCTTCACTGCATCCACAATTAGAAACATGCATTTCCACGGGAATTAAATCCACTTGCTTGCTCACTCTGCCCTCATTAGAACACTCCATAGGGCCCAATTAGTTGGATGGTCATAAACAGATGTTTGTGCCTTGAGAAAACAGAAAGAGAGCATTCTTGGAGCCAAAAGAGAATGCAGACAATCTGGTACACCCCATATTATTAATTACCTAAAATCTAGAGTTTTAGGTTTGACAGGAACCTACACTTTTTGTTTAGAAAGGAAAAACGTATGGCCAGAAACATTGATTTCTCCTTGGTAGAAATTAATATTTTGTTTAGGTTACACAATATCTTTTAAAATTTAATCAACATTTAAAAATTGAGAAACTTTTAAGATTGTCTGAATCCCTTGAAAAGATGCCACATGATTTGGCGATACTGAGCCTACATTCCTATACGACCACAATGGCTGGAGATGAGTAGTGTCTGCCCCTAGACTGGGAATATATGCTCCACATCACCCCATCATCATCCCTGGTTGCCTCCTGGATCTGGCCCACTTCTCTTATTCATGTTGCCTCCCTTTCACCTGTAGGGGTAGAATCATAGTCCCACCACTTCCCAGCTCTGGGGCAAGTTAATTTAACTTCTTTGTGTCTCAGGGTTGTTGTTTATATATACATATATATAATGGAGTTGTGTATATATATAATATATATAATGGAGTTATAATATCTAACCACTGGCTTGCTGTGACAATTAAATGAGTTAAAACATATCAATTGTTAAGAATTGTGTCTGATACATAATACAAGTACCTAATAAACTTTACCATTGCTTTATCATCACCACCATCATCACCTGTCCTGGGAACATAACCCAATCTGAGTTCTTCAAACCTCCAATGGAGAAATAAATGCAATGTAGTTACCACTAAAAGCATAGTGTATAATAAAGATGGCTCTGAAACCATTTTTATCCAGAACATCATGCCAATAATACTTATTGTAATTCTACTATATGGTGAACACCAGACTGGACATAGGGCAGAGAAGACAAAATGCAAGAAATAATAATCATGCCCCAATCCTGATACCCTCACAGTGTCTGAGGGTGGGCATCAGAAGAATATGAGCAAGCATGGCACATATGAAGGAAACAGATGAGCACAATACTGAGCAAGGATCCACAGCAGAGCACTAGCCCCATACATACTCGAGAGAATAAGGCAATTTGTTTTTGAGGTACAGTCAGGTCCAGGTAAATCCATATCTGCCGGGTACTCAAATGAGAACTCTAAAAGCGAGCAGGAATCAGGCTTTGCTCCAGCGGAGGTCATTTGCCTTTCTGGGCCTGCCTGGCTCAACACTACCCCCTCCCAGTGACTTTCACAGGCCCTGCAGGAATAGAAGAGGGTGTCAAAGCATCTTACTGAGATGCACATAACTGGAGAGGTTTTGTTTATTTGTTCAGTTACGTTTTTTTTTCTTTTGCTTTAACACTTTCAAAGGCTGGGTTAATATCACATTATAGAATACCTTCTAATTAAGGTCTTCAACTAGGTTTAGTTCCATTACTCCTCCCAAGGCATTTGCAAATATGTGGATGTTTTTTGCTTGTCACAGTGATGGGGCATACTACCAGCAGTTAGTGGGCCAGGGCCAAGGATGGTAAACGTCTTATTAATGCTCAAGAGGGTCAGGCACAATCAATTAATGTCCACCTCAAAATGCCAAGGACACTCCCTTTGAAAAAACACAAAATGGTCATTATTATTCCTATTCAAATATGGCATGAGCAAAAATAGTCTTCCCTGAAGCATAACAAGTACATTCGGATAGACTGTGATTAGTTAACATATGACCCCATCCCTAAATGCCATGTAATAAAGGAGTTAAGTGGAATTTCCAGTTGAGGGCTATCAGTGGTGGCAGCAGCAGCATCTACTCAAGATACCCCTCTACAGCTTCACTCTTCTGTTCTTTCTTTGACGATTCTGGTACAAGGTCACATAATTCCAAAGTTCCCAGTGGTGAAAGGAATGTCTCCCAGGGATCCTAACTCCCCTTTCCATGGAAATATTACCAAAACTCTAGTACGTCCAAAGGGTCAAAAATTACTCTAAAGCAAAGATGAGAAGATAAGGGGACAAGGAAACTAGAGTCTTGGAAATGGAACAACCAGAATGCAATTAAAAGAGTACTGATACTTCACCCCTTCAGGAGCAAGGGAAAATTAAGAAAACTAAAGACACAAGGGAAAGATTAATCCAAAG
>NW_004444162.1:68027-71454 GCF_000243295.1 Trichechus manatus latirostris
CCAATATGACTGGAATTTAGTTAGCAAGGGGAGAAATAGTACAAGATAGGGTTGAAAAGGTAAGCTGGGACCAGTTCATGAAAGTCATTGTAGACAGCAGAGAGACGTCTGCATTTTATTCAAAGTGCACTGGAAAGCCATTGAGGGGTTTTAAGCTGTGATATGACAGGGTCAACCGTACATTTTTAAAAAGAGCACTCAGGATGCTCTGGAGAATGCACAAGAGTGGAAGCAGGCATACCGGTTAAGAGGCTACTGGACAAAAATTTGGGTAGATGGCTCCTAAAATCTCTTTTAACTCTAAAATTCTATTTTTGATCCTATGGTATCACTAGAAGTGATAAATGCAAGACCAAAACCAAAATCAATTGCTATTGAGTCGACTCCGACTCATGGCCAACCTAAGTGTTTCAGAGTAGAACTGAGCCCCACAGGGTTTTCAATGGTTGTGACCTTTTGGAAGTAGATCGCCAGACCATTCTTCTGAGGTACCTCTTGGTGGATTTGAACTGCCAACCTTTCAGTTAGTAGCCAAGCACTTAACCACTTGTGCCACCCAAGGACTCCTTTTAATACAGGACAGAGCCTGGAAAATGGAGTCTCAGTATAACATGACCAGCTAAGGCTCATTTGCTGGCAGGATCTCTTTTCACCAAAGACATAAAGTTTCTAGAGAGACCATAAGAACCCTGTACTTTTATGTCTTCTCATACTCTGCAAGGTTGTTAAGAGTCCTGTGGCAAGGAACCCATAATGGTACTCATGTACCAGTTGTAATGGTTTAAAACCAAATGGCCTCTACTTTGGATGTTTTGACCACAAATACTTCTAATTGCTTACATTGGACACAAAATATAGAAAGTATTGATTTTTTCCATTGTTATTGTTAAGCAATTTGGCTTTTTCAAAGTGTGCCCTTAACTGCAACTTTGAACAAGAAATATGTTTTGTAATGTACACTTCCACCCTCCCAATAGCAGGCAATCCACATCATCAAGAAATGGCATCTGGCAACCATTATAGCACTTGGTTCACAGCCGCTTACAGAGGAGTTAAAAGGGCTGTAAGGAAGGACATGAAAATCAATTTTTAACTCCGATTTTAATTATTGGTTGCTTCAGTTTAATACTTGGTTACTTTTCATAAACATCTTGTATTAGGCAAACAGCAGATCATTCCTTGACTAAAGAGCCTTACTTTTTAATTTATACTTCTACCCTAATTTCCATGCCAAATGGAACTTGGCTTCCTTGGAGTACCTGCCTAAGTTTAGAACTTTGTTCCATGTGGATATTTGGTCATTCCGGAGGGAGACATTCAAATATCAAGCCCCCTCACTCAGGCTCCATGAACTATCAGCACCATAAAGAAGCCGGCTTTCTCTGGTACAAATTAGCATCTTATAGAGAGCAATGATAATTGATGTTTCCTAAATAGCTAGACTAATAGTAAGAAAGCCTAAAGAAATTCTTTAACGTTGACATTTGCCTAAGAAATAGAATCCTCTGACAAAGAATAAATTTTGATTGTGCACTACTTCAAAATGTAATTAGTGTCTATATAAAGCCCCACTAAGAGGGAGAACTAAATCTTGGAACAGAATAAAAACAAAGGAGGAAGCACCTATACCACTTCCAGCAGCAGCTCTGTCTCCAAATCCATCATGACTCCCCCATTCTCCATTCTCCTAAGCTAGGGGTGACCTTGGGACTCTATTTTAGACAAACGAACATAGAATCTGCTACAATATTTTTATTTTCCTTACAAAAGCAACAACAAATACAAAAATACAGCTGGCATCACCACCTTTTCTGTCCTGCGTTCCTTTCTTATTCATTCTTTGAACCTGAAGCTGGATGTGGCTACGGCATCCGTCTTGCAACCATTATGGAAAGGTTGAAAGAACCATGGAGATGACAAGCTAAAACCCTGATACTGTGAAGCAACTGAAAAAGGGTCAGCAATTGCCAACCTCCACACTTGTTGTGTAAAAAAATAATACTTGATTTGAGCCACTTTAGTTTTCGTATCCAACATACCTTGGTTCCACCACAGATAAACTCAATCACCAGGAAGCCTCTTCCTTCTCGGATTCTAGCCATCATCTCCACAGAATCTTCCTACATGAAAATAGTCTTGTAAACCAAATTTTCCTCTGTTTCTTGGCACTAAACTCACATCTATTGTGACAAATCTTGAACAGATATTATATTGGTCAGGGTCTAGTCAAGAAATAGAGTCCACTTTAGGTAGTTCATGGAAGGGATTTAATATTGAGACAAATATTGAGCTCTTACAAAGGCAGTAGAAGAGCTGAAAAGCCAAACAGGAGATGGCGAGGGAACCTGGTCAGTACCAAAACAGGAAGCCACAACCATCCCTAGGACTGGAGGGACCAAGGAAAGGGATCTAGCGCTGCTCAGACAGAAAGTAATACCACAGTGGAGGCTGCCCAGTGGGAGCTGAGACCATGAAGCCAAGGGCTGTCAAGTGAGAGCTGGATCCGCGGAGGGAACACAGCCACTGCCTCAGAGGTCACCCTAACAAAGACGGGTTAAATGCTCTGACTTCGCTCGTCCTCTTGCTTCTCCATCTCCTTCCACTGCCTCCTACAGGCTGAACCTCCCTGAAGCCATTGGCAAGAGAGGCTGAGAAAGGTAGTTTTCAGGAAATCAGACCCCCACAATACTATAAAAAGAAATTAAGCAGGAAGAGCAGAGAACGGATTTGAGAGCAAAGGGCTAAATGACAAGCACAGACTTGTGTTGTTGTTAACAGTGAGGGATGCATAATATACTTCAGTGACTTTTTTATCCCATCCTCTGTGTCCCCTACACATTCTCCATTGAACTTACAATGATCATAAAGTACTCGTTACATAGAATGCCAGGTGCGTGGGTTTCCTTGGGAGAAAAACATACTTTTTTCTTAATATTTTTAATGCAAAATCACAAGGAGGTTCCATTCTAAGCAATTATAAGATTGAATTATGGAACAAAGACAAGGAAGAGCAAATGACCTAGAAGCATAATTGCCATCCTAATGGCCCCTTTGATTATACTGAAATCATCAGGAAAAAATTCCCCTTCAGCCTGACTCCATGATTATGCTCTTCTCTGAACACAAAAGAGCCCTAACCCACATGCTTTTTGCCTCAGAGAAGGAAGAGGGCCAACAGTAGAGAAGCAGGGAATTTCAACATCATCGTCCATAGAAAACTTAGAATTACGGATTTGTACAGTTGAAAAAAGACTTACATAGAGGAAGATTATGAAGCACATAGAATTGTGTGTGTGTGTGCTTCACGTCTTTCAAAACACTTATGAACATAATCTTCCTTTATGTAAGTCTTTTTTTCAACTCCACAAATCTGTAATTCTAAGTTTTATATATATTCTATCCTCCCATTTAATGCTATGATCTTACA
>NW_004444162.1:72970-74528 GCF_000243295.1 Trichechus manatus latirostris
TTGCAGCCAGGCTGTTAACCACTGCGCCCCCAGTGCCCTGAATTCAGCTTTCCTGTGAGAAAATAAACATCTGCTCGATAATGGTACCCACTTGTGGTATGTCTGTGAGAGCAGAACTAAGAAACTAAGTTTGAAAGTCCAGGATGGATTTCACTAGTTGGTTTCTATTCAGCCATACTGACAGCAGGATTTATAGAAGGAAACATAAAGGTGCAAAATACCTTCGAGTTAGTGTTGAGGGCAGGTTTATTGTTTGTTTCCAAGCTCTTCAAGGCAGAGCCATGTGGTAATTTGGCCTGAGCACAAAAATAAGAAATTGTAAGATCCCAGTTCCCTGGCTGTCTTATGATTTCACAGTGAAGCAGCAATTGGGGAGTGTTCTACACACAATTACGGAAAGTTTTGCTCTGTCATACTGGCCTTGTCTTTCATACGTCAAGGAAGAACTGAACTGCACCATGATATAGTTTTATTATATAGTGATAATCTTTACCTCTCATTTCTCATAGGTCATGAGCCCTTTGAGGTTCAGCCTGAGTTGTCATTTTTCTAATTCTTAAACTTGAGAGAAAGACAAAAACAAACAATATTTACATTCTCAGTCTCCTCTAGTAGATTTTCATTGCACTTAAACTAGTATAAAAACCAGCTCTAAAATAATTGTTATGGATAATTCTGCACTTTCAGGATCCAAATTTAGCATAAGAGGAAAATACTAACAGTTCCCTTATAATAAGTACACCCTATGCTATCTCATTTAATTTTCACATAAACTCAACGAGGCAGGTACTTTTACTATCCTTAGTGTTACGTAAGGAAGCTGAGGCCTAGAGAACCTAAGTTACTCGTCATGGCCACATGGTTAATAAGTGATGTAACCCAAACAGTCTAATGCCAAAGCCTAATTGCTTAGCCTTTATATTATGGTATTTTCTGAAGACCTGATGAAGTCATCAAGCATGACCAGGAACCCAATAATGTATCCAGTTAGTAGAGAGAGGAAATCTAGGAGAAGCCATTACGTGTCTTCACTAAGGCAGAATGACAGAGGTTCTCTTGAGGTTCTACAGGTTCTGGTGGGAATGCAGCCCACTCTCTGCTTCTTCGTAGAAGACATTATTATTGGAAAATCTTTCCCACCACTCAAGGCTAATATATAGGAGGTGTCATTGACAAATTTGTCCTGAAGTAGAGTTTGATGGAGAAAGGTTGTCACTAAGGGCTCGACTAGCTGGCTGCTGTTGTCGGTGGGTTTAGATTTACTTCACACTCAGAAGATGCAATTTTGTTTCAAAGAAAGTTGTGTCTGCATTTTGAAGAGAACTCATTCTGATTTCACAGACGGCACCTGCACATAAATCATCCAATTACTGTAGGACTTGGTTTGTTTTTAAATCTACTACCTCCAAGAATTTATCAGCAACACACCTAATATGTGCCAAACACATATGCACATAGTTCCCCCCGTTATAGCTGATTTCTACGGTACCTCAGTTTACCTTACACTTGGCTCATATCACTGACAGTAAAATCACCCCTAGCTTTAACGTGGAATGCT
>NW_004444162.1:76030-77620 GCF_000243295.1 Trichechus manatus latirostris
GTCATTACTTGCACATTTTTATATAAGACAGAGTCATCCAGCTTTTAATTCAGACCTAACAACTCCAAGGAACCTGTCAAAGCTTAAATTTAAAGCAGAAATGAGGCTGTGTAAGTTGAACAAGAATTTAATACAGAAAGCTATGAAATTTTATTTGTAGTAGATTTTTCAAATGAACTTGGAGAAGAATATTCTGGCAATTCTTTTAAAAACTTTCTAAAGAATACTGACTGCAGAACAAAGTCAAGGATAGGAGTTGGTGTATGGCACGGCAGATGGTGTAGTACTTGGCTGGCATGAATGCTTGACTGGACCTCAGGAACCCTGGGCTCTAGCCCTGATCCTCTGCTAACCTGATGTGTGGCCTTGGACTTAAACTCTTTAGCCTTCAGAGAAGAAGTATAGTGCAGAGGTTAAACTGTGCTTTCAGTAGTCAGCTTGCCTGATCTTGAGTCCTGACTCTGGCAACCATTAGCTGGGTCAACTTGGGTGGTTACTTAACCTCTCTGCACTTCAGTTTCCTGCTCTGTAAAATAAGTACAATAACAGTCTCTACCTCATTGGATTGTTGTAAAGTTTAAATGAATTAGTTCACTTAGAATAGCGCCTGACAAATAATAAACCCTCACTAAATGTTATCTATCATTATTATTAAGGTCTTTAAAAGTAAAGATTTGCTCTAGATAATCCCCCTGTTAATTTAATAATTTTAAAAGTTATCTCTATTTTATTATTTGTTATTATTATTGCTAGTAGGCTGCAGGGAGACCTTGTTTTTGTTATATTGTTAGGTGCTGTCGAGTTGGTTCCAACTCACGGTGACCCTATGTATCACAGAACAAAACATTGCCCGGTCCTGCACCATCCTCACAATCATTGCTGTGTTTGAGCCCATTATTGCAGCCACTATGTTAATCCATCTCATTGAGGGTCTTCCTATTTTTCACTGACCCTCTACTTTACCAAGTATGATGTCCTTCTTCAGGGATTGGTCCTTCCTGATAACATGTCCAAAATAAGTGAGACAAAGTCTTGCCATCCTTGCCTCTAAGGAACATTTAGGCTGTACTTCTTCCAAGACAGATTTTTTCACTCTTCTGGCAGCCCGTGGTATATTCTATATTCTTCACCAACACCATAATTCAAATGCATCAATTCTTAGATCTTCCGTATTCGTTGACCAGCTTTTGCATGCATATGAGGCAATTGAAAACACCATGGCTTGGGTTAGGCACACCTTAGTCTTCAAGATGAGATATCTTTGCTTCCTAACACTTTAAAGAAGTATTTTTCAGCAGATTTGCCCAGTCCAATATGTCATTTTGTTTCTGGAGTGTTGCTTCCATGGGTGTTGATTGTAGGTCCAAGTAAAATGAAATCTTTGACAACTTCAATATTTTTTCCATTTATCATGATGTTGCTTATTGGTCCAGTTGTAAGGATTTTTGTTTTCTTTATGTTGAGGTGTAATCCATACTGAAGGCTGTACTATTTGATCTTCAACAGTAAGTGCTTCAAGTCCTCTTCACTTTCAGCCAGCAACGTTGTAATATCTGCAAAATGCAGGTTGTTAATGAATCTTTCGCCAAT
>NW_004444162.1:78562-79512 GCF_000243295.1 Trichechus manatus latirostris
TGCTAATCCAGGCTTTTTTTCAACCAGAGTATTCCAGAATTCATCAGCTTTACCCTTGGCAAGGGTGAAGAGAAATAGGGAAAACACCACTGAAAATCATATATTTGTAAAGAATCAAAAGGAGTAGAGGAATTGTGCTAATTAGATACTGCCAATATTTGTTTTTGGTAAGCATTGCCTGAAAAAGAGTATAACATGATTTTCAGAAAGTTCAACTTCCATACCTAGCCATGTTCTTTACTCCTGAACCTGAAAATTAGTAAATAATATATTCCTACATTGTATGTGGAATCATTGTTGCAGTAATCTTCCAAAGAATTCTGTTCAGTCCAGCTTGGAACATGGTTTTTTTCAGCTCTGTACCTAGCAAGACTCATTTCTGTTTCCCTCTTGGAACCAAAAGAAGATTAGCATTCTCAAACCTGGTACTTGTGTAGTGCTTGATGCATAAAACAAGCATCAGAAATGGGTTAAAAAGTCTTTCCAGAAAACACAGAATCATTAAATGATATTATCCTTTTAAAAATCCACAGAGACATTAAGGCACATTTTTAAGTCACATTTATTCATACCTTCAGTAAATATATGTTGACCAACTACCATATGCCAAACCCAGCGCCAGGCAGTGGGGATGTAGATTCAGGAGTTTCCAAGGTAAAGCTATTGATTGAAACCTCGGCCAAGAATGTGAATGCCTTAGGAGAGTTTATAGAGCAAACTAACAGAAGGCCAAGAACAGAGCTTTGGGAAATATAAACTCTTAGTAGTCAGATGAAGTAAGGAATTTTACCAAAGAGACTGAGAAGAAATTACCAGAGAAACTGAAAGAGAATTCCAAAATGTAGGGGTGCTCAAAAGTATTAAACGTTGCAGAGAGGCCAAGTAAGATGAAAGCTGGAAACCTCCCATTGGATTTGTTCACTAGGTTTATTTGTGGCCATGGCAAGGGC
>NW_004444162.1:80028-80736 GCF_000243295.1 Trichechus manatus latirostris
CCCATCATGACAACCACCGCCCCCCCATCACGACAACCACCACCTTCCCACCCCCGCATCCCGCCAGACTACTATTCGCCAGATTTCTTAATAATGTCAACATGCCCCTAGTGAAGTCAATCTCTGTCTCCTTCTGGCAAGTGACAGGTTAAGACAGAATGCTGCTTCCTGAGATTAAAACCATTTGTTTCAAAGTAACATGGATTTAAACTGAAAAACAAAAAAGTGTCAAAAAACAAAGATGTGCACTAGGAGAGCAGGAAGAATTCTGAGAAGCCAACAGTATGGCCTATTTCATTTATGTGATAGGGCTTGACACATAATAGGTGCTCAACAAATATTTGTTGAATGAAGAGGCTTGTAATATCATACGACAATCAAAAGATTATTTTCAGCTAGAAAGAGTCACTGCCTACTGCCTATCATAGAATAGGAGAGTGGTTAGGTGTCCTGATATGAGTTAACTGGAATATTATGTTTTCTTTCAGGCAGTTTTTAAAAAGAAGTTAAAAATAATGAAGAAACAATAAAGCACTCTACCAGTTTTCATCTACCCCAATCATTTTCCCTTGACAGCCAGGCAAAAGAGGGGAAAACTGAATGGAAAGGAGAGAAAGAGGAAATACACCCATCAGAGTATCAACCTAGAATGCTTGGCAGTCCTACAACATGGTGGGAAAGTTGTAGGTTCTTAAAATAAATGGAGTG
>NW_004444162.1:81513-97418 GCF_000243295.1 Trichechus manatus latirostris
GATGGTATCCCAACACTCTTCATTCTTGCCATGCATAGCATCTACTACTTTAAATAATAGAAATAAGGGAATATGGCATCATGCAACAAAGTTGAGAGTATGACAAGAGTCCCACCTGTATGTTGTCCCAGTGTTCCCGTTGGCAGAATTAGAGATCTAACCCACAGACACCTCAAATTGCCTTACCATATCCCCTACACTTGGCTGAAGTCTGAGTAAGCTAAGAAGTCACCCTTCCAGTGAACGAAATCTCTAATTAACACTGAAAATGCATGGTAGCTAAATTTGTGGTGAAGACAAGCCATCTCCTCATTCTTCGTAGCTGGGGCTAGATTAAACTATAAAAAGGGGACAGGATAATTGCTCACGGTGGGGCATGGTGTTTTCTCCTGTACAAACATATAATTAGGCTGTCTTAACCTCCTGGTTCAGCAATAAACACCACTTCACAGGCTAATTTACAGGCGAGAGTCACAGAAATCTGTGTAATAAACTCTCAATGCTGCAGGCTCTGCAGTTCAGTTAAAAGAGAGCAGTTCACTTTTTCAAGTCAGCAAAAATCTTTTTGCACTTACCACAAACTGAAATGAGATTGAAATAAGGGCTATGCATTCAAAACATTGAACACACCAGCTAATAAAAAATACATTTGTGACTGATCATAAAAATAGAGAATGTAATTGCCTGTACCCTAGAAATATCTTTTACTTACAATATTTGGGAAGACAGAGGTCTCCATAATATTGGCTTTGCTAACACGTCTACATTTTTCTGTCTACCATAAGTATGCGTCAGTCAGTGACACCTCACTCCTGTAGCTGCCAACAAGCCTTGACTCAAGTGGTGAGAGGTGGGCAGGCTGCGACCCCGAACCAGATAATATTTGCCTGGCAAACACTGTTGGCTTGGGGCAGCGAGGGAGAGGTGCTCATAGAAAGAAGCAACTCCTTTATGGCCTCATCATTCTTCCCACTTGGATAACCAAGGCCCGAGGGACCTTTCTGAAGTGAAGTGACGTGGGGGCTCCTTTTCAGCTGCCTACTTTGCCCAAAAGCCTTCTTTAAGTGTGGAACTCAACACAGACACAGTAGGGGTGGTCACAGAAGTAGACACACTCCTTTGTGGAAAATGTGTTTTCTTCTGGCCAAAGTAGACCATCTAGAGAGGGAGAGGCTGTGGTTGGTGAGGACGTGACACTGATTGGACATTGGGAACAATCACAGAAGGGCTGTGGATATACTGGACACTGTGTGTAGTGTGAGAGGTGGAGAAAGGACACCTAGACAGAGACAGAAAAGAGGTGCCTAGAGACAGATCAACAGGAGGAGAGATGAGGTCAATTGGGTAAATGGTTTTATTCACAAACCAAATCTGAATTATTTGTAGATTATTTTCCTCAGGACCCCCTCTTAAAGTGTGAAGAAATAAAATAGGTTATTGGGTCATGTCTCTTCCAAAGTCTTCTTTTCACAACTGATCCTCAGTTCAGCTGAGATTTTCAAGGGCAAGGACTATGCTTGTACTACCATGAGTCCACAGGATCTAGAAGTGCCCATTACAGGTACCCAATCCTTGTTAAATGAGTGAGTAAATGAATAAATGAATCTACTGTATTGAAAACTTGAGGAATAAACAGGCTGATTATCCATTTCAAGATGCATACAACTACAAAATCTCATTTTTTATGTTTTTACTAATGAAGGAAAAATGATTGGCAGATTAAGTCAAATGAAAATAATTCAGATAAAATAATGCTCATTCTTCCTAAACAAATACTGCATAAAAATATCATTTAGGTATTTTGTTTTAAAATAGCATTGATTACGAGAAACAAATTTTAAAAAGATATATGATATTTACTTGGAAAATAGCAATTTGTCTCTCAAGTAGCATTTTTATGAAATAGTGCAGACAACTTTTAATGGCAATCAGCAACCTCTTATTTTGATAGCTTTAAACTAAGACTATCGTGCAGAGTAAAGATATTAGTTTTAGTGTACCTTATGTTAATTTTTTTTTTGAATTAGCAGTATCTCCACATTTTTAAAAAGTCAGATGATGTCAAGCTTCAAATTTCCTCAAATTGGCCCCCACTCATAATGTTAAAAAAAAAAAGGTATCTCTTTCAAAATTTTGATACTAAGCCTATAAAGTGCTGATGATACTCATGAGTACAAAAAATTATAGTTGATATCCTCTGAGGAAACATAGCTATAGTTGATATTTTATAATTTTAACTCATTATGCAGGCAATTCTATTTAAATGTTGTGTTTAATTTCTTTAATATGCTTAAGGGACCCCTTTAAGAATTAGGCTTCCTCATCTTTTAATCCAATTTTAAGTGACTAAACAGTAGCAGAGGGATGTGGTACTGAAATTGAAAATTTTAATAAAATATATAACTAGATATCTTGTGTTTTCAAAGTTATTACAATCTCTTTATTTATTTTTAGTTCCAAATCCTGCTTTGACTACTGGCACTACTGTGGTCAATGAGGTTTATCTAATGAGTAATTATTGCCACTGAGAGACTTTTTAAACAGGTAAAACAAAGAAGTCCCATTGTCATCAAAAAGACTATAATTTATGGTCAGGATTTCTAACAATTTTTCATAAAATTTTTCTTTTGTCCTTAGGAAGAAAATGTCGTACATGTGTTCTTGCAGTTTTTAGAGAAAGCAATTGGTTAAGTGAAATCTATTAAAATACTTTAAAACTTTAAAAAAAACAAGAAAGGAAAATAATTTCAGTAAGATGATGATTTTAATATGGATATCCAAAATCAAACGATGAATAAGATATATGTGGGAATTCTGTAGTTACTTTACATTTGCCGTGCACACAGGTAGGTCTATGCACACATGTACATTTCAGCAACAGACTCATAGCTAGTAGGAAGACAGTAAGGCTCTTTAAAAATTGTTGTCAGGGAAAAAAAAAATTGTTGTCAAGAATGATTCACATACAGTCGTCAGGTAAGACACAGCCATGGCTGTTTCAAAGGCACTGCACACAACTGCAGCTGTGTGGAAACGCTTGTAACCATAACCCTCTAGCTTTCACCGATACCTTTAACTCAAGGCTCTGGCTGGAGCAGAGGTGAGAGCTAAAGCAAATAATGTCACAGTAGCAAACAGTTACCTCAAAACTCAAGGATATTTTCTATTGTGTACAAAAAGGAGAGAGTTAATCAAGGTAAGGAGCAACTTAGTTTAATTATGAGTCTTTTAATGTCTTTTCATAATCAGTTAATAAATACCTTAACAATAAAATTGAATTTAAGCTTTTAATAAGCCATTTGGGCTTGAACCTAAACAAAGGAATTAGCAGCTCCGGGCATTGTGCAATAACTGCTCACTGCTTGGTGCCAGAAGAAACAAAGCATTTCAAGAGCGTTTTTTGTGCCTCACCATAATAAACGCTTGTAATATTCCCCAATTTCTGGAGTATAAGACGCAGATCTTATTTATCACAGTATGTGACACACCTGGCACGCGGATCAGGAAACAACTGTTTTACTTCATTTCTGTCATCACCTTCCAACAGATTTCTTTCACATTCCAGTTTGGATGGGAGGACTTGACTTTCTCTCCGTAAGTTCTCCATTAACAGTTTCACAGCAGAAGGCGCCATTGGTCCGCTTCCTCTCACAGCAATTAATTACACCAAGTGGCGTATTTTGACTCCAACTGCAGCCAACACGTGAAGTCCCGGGCATTTACTCGTGTTTGCTAGCAACGTCTTTATCATCTGTGCTGCGCATTCTCTGGTTAAGTAGTGAATTGTCAGAATTCCTCAGGCGGGTAATGACGAACACAATGTCAAGTCAGCAGCACAAATTACCAACTTCAGCTCCCTTCCGTCACTTTTATTAATATATGTTTTATCTGAGGAAGGCTTCTTTTAAAGCTGTGTCACATTATGTATTCTGGAGATGAAAGTCACCTTTGCTTTCTGTATCAGCAGCGTCAAGCATATCAGACTCCTAGTCTCGAGCTTTGTGAGCCCCGTGAACAACTATGCACTAATAAACCATGAAAAGCTTGAATTACACTATAACCCACAAAAATTTTCAAATTAAAAAGGGATATTTAGAGGCCCCCTGTGGATAGTGATTTTATTTAGTTTAATCCCCTCTTGTGGCCAATTAGGTAGACACCCCTCCACACTGGCACACACTCCAGGGAAAAAAAGGGGAAAAAGTTTAACTTTGATTTGGAAAAAATGGCAGTATATCTTTCCTCTATGGACAGAAATTATTTTCCTGGCTGTTGTTCTGTAAAGAACAAGGCTGTTAGAAATCAATGAAAGTGTATGCAAGATGGATTCTATTTGAATTATTTTTTTAAGGCTATACCGTACTCCAATTTCTTCCTAATTTGTCTGTAGAGACTCGCCAAGTTTCAGAAGAAAAGTAAAAGTTTCACCATCACAACAGAGCATATTCCTTTAGTTCTCTTCAATTACCTTCTAGTTAAAAATGACTGCTTCCCCTTCCAAGGGGCTTTGAACGCATGGTTAAAGGTAATATTTGTCTTTTAATTAAGTGATGTGCACAACTTAAATGCACTTTTATCACCTCTTCATGAAGCTCATATACCCAAATGGAATTCAGATCAACAAAAGAGATCTATTTGCTGCAAAAAGTGTTCATAGTGTCTCGCATGGTTCATTGCTGCTCTTTCAATCAGAATTGCAAAATTCACCTCCTTCTCATCTGGTGGCAGGCTCCATATGCTCCATATGAAAAAGGAGTTAATAAAATGCACGTTGAAAATATAAAACAAGGTCAGGGGCGACAGTTTGGCTGAAGGTCTTTCTTTAAGTGTGGAAAACAAAAGAACAAGATTGTTTTAGCAGTTGAAGCTTTCGGGAGAGTCAATGTCGGATGGAGAGCGGCAGCTGAAGTCCCTGTACCTGTTTTGTACTTCCCATCAGAACCACTGTTCTGTCCCTAACACAAACACCCTGCACAGTACGCGCCTCAAGCTTTGGAAAGGCTCAGTAGTGAAAAAGAAGAGAAAAATCCCCATCTTTCTCCCAAAGGGAGGTCTGGGATTGGAGGGGTGAAGCTAGAGAGGTATATGGCAGTGGGAGGTGTAGGGTCAGGTTGAGGGTGGGGGGCCTGTGTGAGTCTTCAGGCCCTAAAACCCCCACAGCTCTGTGTCCTCCTCAGAGTCGGCAGTGATGAATGGTGTTACTGTGCACTAGGAAACCCACCCGGATTGGACACATGTCAGCGGTAGGTTTTAAAAAATAAGTACTTAAGATTCTGTGGTTGGGTCCATCCGATGCCAGCCAAGCCAGAGGAAAGAAAACAGCATTGTCAGTCAAGCAGTTGCTTGTTGCACAAGACCTCAAACATACCACTTGACAGATTTGTTTTCGTAATAAATTTACTGGTTACTTTGGCATCACTTAAGAGCCTCGAGGCAAACTGTGAAATTCAATCAGAAGAACTTTATCATTTTAAAACAAAGATAAAAGAGAAAACTTAATAATTATGTCACAGGATGATGGTATTCACTCACAAAACCCATTAATACGTGAACATAATTAGTTCATCAGAGGAGCTGTGACCCAACAAAAGAGAAGACTATATTCTTGATAAAGAATGAGAAGACCAGATCATCAAAACAGGAAATTTCCTGGAGGGCTGGGCTCCCGGAGAGGGATGGATGCTTGGGTGGGGTCAGGAGAGCAGTTGGGGCACTGAAAGAACAGATGGGCAGCATACAGACATCATCCTTCCCCCTAGTTGTTAATTCTATAATTCCAGTCAAAGCTATCTCCTTTAGCCTCAGTTTCCTCATTTGTGAAAAGGGAGCAATAATCTTACCTTCTCAGATTCAATAAAACAATATATGCAAAGTACCTGGCATAATGCCTGGCACGTAGTAAGTGCTTAGTCAGGGTTAGAACTTTCTTTTCTCTTTCCTGCCTCCAGCAATCCCTATAAACACCCCGGCATAAATAACACTCAGCATGGTGCATTCGAGATCAGAGTGTTATCTTAAGAAAGATCTACTTTTAATAGGATTTATCAACGCTAGAAGTGGTGAGAGGGTCTAGACCAATGGGCCCAGAAATTCCACATGTGTAAGACTTATGTGAACTGTGGGAAAGCATCCCACCTTCCATCTCCCTTCCATATAGACCTTCATAGGTCAAAGATTACTTATTTCAGCAAAAAATTCATACCAAAAATACTTCCTCCAGACACACAAAGTGTGGTCTCAGCAGCATTAGCCTGTCCTTGAGCTTGTTTTAAAAAATGCAGAGTCTCCATGAGACCAGAAAAAATGGATAGCGCCCAGCTACCATTACTGAAGTTTTTCATCAAGGACCTAATAGATAGATCCTGATCAAAAGGAGGAAAAAAGTAGAACAGAACTTCAAATTCACCTGGAAACCAGACTTACTGGATTCATTGAGATGGGGGAACCCCTGAATCTGTTGCCTGGAAATCTTTAAACCTTGAACAAAAACTATCCCATGAATTATCTTTAAACTAAACAGATTAGCTGAATTAATAAAGAACGTTTGCCTTGAACATTGCGTTCTTTTAAAGAATTATATGTATGCGATCAAATTGACAACAGTAACTTTAAACCACAGATGTGAACTTTAAGGGGCAGAGAATCTCAGTTAATCGTGGTGAAACAATATGGGCATAGATAGTGAGAATGGTGACAAAATGTGAAGTATGTAACCAATGTCGTTGAAATGTTCATGTACAAATTGATGAATAAATGTATGTTTTATTTGTGCGTATTTCCACCAAAACTAAATACTAAAAAAATGCAGAATCTCATTCCACACCCACCCCACCACACACACCTATTGAATCAGATTCTGCCAGCAATTCCCAGGTGATCATATGCACGTTAAAGTTGGGGGACTTTTTTTAAAATCCTATTGTCCGAACCAAATTCTAGGCCAATCACATCAGAATCTCTGGGGTTGGAACCCAGGAATCTGTACTTTTTAAAACTACGTGGATAATTCCAGTATGCAGCTAAGTTTTGGAACCACTGCTCTAGTCCCAATAGCAAAAATAAACCTTAAAAAACTAGGAAAATATTTAAACAAGACATATGGGGTAGAAAAGACTACCCTTTAAGTAGATCCATTAAAAGAAAGCAGCTTTCAAATTTATGCTTAAAGGCATCTACATATCTGAAATCCTCCAGATAGAAGAAGGAGAACTTGGATACATTTTCATTTTTAAGCCTTGGCTAACAAAGGCTTCAACTTACCCAGGTGGGCAGAACATTTATTGACATAAGTCACTGTGTTTATTGATGCTGCCCATTTTCCACTGATTTTAGAACTCTGTAGGGGAGGTGCTGTGACTTTGAAAAGGGCACTTTTATAATCAAATTGTTTTACTTAAAGGTTTATGTAACACGCTATACTATTAAACAGTAAATAAAAACCACTGATAAATCCCGAGTCCCCCACAGGTAGTTTGGCACATCCTTAATTATCTGGTTTATGAGCAAATTGCCACCTCAGCTTTGGTTTTCTGCTTGTTACATGCATATGTGTGTGTGCACACTTCTTACTGGGCAACCTCCCAGCAGGTTCAGCTTCTGAATGATGCTGCCAAAACATGTTGCGGAGGGGCAGGAAAGTTGGAGTAAATAAAAGGACTAAAGTTTGGGTTAGAGTTTTGGTTTGCTTTTGCTTTGCTCTACAGTGAAGATGTAATCTGATTTTTTTAAAATTTTAATTAGTGCACATTAGCACAGGCTCAGAGCCTGAAAAAAGCTATGTCAATGACAGCTGGCTATGTGCAAGATAAATCCACTTGTTATAAAGAAGTTTTTCTGGTGAAAACTTCTCGCAGCACCCACATCTAGGCTGCATTATAGTTCCCCTGCTAGCAAGAATAACTCAGAGATTCACAACTGCCATCCAGCAATTAAACCTTGCAAAGACAGGAGTCCTTCCGTATGCCTTTTGCCATTCATGCTTAAGCTAAATAATATTCTTGAATCCCTATTGTTATGGATTGAATTGTGTCTCCCCAAAATACGTATCGGGACCCTAACCCCTGTATCTGTGAATATAATCCTATTTGGAAATAGGGTTTCTGTTATGTCAGTGAGGTCATGCCAGAGTAGGGTGTGTCCCCAACCTAATCACTCCTGAGTAATATAAAGAGCAGCAGAGACACAGAGACAAGCAAGCACATACTGGGGAAGACAGATGTCATGTGAAGATTGCCAAGGAGGCAAGGAATGCTCAGGCTACCAAGAAGGAATTGACATGGCCATGACCCTGATTTGGACTTTTAGCCGCCAGTTATTGTTGTTAGGTGCCATCGAGTCCATTTAGGCTCATAATGACACCATGTGACAGAGCTGAATTGCCCCATAAGGGTTCCCTAGGCTGTAATCTTTACAGGAGCGGATCGCTGAGTCTTTCCCCCAAGTAGCTGTTGGGCGAGTTCGAATCACCAACCTTTCAGCTGGTAGCCAAGCACTTAACTATTGCACCACCAGGGCTTTGAAGACATCCACTTGTGGTATTTGTGTTATAGAAGGACTAGTTAGCTAAGACAGCAGTAGATGAATTTTGTTTGTGCCTTTATTGTTTTACAAGTGTCTGCACTCACTGAGTCTCCAAAATCACCTAGAAGTCCATGAAATCAATGTTGTTCTAGGATCACACTGTCCTGTGGGCTCGGCTCAATGGGCTTCCCCCAACGGCTGCACCATGCCCCTCCCCTGCTAGTCTCACTGAAGAGAAGCTGGGGCTGTGCCTCTCTCCTATTCTCCTCGGTTCACTGAAGACATCAGAAACAAGGTGGCTGATACCATTCTAAAAGACAGCTGTAAACAGGGGACCAACAGTGGGCTGTCCAGCTTCTTTGGGAGTAGGTCCTTGATATGAAATGTCAAAAAATTAGCTTGCTGAATGTGAGAGATCTACTCTTTTTTTTTTTTTTTTTTTTTAACATCTTTACTATGCTCAGTCTTAGAATCCATGAACATGGTATATCTCTCTAATTAGGTCTTTACTCTTTTTTTTTTTTTTTTTTTTTTAGTCAGGATTCATGCCCTAGTGCCCTTTACTGTCCAGACATGCAATGTGAGCATTTATGAACCCCCACCAGACATAGGCTGGGTCTCTCTCGACAAGACATTCCAAATATTACAAACCGTTGCAAACCCCTGCATCCGGTATTGATTAAACAATGTCTGGCACTGGCAAACATTATTAATATATAGAATGCTATAGAGATTGATTGCTCTACTTTCATTTTTCTTCTTCCTGCCAGCCCCCTATAGGAGAAAGCCCTGCAGCTGTTCTGAATCCCATTGCCAGAGTCATATTATGGCTTGTTTTGATGTTTCACCAGCAAGTTCTGTGGCTCATACAGGAACAAGCCAAGGAGAACATCCCAAGTTTCAGCTAGAGGCCGAGGCACAATCACCCTGTCAGGTATTGTTAGTAAGTCAGGATTGTAAAAGATAATAAACTCTCTCCCATCTTTTATGACGGCACACCAAGATCAAACACTTTCCATACGAGAGCACAAAGCCCCTAGGACCAGTTCTCCCTGACAGATGTTCATCTGCTATCTCAGTATTGACCGGTTACTTAATTTATTGATCCACAGAGGGAAGGAAATATAAAGACTCTAAAAATCTGGTATTGTACAAATTGCTTTCCAGGGCTGTGAGCCCTAGAAATAAAGTGGGGGACTTGATTAGGAGCTGTTTGAATATTGCCCTTTCATTGTTTTTTTTTTTTCTTTCTTTTTTTCCTCCAATGTTTAAACAAAAACAAAAAAAAAAAGTGGGTAAAGAAAACAGAGTTGGACAAAAAATTACTTTTACAGTTTTTTGTCTTTTACTCTCTGAACACTATACTTCATAGTGAATACCGTGGCTTGTTATGCTTTATTAGCTTGCTAATACTTACCTGGCCCCCTCAAATCCATGTACACAAAAGCCTGGCTCACCTTAGACTTCATGGGATAATGAAGAATGGGATAAAATATAAGTTCACTGTGCAATGCTACGTAATCCAATCCTCCCCCCTCTAATCCTTTCTGCAAATAACCTCCAGGCTACACACTAAAGAGGAACTCTGACTGCATCTTTCCCAGCTGATGGGCCCTTTGTGTTCAAGGCCCTTTCCCCTGGGGTCCCAACCAGCCTCATCAGTTTTATTCTCAACCATTCTTTTCACATGCCTGGGACCCAGCCCAACTGGATTAATAACTGGTTCCTCTTTCCCATTCTGTGACTTTGCTCAGGAAGTCCTTGCTACCAGGAATGCCCTTTTGCCCATCCCTGCAAATCAAAATCCTTCGAGGATCAGGCAAAATCAATCTCTCCCTCCTCTAATTTTTTGTGGACCATTAATTGTATTACCCCAGAGCCTACTTCTGTGTATGGCTCTCCTTCTGGACTTTAAAACATTTGAGTAAAGAACCAGATAGCATCCATCTTTTGGCCTTAATACCTACTGTTCAGTGAATGAATGAAAAAAAAAAAAAAAAAAACAGTTTATCTTTGGAATTCCCTGCTCCAAACTCTTCAGCAATTTCGCCTGGACTAAGAAAAAAGGCCAAATCTTTCGGACTTCCATTCAAGTCCCCCCAAATTTGAACCCAATACAGCTTTCAAATTTATCCTAAACTATCTAGACAAAAATCCCCCAGAAAATTGTCCACTTACTGCCTCACACCATATTCTACCACCAGCCTGGACTGACCGCCCCCTCCAAACATTCTATAATACACAGGAAAGCATTATAAATGCTGGTCCAAAATGTCAATAGTGAAAATTATCTGGCCCAAAATGTCAATAGTGCTGCTGTTGGGAAACCCTGCATTAGTATTTTTATGCAACTTGTTTCTTTATTGGGTCTATACAATGTTAAAGTCCACCTATGCATACAAAAAAGGGAGGAACCATGACTATCACTCAGAAATCTTCTTCTGTATCATCTCTGCCTGTGGAACTTCAAACTTGACTCTATCAGAAAGGTGGGACCTGCCCCTGAAAATTTCCCATACTCTTTGACAAACTATTTTCACAGAGGGCCCAGTAACCTCACAACTTCACCACTTGAATCATCCAAATCTTGGGACCCCCAGCCCTCAACCTAATGGTGGGGCACAGCTGCAGCCACCAGAAACCAATCAGGGAAATGCAGATGCTATTCCAACATCTGTAAGAAATATAATATTTGGATGCCTAATTCAAAACATATCACTATTGAAAACGTGTCCTCTTTAAAGTGTTCTTTGCTGGAAAGTCCTTGAGTCATTTATTTAGTTGTTTTCACAGTGCAGAGGTGTGTTACCAACTGTTAAGGTGTTTTCTAACTCACACAGTCACTCAAAAGAAGCCAACAACTATTTCCTACATACGTGTGTATTGGGAGTCCCAGGTAGTAATGAAACTGCGACCTCTTAGGACTCAGGGGTGTCTGTAGGGATGGAACAATAAGTTCTTAAGGATGCTATCTAAGTGACAGACAAGACACCTCATCAGAAAAGAATTCCAGGGTATCTACCATAGTTTCCCAATCAGTGCTCTTATCACCAGTCTCTCCCCACTCTATTCTAACCATATTCAAACACCAGATTTATTTTTCTGAACTGTTTTATCCTATGATCTCCTTGCTTAAAAGCCCTCTGTGACTCCCTCTTTTTAAAGGAGGATCTCAAACATGCTGGTACTTGATGTCTTTCTCTACTTAACCTCTACCATCTTCTCCAGACTTGCCTTTGTACTATACTCTTCCCTTAACCCTTCCCTCTGGTCAAACTAGGTTTTCCCAAGCCCTGTTTCTGCTCTTGCATCAGTAAATGCTGTTTTGTTCACCTAGAAAGCCTCCAGTGTCACTCAGATTTCTAGTAGGAGGCAGGACCAGTAGCACCCAAAAACCTTAAAGAACAAAGGAACTATTTACAGAGGTATAGTCAATGTTCAGGGAGTCAATGAGGGAAAGTAATACACTTCACAGCAATGGGAAAGTATCATCCCCTCTAGACCTTCACAGCAAAGAGAGAGAACAGTGTTACCTGGAAGAGGGACTGCTCCATAAGAGCTACAGCCAAAGTAAAGACCATGTAGCTGCTGCCAAAACCACAACCAAGCAGTGAGGAATCAGGGGGAAATACTCCAGCCTCTCTCTTCTGCTTTCTAATTTTCTACTGTTGCCCACCATTTGCTGAACCCAGTAGGAACCAGAAGGCAAGGTAGCTGGGTTATGCAGCACATGAAGGTCAGCCTTCTAGGACTCAGAGCTGGGCAGAAAAGAGCAGAGAATGAATGAGTGTCTGTGTGTGTGTGTGTGTGTGTGTGTGAATAATCAACACAAACTTTATTCTTTCTCAACCAAACTGCCACCCTCCACACTTGTGCTCTCTCCTGTCCTCTCATCATGAAAATGCACTGATGTGGCTTTTATTGTATTTAATGTCTTAATTGGTTCTTACGTTGATTCACTGTTACCTAATACTTTATGTTCTATAACTCTTCACCCTGTTGCAACCGTAAACAAATTGGGAGAAAAAAGAAAAGAAAAACTATCTTCTATGGTTTTGCTTCCCCCTATGGCTAAACCAGAGCCCTGGTGGTGCAGTGGTTAAGAGCTCGGATACTAATCAAAAGGTCAGCCATTCTAATCCACCAGCTATTTCTTGGAAACTCTGTGAGGCAGTTCTATTCTGTCCTATAGGGTCACTATGAGTCAAAAACAACTCAACGGCAACGAGTTTGGTTTTTTGGTTTTATGGATACACCAGTGCTGTGAATATTGAGGTGCTCAACAAGTGTGTATTGGATAAAGGGGAATGAGTAACAGTTAGGAGCAAAGTAGATGGATGATAGAAAATAATTACTCATTGCCCCAGATTATAGATGAAAGACAAAAATACAGGTAAAATATATTTATAGTTTAAATTCTGTCAGAGAAGGCACCAACCTCTCTGAGGCACTCTACCCACATCTCGCATTTACCTTCAATGCTGATATACTTCAAATATAAAGCTGATAATCTTAAAAAATAGAACAGGGATGTGGTCAGAGCTGACCAAGTCCCCTGTCTCTTCTTGCCCATTTCAATTCCTGCCCAATAGTCAATGCTCTACCAACAGCATTATGTCTTCTAACACAATGATGAAGAAAATAGAAGAGTGTAAAAGAAATATACTTAGAGTCCAAGGAATTAAATAACATAAAACCTGTGGCTATGAGGACAAGCAGTGAGCTATTAAAAAAGATTCTAGTTCATATTGATGATGGTGTCTTCCAATTGTCTACCAAGCCTGCCTAATTTTCTTTCTCATTTTGAAGACAATTCTTTTATTTTTAGCACCAATTCACTCTCTGCAATAGCTACAAAATCATAAATGTTTGTTCTAATAGAGAAATTTTGAGAAATTTGGGTAGAAATAAACGTGGCTGTCTGTAGTAAAGTGCTTCAGGAAAGATTTAGAAATTCCATGTGATTAAGGCTATTACTCAGAAGATTTTAAATGAATAAATGTCTTTAATAAGGCCTACATTTTGGCAGGTCTAACAGAGGAGAAATATCACTGTGAAAAGTTTCAGTGGGAAAAGTGAATATTTGTATAGTCAAGGAATCAGAAGCTAGATCTACAAGAAACAGACATCAACACTACTGTTAGCTAATTTCCTGTAATAATATATCTCGGGGAGATTAGGGTGGTAGATGGAAAAGGGCAGAGGGTATGAGGAAACAGAATGCTTGCTGGTACCTTAGTTAGAAAGAGAAAAGATAGAAGGGCTGTACAGTGCAAGCAAAAGGGAAGATTCTCCAACCGGGCAACCTCACGTAGTCACGAGCAGGTCCCCACAGCTCAAAATTTGATAACCAAAGGATTATAAAGGTTTTTGTAATCTAATGGGTTTATTTATTTATTTATTTACTTTTTTTTTTTTTTTTGCTTAAGCTTTTTGCTGCAAGGTTCTAAGAGGTAGATAGGTTGAGAATTTTTTTTAAGCTAAGACAAGTGTTTAAGTAATGGATAGAGATGTCACCCAGAGAGCAGAGGACTTGCCCTCTAAAGCAAAACAAACAGAGTAGTGAAGAGAGTTAATTCATTTTTATTTGTAGAGCAATGATTCTCACCAAAGTCCAAACTTTCAACGAATCATATAATAATAGTGGAGAAGAAAGCCCAAGATTGCACTCCATCATTCTGATGCAGCCACCATCAACTTAGCTCAGTCCCCATGGGTACAAGTACAAATAAATGCCACAATGAGAAAGAAGTTTTCACCACGCTGAACAGCTAAAATTTTCCAGTAGCATGATTTTTGAAACAAATATGTATATATGTAAGAATTCTCTGAACTCGGGAGGGGGGACTGCTCTTTTCACTTGGGAATATTTTTTAATGCTTTTTGAATCTCACTGAAATTTTTTTTACTTTGACTTTAAAGTTTCAAACCTAGAATTATATGCACAGTGATCCTAAGTAAGGAACACAATCTCTGTTTTATTTAAACCTACTTGCTTTAGAAATAAATGAAGGGCATGTTTATAAATACAGAGTGCTTTCAAAATATGATTCCTAGTCTCTCTACAGAAATCCTTCTTAGATCTGTAGCATTTCTACTCAAGCTATGAGGCAAGAAAAGGCACACCACTGAGGTCTCGCTAATCAGTGCTGCCCCCTCAAGAAAAAAAAAAAGTCGCCAGTGGTGAGTGGATCTCTTTCCCTGACAATAGCCCAATTCTGCTTTCATCCTTCAAAAGTGTTCTAAAAGTAAAAAATAAACATTTATGGCGCTCTCTCAGTATCGCAGCAGAATTCACATACATTTTCTCACCTAATCTTCTTAACAGTCCTGTGAGGTAGATTTTATTTCCGCTTTTACTAGTTTAAAAAAGTGAGTTTCTAGGAGACTAGGAACTTGCAGCAGAGTCAAGATTTGAACACAGATTGTCCAATGCTTGTCCTCTCTTGATTCTACCATGAAGCTTTTTATATGTTAGTTCCTTGTCCTTACAGTCCAGATCATGCTAATCCCCCATTTAATTAAGAGAAATACAAGGTTTAAACCGTATTTCCTCATCTATGTGGTTCACTATGAGTCAGAACTGACTCAACGGCAGTGAGTTTGGTTTTTTTGGGTTTGATGTGGTTCTAGGCTCATTTTCCAGAAATCCAATCACATTTAAGAGATGGAGAAACAAATTATCAACTTTATATGGAAAGGGAAGAGGCTCTGGATAAGTAAAGCATGACTCAAGAAGAAGAACAAAGTGGGAGGCCTCACACTACCTGATTTTAGAAACTATTATACTGCCACAGTAGTCAAAACAGCCTGGTACTGGTACAACAACAGATATATAGACCAAGGAACAGAACTGAGAATCTAGACATAAATTCATCCACCTACGAGCAGCTGATATTTGACAAAGGCTCAAAGTCCGTTAGTTGGGGGAAAGACAGTCCCTTTAACAAATGGTGCTGGCATAACTGGATATCCATCTGCAGAAAACTGAAACAACACCCATACCTCACACCATGCACAAAAAGTAACTCAAAATGGAACAAAGACCTAAATATTAAATCGAAAATGATAAAGATCATGGAAGAAAAAATAGGGACAATGCTAGGAGACGTAATACATGGCATAAACAGAATACAGACCATAAGCAACAATGTACAAGCACCAGAAGAGAGGCTAGATAACTGGGAGCTCCTAAAAATCACTTATGCTCATCAAAAGACCACCAAAACAGTAAAAAGACAACTGAAAGACTGGGAAAAAATTTTTGGCTACGATAAATCTGATCAGCATCTAATCTCTAAAATCTACAAGATACTGCAAAACCTCAACAACAAAAAGACAAATAACCCAATTAAAAAATGGGCAAAGGATATGAACTGGCACTT
>NW_004444162.1:98919-107583 GCF_000243295.1 Trichechus manatus latirostris
GAGACTAACTTGAAATGTAAACTTTCACTTAAACTACAACAATATACAAAAAATAATAATAATAAATGTCAGGGCATGAACTAATGGTAATAGCCAACCTCTAGCATCCTCCTTCAAAGCCCAACAGCCTCATACAGCAAGCAAATGAACTCTAATGGACATATTTCTTGGTATTCTAAGTCCCCATTGGCTTTCTAGTTTCCTTCTGTGACAGAGAAGTGTGCATAAGTACAGGGAATTCTGTTACCTTTCATGTGTAACTTGAGTTCCAAAATTTATTCTTGGAATTTTAAGCCAGCCCCAATTTTTGAAAGCATAAAGAATAGAAATGAGAAGCTGGGGAAGAGGGTGGAAAGCAAAGTCAAGGCTGCGTTTGTATCTACTTAACCCATTCACTATAGAAAATTATAATTCCCTCTCCCCTCCTCCCCCATCCTCCCCATATTCTCCTCGATACACACACATTGCAAGATAAGTTCCATCATAGTTCTCCCAGCCTGGAGCAAAACAAATCAGGCAGAACCATGTAATTTATTGTACCAAACTGGAATCACCCCCACCCACTTAAAAAAATCTGGCTTTGTTTCAGGGTAACAGCAGCTCAGCTCTGGCAGGGCTCAGTCAACGTGGGTGATCTGTGACATGTGGCAAAAATATAGAACTCATCAGATTTAATAAAACAAAGTTCCACATATGACTGGAAGGCCTCTCTCTACAAAGGCCTGGAGGAGTTACTGCAGGCATCCCCAGGCTTTCAGGGGAAACAACCCCCTCCGAGTCCAAAGCTCCCTCTTCACTCAGAAGTCATGAAAGACCAACTGGCTGTCCCAAGCAGACACGTGAGGTGGTGGAGTCAAGAACAAATGTGAGTAAAATAAATGTAGTTTTATAAAGTAACAGAAGTGGAGGGAGGAGCAGTCAGTGTGGCCACCTCCGGGGATGGGTTATTCAAGTATCTTTTGTGCTCTGGGTCTGTTTGCATTCCCAATGCATGCTGAAGGTGCCCTCTACTGTCTGCCAGCCACAATACACCAGGGTGTCATCACAGTTCATTCCCCAGGGGGAGTCCCAAAAAGTGGTGGGGTAACTGAAAATTCTGTTTTCACTGCAGTGACACTGGTATGTGGTTCAGATAAGCTACTGCCCAACTCCACCCAGGACAGCATATGTACCCTGAATGCCCACAGAGTTGAAGTAGATATTTTAGAAAAAAAATTGTTTCAGAGTCAACCACCGAGAGCCTTGGAGCAGCAGACGAACTCTGAAAAGCTCTTCAGAGTCTCACAGCCACTTCATCTTCCTAATAACCCAAGTACTGGGAAGATAGAAAGGTACACAGAGAAAACCAGGGGTTGAATTAGTGAAGAGGGAGAAAAGAAACACTCAGGTCCTTAAAATTCTGGTCCCTAAAATTGATCCTTAGGAAGAGGATGGCAAGACTTCAGCACTTTTACTTTGGACACATCATCAGGAAAGACTAACTGCTAGAAAAGATCATGTTTGGTAAAGCAGAGGGTCAATGAATATGAGGGAAACCCTCCGCGAGTTGGACCAACTCAATAGCCACAACAATGGACTCAAACACACCAACAATCACAAAGATGGCACAGGACAGGGCAATGCTTTGTTCTGTTATACACAAATCTACCAGGAGTTGGAGCTGCCTCGATGGCAACTATAAAAACAACAAAAATTGGTAACTAAGACCCTTAGGCAATAGCTCAGCAAGACGCCATCTGCCATTCCTTAGACTGCTTATGCCTCTGGTAACAGTAATAATAACACCAATTAATCTCCCACCACCATACCGAGCACCTTATAAGCATTTTAGTGCTTACCACAACTCTGAAAGGTATTGTCATCCCCACTTCACAGATTAGGAAATTAAGTTCATAAAGAACCTAAGTAATTTACAAAGGACTCCTAAGTGGCAGAGCCAGGATTCAAATGCAGGTCAGTTTGACTACAAACTCCCTATTCTTTCCACCCCACCACACTCCTCATATGCTGTTGAAGACTAACCCACACCCTATAAACATGAAGTCAGACACAGTGAAATAGGATGCTGTCCTTGTGGGATATATTTCTTGAGTGTGTTGTTGTGGCACTCTCACTTTCTTATTTTAATGACTCATACCAGGTGGCTAACTGTCCCAGCAGGGCCCTGACTCAAGCCTGTCTAGGGTGGCCAGTGGGCTTCACATTGAGTGGAAACTGTGGCGAAGGAGAAAGGGCTTTGGGCTCAGAGTCAGAAGCCCTGCATTCTTGTCCAGACTGTGCATCGCATTGGCTCAAACATTTTGGGTTTGTCAGTTAATTTCTCTGAGTTCCAGTTTCTTCTTTAATAAAATAGGAATGTTATTTCAGGACATTATTATGAGGATTAAATGGAATCACATATTTATATGCATGTGTGTGTGTGTATATATGCATATATATTTATACACACTAATATACTATGTGATATATAAAAGCTAGATATTAATATATAATCTGAGCAAAAAAATGAAGAGGTTACTTTGAGATTTTTTACATCTAAACTGAGCTGATAACAGTGTTCTATGAATGATCAGAGAGAAGGGGCAGATGTTATGGCTTTTAAGGAATCCATAGTATTTGTGACTTACCCCTCACTTGGGGGATGTGGTTTGGGAAGAAGATGTGGTGGGAAGGCAGCTTCTGTAAGACAGTACATGCAGTTGGTGCTCCAGAGCCCCTACCCCCAGACCCTCAGCTGTCAGCCAGAATTCTCTGAAGGCACAAGGGTGGTCTGTCCTATAGAGTCTTTCACCTTCTCAGCTGTGGGGCTCTAATCTAAGACTGAGCATAGGATCCTTTGCTGCTATCATTCATGGTTCTGGCCCAACTGACACAGGGCCAGGCCGGTCCAGAGCTGAAGAGGAACAAAGGGAGGAATAGCCACTATTCACTCCAGCCTTGCCCTACTTGCCTCAGGTCCCAGCCTCCTGGGCTCCACATTTTCTGTGATAATCAGAACCTGGCACTTTATGTTAAATCAACTGCCTACAACTACTTACTGGCCAATGCTTCCTATACTTACTGAAGGGATAGCAATTCTGAAATCTCCAGTTTACAGTTGTTGTTTTTTTAAGAAAACTCTTTACTAAACAGATTTTGTAAAGAGATTATTGATAGATGGTGCAAATATCCCCTTTTTTTTTTCATTCTTCAGGGTCCCCTATAGCATTCCCTGCTTCCTCTTACACATTGTATAAATGATAAACAGTCTAAGGGTTACTGTAATCTCCCTCTCACCTCACAAACAAAGTACTTGTCACATTTTGCAAGCATATCTGCTCCCTGGACATCTAAACTTACACCTAGTGACTTGCCTGAAAATGGCATTCTCATCAATGAAGTCAGGCAGATGAAAGTCTTAACTTATCCTCCACTACAAAAAGTCACTCTGACCTGAGCTGCTTCAATGAACTTTAGCAATAGAAAGCTCAAGTAGAGACAAAGCTCTGCCAACAAGATTATACAAATGACTAATGAAAATTAGTCTTTTATCCATATGCTCCAGTGAAAAAAAAGTACACTTTAGAGGATTCTGGGAAGATGGTGGCATAAACAGACTGTCGTTCCAACTCTTCCCCCACAAATACAACAAGAAATACAACAGGGAAATGGTGTTCAACTTCAAAAGACTGAATTGGGGAGCAGAGGAAAGCAGTGGGGAACTGCAAACAAGCAAGAATCAATAAATCAGCAACGAGTCACTTATGATAGGAAAATTGTTTCTTGCACCATCCTTGCCCCTCCCCCAGCCACATGGGCCACCAGCTGCTGTAAACAGGGGAAGTGGCCCCAGAAAAGAAGCCTGCTTCTCTAACCACCACAGCCCCTGCCTGTTCAAAGAGACAGGACCCCAAGCTTCTGTTCTAAAATTAATAAGGCAGACCTCCCTAGGGGCTCATTTGAAGTGTGCCAGCACTTCCTCCACCCAGACACTGTCAGTTGCAAGCCTACTGTGACTTGCTACAAAAGGCCCATGCAGTGGAGTCTGCTCTCACAGTCAATACTCTACCTGCTTCCCTTTGCACCCAATAGCTCAGGCCTCTGAAACCAACAAAACAGACCTCCCAGGGAGTCAGGTCAGGTCTGTCTGCTCCCCCTTTCAGTCAGTGCTGAGGACTGATGACTGTGGCTGCTGTGTGCTAGGAAGCAAGCATTGTTAGTGGAGGCTACACCCACAGCCAACATACTATGGGGGGGTGGGGGCTCTGATAGCAACAAGGCAGACCTCCCTGGGGGCCCATTCAGAGTGTTATAACTCCTCTACCAACCACTAACTGTCAGCTGCTGGACTGATATGAACTGCTACAGAAGGTTCCCTGTGGTGGAGTGAGGAAGTGAATCACCTAAGTGGTGACTGTTCCTCTAACCACCACAGGGCCACTTGGGCTCTGAAACCAACAACACAGATCTCTCAGAGGTCCTTCTGGGGAGTTCCAGACCCTCCTTCTCATGAAATGAAGGAAAATCTGCCTGAGTTTCCCCTGAATGCCAGCTCAGATATAAGCAGCTCCGACAGAGCAGGGAAGAAATCCTCAGGCAAAACTGGAGGGCAACACCCAGTCCCAAAAGGGACTCACTGGATATGGGTTTTCTAACTAAAAACATAGTTGCAGAAACAGAGAAGGGAAGGGAGTAATAACCAGAGAGAGAGGACTGTGCCCTCCGGTGGACAGATCGATTAATACATGATATCTCACCTGAATGGCAGTGCCTGTTGGTGGACAGACTGACCACAACATGTTCTCTGGTGAGTCTGGGAAAGATTGAAAGTTGAAAAATGAGATCTGGAACTTTCAAATCCTAATTAAACCAGGGAGGGAAAAGGAGCTATCGCAGAGAGGGAGAGAACACAGTAAGCAAAAACCAAATGCTCCCCCGCCTAAGAGTTTTTTGCAGAAAGTAGTACAGGCAGAAACACCAAATACTGGGGAAAACTGAGAAAGTTAACACCCTTCAAAATTCCAACACCCCAACAAAAAATCACAAGGCACACAAAGAAAAAGAAACAATGGCCCATTCAAATGAACATGACAAACGGAGTGAAAGCGCATCTAGGGATAACCAAATAATGAAAAAAATGGAAAAATATAATACAACAACACTGAACACAACTAAAGAATTAAGGGAAAACATAGACAAACAGCTAAAAGAAATAAGGAAAACAAAGCTCAAACAAAACGAGGATCTAAAAAATTACATATTGCAACTGACAGGGACAATAAATGAAACAAGAAACACAATAGAAGGACTTACAAACAGATGTTATCAGGAAGAAGAAAAAATCAGCAAATTAGAGGATAAGATAGTTAAAATTACAGATGCTGATAAGTAACAAGAACAGAGGCTCAAGAAGGCTGAGCAGTTTAATGGAATTATGGGACAACAACAAGAGACCTAATATACGCATCATGGGAATCACAGAGGATATGAGAAAGAGAGAAAGGGACAGAAAGAATATTTGAAGAAATAATAATAGAAAATCACCCCAATCTAATGAAGAATGTGAATCTACAAATCCAAGAGGCTCAAAGCAGGATAAACCCAAACAGATCTACCCAATACACATGACAGTTAAGCTCTCAAAAGTAAAGATAAAGAGAGAATACTGAAAGCAGTGGAGAGAAGCAAATACAAAGGATCCCCATAAAACTAAGTGCTGATTTCTCCTCAGAAACATTGGAGGCCAGAAGGCAAAGGAATTACATATTTAAACTACTGAAAGAGGAAAAAAAAAAAGCAATCAACCAATAATATTATACCCAGCAAAACTATCCTTCAAGAGTGAGGGTGAAATCAAAACATTCCAGACAAGTAAAGGCTAAGAGAGTTCATAGCCATCAGACTAGACTATCCCTACCAAAAAAAAAAAAAAAAACTAATAGGAGTTCTATAGATGGAAGGGAAGAGACACTAGAAAGTCATTCAAAACTATACACAGAAAGAAAGATCCCTAATAAAGGGAAATGCATGGACAAGTATAAGGGCTAGGAATAAGGTATTTGTGTTTGATAATTCTAAATGCTTTGTCCTTCATGTTTTTTAATAACAAACATATAAAAAGCAAGGTTTTAATTATGTCATGGGGCACAAGAAATGTAAATGCATAATTAGTGATAACAACAACAAAAGGAGGAGAGAGGAATGGTATAGATATCGAATTTCTTGCATGTTACCAAAGTTAAGTTGGTACCAACTTACCCTAGAATGTTATAAATACAAGCTGGTAAATGGATTATTCATGGTAACCACTTAGAAAATATATAAAAAAAATACACAAAAGGAAAGAAGAAGGGAACCAAAAAGGCTCACTACAATAAACCGACAAAACACAGAAGCAAGCAGTAGTAAAGGCAAAGATAAAGAAGGCTTAAGACAAACAAAAAACAAATAACAAAATGGCAAAAGTAAATCACTTCTTATCAGTAATTACAGTGAACGCAAATGGACTAAATGCTCCAATCAAAAGGCAGAGAGTGGCAGAAGAGATTAAAAAAAACATGATCCAACTCTATGCTGTTTACAAGAGACACAATTTAACTACAATGACACAAATAGGTTGAAAGCGAAAGGATGGAAAAAAATATTCCATGCAAATAATGACCAAAAGAGAGGTAGGATGGCAATCTTAATATCAGACAAAGTAGACTGGTAGACAAAAACTGTTAGAAGAGATAAAGATGAATGTTATATAGTAATAAAAGGGTCAATTAATCAAGAAGATTTAATAATCATAAATATATATGCACCCAACATCAAAGCACCTAAATACATAAAGCAAATATTGTTAGAATTGAAGACAGAAATAGTACTACAATAATAGTTGAAGACTTCAATACACCACTTTAAATATTGGACAGAACATATAGAAAGAAGACCAACAAGCAAACAGAAGATCTGAACAACACTATAAACAAACTAGACTTAACAGACATATATAGAACACCCCATGCAAAACAGCACAATATACATTCTACTCCAGTGCACATCAATCATTCTCCAGGACAGATCACATTTTAGGCCACAAAGAAAGTCCTGATACATTTAAAAAGATTAAAATCATACAAAATGTTTTCCTTGACCACAATGGAGTGAAGCTAGAAACCGATAACAGAAAACAAACCTAGAAAATACACAAACATATGTAAATTAAACAACACACTATTAAATTACTAAGGGTCAAGGAAGAAATCAAAAGAGAAATAACAAATTTCTTAGGATCAAATGAAAATGAAAGCACAACATACCAAAACTTATAGGATGCAGCGAAGGCAGTACTCCGAAGGAAACTTACAGCAATAAATGCCTACATGAAGAAAAAAGAAAGATCTCAAATTAACAGCCTAACTCAACAACTTCAGGTACTAGAAAGCAAAGAGAAAACTAAGCCTAAACCTACCAGAAGAAAGAAAATAACAAAGATCAGAGCAGAAATAAATAAAATCAAAAACAGAAAAAGAATAGAGAGAATCAATAAAACCAGAAGTTGGTTCTTTGAAAAGATCAACAAAATTGACAAACCATTAGCTAGACTGACAAAGATAAAAAAGAGAAAAGATGCAAATAACCAAAATAATAAATGAAAGAGGGGACATTACAACTGACCCGATACAATTAAAGAGAATTATGGTAGAATATTATGAACAACTGTATGACAACAAACTGGATAACCTAGATGAAATGAACTAATTCTTAGAAGCACACAACCTATCCAAACAGACTTAAGAGGAAATAGAAAGTCTCAACAGCCCCATAACAAGAGAAGAGATAGAATCAGTGATCAAAAACCTCTGAACAAAAAAAAATTCTGGACCAGATGGCTTCACCGGGGAATTCTACCAAACATTTAGAGAAGCATTGACATCAATACTGTTAAAACTCTTCCAAAAGATAGAGAAGGAAGGAATACTCCCTAATTTATTCTATGAAGCAAACATAATCCTGATACCAAAACTAAACAAAGACACTACAAGGAAAGAAATCTATAGGCCAATATCTCTTATGAATATACATGCAAAAATCTTCAAGAAAATACTAGTGAACAGACTCGAACAGCATATTAAAAGAGTTATACACCTGACCAAGTGGTATTTATTCCAGGAATACAGGGATGGTTCAACATTAGAAAATAAATCTGTGTAATGCAGTACATCAATAAAACAAAGGAAAAGAACCACATGATCATCTCTATGGCTTCAGAAAAAATATCTGGTAAAATACAACACCCTTTCTTGATGAAAACCCTGAAGAAGATTGGAATAGAAGGGAAACTCCTCAATATGATTCAGGGCATATATGAAAAGCCAACAGCCAACATTTTACTTAATGGAGAAAGACTGAGAGCTTTCCCCTTGAAATCAGAAACAAGACAAGGGTGCTGGCTCTCACCACTTCTATTCAGTACTGTATTAGAAGTCCGAGCCAGAGCAATAAGACAAGAAAAAAAAAAATGAAATGTGTCCAGACTGGAAAAGAAGAAGTAAAGTTATCTCTATTCGTGGATGATATGATCCTTGTCGTTGTTGTTAGGTGCCATCAAGTCGGTTCCGACTCACAGTGACCCTATGAACCACAGAACAAAACACTGCCCAGCCCTGCGCCATGCCCATAATCATTGTTATGCTTGAG
>NW_004444162.1:107806-118528 GCF_000243295.1 Trichechus manatus latirostris
GGCAACACCACAATTCAAAGGCGTCAATTCTTTAGTCTTTCTTATTCATTGTCCAGCTTTCGCATGCATATGATGCAATTGAAAATACCATGGCTTGGGTCAGGCACATCTTAGTTTTCAAGGTGACATCTTTGCTTTTCAACACTTTGAAGAGGTCTTTTGGAGCAGATTGCCCGATGCAATGCATCTTTTGATTTTCTGACTGCTGCTTCCATGGGTGTTGATTGTGGATCCAAGCCAAATGAAATCCTTGACAACTTTAATCTTTTCTCCGTTTATCATGATGTTGCTCATTGGTCCAGTTGTGAGGATTTTTTTTTATGTTGAGGTGTAATCCATACTGAAGGCTGTAGTCTTTGATCTTCACCGGTAAGCGCTTGAAGTCCTCTTCAATTTCAGCAAGCAAGATTGCGTCATCTGCATATTGCAGGTTGTTAATGAGTCTTCCTCCAATCCTGATGCCGTGTTCGTCTTCATACAGTCCAGCTTCTCGGATTATTTGCTCAGCATACAGATTGAATAGGTATGGTGAAAGGATGCAGCCCTGACACACACCTTTCCTGACTTTAAACCATGCAGTATCCCCTATGATCCTATATACAGAAAATCCCAAAGAGTCCACAAGAAAACTTCTAGAGCTAAAAGAGGAATTTAGCAAAGTTTAAGGGTATAAGGTCAACAAACAAAATCAGTTGGGTTTTTACCAGCTTTGAGAAATCTGAAAGGGAAATTAGGCAAACAATCCCATTTACAATAGCATCTACGAGAATAAAATACCTAGGAATAAATCTAACCAGGGGACATGAAGGACTTATACAATGAAAATTATAAAACACTGCTGAAAGAGATTAAAAAAGACAAATAAATGGAAAGATATTCCATGTTCATGGACTGGAAGACTTAATATTGTTAAGATGTCAGTACTACCCAAAGTGATCTATAGATTCAAGGCAATCCTGATCAAAATTCCAACAGCCTTCTTTACAGAAACAGAAAAACCAATCCTCAACTTTATATGGAATAGCAAGAGGACTTAAATAGCTAAAATAACATTGAAAGAGAAGAACAAAGTAGGACTCACACTTTCTGATTTTAAAACATACTATACAGCCACAGTAATCAAAACAGCCTGGTACTGGTATAACAATAGACACATAGGCCAATGGAATAGAACTGAGAGTCCAGAAATAATCCCACACGTCTATGGTCAACTGATTTTTGACAAGGGTGCTAAGTCCATTCAATGGGGAAAGAAGAATCTCTTCAATAAGTGATGCTGGGAAAATTGGATTTCTACATCCAGAAAAATTAAACAGGATCCATGTCTTACACTATACGCAAAAACAAATTCAACATGGATTAAGGACCTAAACGTGCAAACTAAGACCAAAAAATTCTTAGAAGAAAAGGCAGGGGCAACGCTGTCAGGCCTAGCTTTTAACAATGGATTATCTAATATAATAGCAAAAACACAAACAGCAAAACACGAAATAAACAAATGAAACCTCATAAAAAGTAAAAACTTTTGTTCATCAAAAGACTTTACAAAAAAAGTGAAAAGACAAGCTACCTACCAGGAGAATATCTTCAGTAACCACATATCCGACAAAAATCTAATAACCAAAATATATATATAAAACTTTGACAACTTAGCAACAAAAAGACAAATAAATCATAAAATGGGCAAAGGACTTGAATAGATATTTCACCAAAGAGGACATTCAAATGGCCGCCAAACACATGAAAAGATGCTCGGCATCATTAGCTGTCAGACAGATGAAAATCAAAACCACAATGAGATACCATTTCACTCCCACTAGGATGGCTAAGATAAAAATTAAAAAATAATAAATGTTGACAAGGATGTACAAAAATTGGAACCCTTACCCATTGCTGGTGGGAATACAAAATGGTACAGCTGTTATAGAAAACAGTAAGGCAGTTCCTCAAAAACTAAAAATAAACCTATCATATTACCCAGCAGTTCTGCTTCTAAACATATACACAAAAGGCTTGAAAGCATAGACACAAAAAGAGACTTACACCAAAGTTCATTGCAGAGCTCTTCCAAATAGCCAAAATGTGGAGACAATGTAAATGCCCACAACAGATAAATGGATAAACAAAATGTGATATATACATACAACAGGATACAACCCAGCCAGTAGAAGAAAAGAAGTCTTGTTACATGTTACAATATGAATGGAGGTGGAAGACACTATGCTGAGTGAAATACGTCAACCACAAAAGAACAAATATTGTATGACCTTTCTTATATAAAAAGACAAGAAAAGGCAAATATATACACAACAAAGTTTATTAGTGGTTACCAGGGGTGGGAGGCAGGGGTTAAGGGGTGGTTAACAGTGATGGAAGTAGGGAAGGGTTCCACAGCCTATTATTGTAATTGCTGTCAACAAGTTGTATACCTGTAAAAAGTTGAATTGGCAAAAATTGTTTGATAGATATATTTAGAACAACGACAAAAAAAGATGTGGAATATGTGGTTAATTGCCTCCATGAACAACTGCCTCCTTTGCCATGTAACCAGAAGAACTGGATGGTCCCCAGCTACAATTACTGAACGTTCTGATCAGAGATTCCATAGAAGAAACCTGATCAAAAGGGGGAAAATTTAGAACAGAACTTAAAATTCACATGGACTCAATGAAGGTTGGATGAACCCCTGACACTACTGCCCTGAAAAGATCTTTATACCTTAAGCCAAAAATATCCCCTGAAGTCTTCTTAAAACCAAGCAACAGTTTAGCTTAACTAGTAAAAAATATCTGCATTGAGTATTATGCTCTTTTAAGAACTATCTATGTGGAATCAGATTGATAACAGAAACCCTTAGGGGGCAGTGAATTTATGTTAATGGGGTAGGAACAACTGAGAAAGGAGGATGAGAATTGTCGCACAACTCGAAGAATGTAATCAAAGTCACTAAATGGTATATGTAGAAACTGTTGAATTGGTGTATGTTTTCCTGTGTATATTCTCAACAACAACAACAAAATAAAATTATATTAAAAAAACTCAATGAGATACTACTTTACCCCCACTAGGATGATTAATATTAAAAAAAAAATGGAAAATAACAAGTGTTGGTGAAGATGTGGAGAAATCGGAACCCTCATGCATTGCTGGTGGGATTGTAAAATGGTGCAGCTGCTGTGGAAAACAGTTTGGCAGTTCCTCAAAAAGTAAAACACATAGTCACCATGTGATTCAGTAATTCCACTCCTAGGTATATTACCAGAAGACTTGAATGGAGGAACGCAAACAGACACTTGTACACCAATGTTCATTGCAATATTATTCACAACAGTCAAAAGGTGGAAACAATCCGAATGTCCGTCAACAAATGAATGGGTAAACAAAATGTGTCATATACATACAATGGGGTATTATTCAGTCATAAAGAGAAATGAAGTTCTGATACATTTTGATACATGCTAGGTACAACATGGATGAACCTTCAAAACATTATACTCAGTGAAATAAGGCAGACACGAAAAGACAAATATTGTATGACCCCACTTATATGAAATATGTAGAACCGGCAAATGCATAAAGATGAAAATTTATTAGCAGGACCAGGGGGCTAGAGGAGGAAAAAATAGGAGTTCTTTTTTACGGGGTACTGCGTTTCTGTTTTGGGGCACTGGTGGCACAGTGGTTAAGAGCTCAGCTACTAACCAAAAGATTGGCAGTTGGAATCCACCAGCCAATCCTTGGAAACCCTATGGGGCCATCCTACTCTGTCCTATAGTGTTGCTATGAGTCAGAACTGACTCAATGGCAACGAGTTTGGTTTTTTGGTTTGGCGTTTCTATTTAGGGAGAAGAAAAACATTGGGAAATGGATAGTGGTGATAGTAGCACAATGTAATTAATGTAATTAATGTCACTGAATTGTATACTTAAAAATGGTTAAAATGGCAAATTTTATGTTATATATATTTTACAATAATAAAATTATTAATTTTTTAAAAACACACTTTAGAAAGTGTGGTGTTTGTTGTACACAATAAATATGTTCTTTAAAAGATATGTTTCAATATCATTTGAGCTATCGACTTCTATTGTTTGTATGCTTGCTTGTTTGTTGCTTGCCTGGCTTGTTTGTTTAGCAACTAATATGCTGAATCATTTTTTAAGGCAGCCTACCTGAGTGGTGAGAACTTGGTCTATTGCATCGGTCAGACCCGGTTCTAATCCCTGCTTCATCACTGACCAGCTGTTGACCTTGTGCAAGTTATCCAACATCCCTGAGCCGTGATATGGACATAGTAACATCAGAGATTTATTGTGAAGATTAAAAGAGATGATGAAATGCTATTATTCTTATATTCCTGCTTAATTTACCTGTTTGGTAAATTGTTATTTTGATAGATTAAATTCGCTTAAGTGAAAATGCCCTGCTTGATGCTTTCTCACTTTATTTCTTTGAGGTTCAAGATGACATTTAGTGACCATCTGTCTTTATATTCTAGAACATTTACCCAACCCCAAATCATGCCTCCCAGGTGGGAGATAGTGGTAAATACTGAAAACATCGATTGCATTATAGCCACCTCAGCCTACATTTAATCTCATCAACCACACGTACTAGATGCTGTCTACTGCTTGTTCATAAAATAAATATAAAACGATTGCTGTGGTTATCTGCTCCCTGCTGCAGCATTTCTTCTGTCCTGTCAGATTTCCCTTCTTAAGAAAATAATTGACTTCACATAGCCAAAAACCAAACAAACATAACACCAACATCCCCAACCCCCCCCCAAAAAAAAAAAAAAACTTTTGTTAAGTAGGAAAAAGTTCAATCGAAGCAAAAATATTTGGTAAGAGTTCATTTTCTACATACACGGGATTTTCAAAAGGAAATGCCACTCTAACCTTAGCTGTCAACACATCAACAAAACTGTTCCCAAACTCTAAGATAGTTTTCTCAGGCCCTCTGGAGAACACTTAGGAGCCAGACTTTTCTCCATGTAAATTTCCTTCATCCTCTGACCCTATTCTCAGGTCATTCTTCTCCAGAGTTCTGCTGTTCTCCATTGTGGTTGTTCCTCTCCTTCAGTAAGGATCTGAATCTCCCACCTCAAACACAAAGTCCGAAAGTCTTCCCCTGACCACTGCCCAAGTCCTCACTTCTTGTCTCCTTGTCCCAAGATGAGCTCTTCTTTTTCTCTATGAGTTGAAACAATAAACTTCCAATTTGGAAGTGGATAAATAAACCACAAAATGTTGAAGCAGGATTCAACCTTACTGCCCTCACAATAATGACAATAAAATTAACCAATAACAATCAAGTTCTGTTTACTTATTACCTAATATGCTCTCAGTACTTGAAAGATATTATCTATTTTAATCCCCACAACAACCCATTAAGTCAAGAAATTGAGACTCAGAGTGGTTAACCTTCCCAAGGACACATAGCTAGTAGTGGGAGGTCAGGATTCAAGCCCAGGACCTTCTGATTCCAGAGCTTGTGTTTTTAAATTATTCATCACCAGCTTGGTTCCTCAGACTATCAGGAACACTATAGCTGCATACAGGACAAACTAACAAATCCAGTCAACTAACTTGGTTACTAACACTCTTTGTTTAGGTTATAAAACAAGGGACACAAGAAACTTGAGGCAGGAAGCAAAGGCATTTCTACGTAATGCCATCCAGCAAATTCAGACACTCTGCCCTACATCCCACAGCACTATCCTCAGATATGTTACAGCCCTTACCACAGTGCCTGGGAATTGAAGAGTTTGTTCTGCATGTCTGTATTTCCAACTAGACTGTGAGCTCTTCAAGGGAAAAAACTACTCTTATCTCTGCCTCCCAGTGCTTCACCTCATAGGTGTCTAGTAAATGTAACTGATTAATCCAAACTGAACCTAGGATTTTGGATTATAATCTCTTTTCTCTGATTGTCTTCTCTCTGAGCCTTATCTACCTATTACTTCTTTATGTTTATATTCTTTTTTCTCTATTTTGTACTTTTTTGTTGCTGTTACTGCTGTTCTTACCTGTTGGGCTAAGATACAAAGCAATCCCAGAAAGGTAGTCCCTTTCCACTAAAAATAGAAAACTGAGTCATGGGACCAGATGCTTCCAGCCTCATAAAGTGTAAATAACCCCTCCCTCTATTAAAATCCAAAGTATATGGATTTAAAAGAAAAACTGAAAACATTTTACAATATGCAGTCTTTTCAGTAATAAAAATCACAAAACGCATAAACTCAGGGGCGGAAGGAGAAAGGTTTTGTCTTAGTTACCTAGTGGTGCTATAACAGAAATATCACAAGTGGATGGATAGCTTTAACAAATAGAAATTTATTCTCTCAGTTTAGGAGTCTAGAAGTCCAAACTCAGGGGGCGAGCTTCAGGGGAAGGCTTTCTCTTTCTCTGTCGGCTCTAGGGGAAGGTCCCTGTCATGAATCTTCCCTTAGGAAGTTCTCAGCACAGGAATCCTGGGCCCAGAGGACACACTATAATCCTGGCTCTTCTTTCTTGGTGGTAGTGAGGTCCCTCTCCTCTCTGCTTGCTTCTCTCTCCTTTTATCTCTTGTAAGATAAAAGGTGTGACTCCAGCAAGGACGTGACTTGAGTAAAGTTGGGACCTAAGTAAGGCAGTGACTTGAGTAAGGGCGTGATTTGACTCTAAACACCCCACACTAATCCTGCCTCATTAACAGATAGAGGTTTAGGATTTGCATCACATAAAATAGAGGATCTAATTATACAATACCACAAAATGGAGGACAATTACACAATACCAGGACTCATGGTCTAGCCAAGTTGACACATATTTTGGGGGGACACAGTTCAATTCATAATAGGTTTCAACTCAAGAACTGACATTTCATTATTATTGCTTGCTGCGTGCTTTGGGTTGAGGATTCTGAAGCTAAATTAAGGCTCAGTCAGAAACAGTGCTAAAACAGATTAAGAGACTGAGGGATGGTCCTGCAAATGTCTTGTATTTGCCAAACTTGAGGTGACATATAATGAAATGAAATTAGTTAACCATTATGATATTGCAGATTTTTAGTATTTGTCAAAAGGAAACAACCCAAGGAATAAAGACATACCTATGTACACAGAGATGAATTACAGCTCATCACTTTCTGCTATTTTTGATCACTGAGTTCTGCCTTAAGTAGCTATATGTCAACTTCTTCGTTTATAATAAAAATCAGAACTCCAGAGATAACTGGTATAGAGAAATACAGAATTTCCAGGAGTGGCCACTTTGTTGGTTGTTGTTGTTGTTGTGTGCTGTCAACTTGATTCTGACTCTTAGCGATCTCATACAACAGAGTAGAATTGTCCCACAGGGTTTCCTAGGCTATAAACTTTTAGGGGAGCAGATCGCGAGGTCTTTTCTCCTGCGGAGCTGCTGGTGGTTTCAAAACCCTGACCTTTTGGTTAGCAGCAGAGTGCTTAATCATTGCATCACCGGGGCTACTTTGTTGGTAGTTCCTATCAATATGAAAGGCAGCAGGATCCCACATTATCAGGAAAGGTCAACATCAGGGGAAGAGGGCTGAGGCCAGAGGTGGCTCCCTGATTATAACTTGTGAAAACAGGAACGCATGGTGGGGTACTCAGGTTTCTAGTGAGGGGTCATAATAACAGTAGTAATAATAAATAATAGCTCCTCCTACTTTTGAATCCCTCCTCTACTTCAGGCCTCAACAGACACACTTTACATAAATTGTCTTCAAAGCAATATCCTAAAAAGTTGAGGCTGAGGAACTTGTCCAAAGTCAAACAGATAACCACATTTCAATTAATATCTCTGTAACCCACTAAACTGCATTTTTGTACATAACCTAATAATTTAATAGATGATATACAGAGAGCCAAAATGTAAAAATGACCTGGAACAGTCTATGGTTAACAGCAAGTGTCTTAGTCATCTAGTGCTGCTATAACAGAAATACCACAAGTAGATGACCTTAACAAAGAGAAGTTTATTCTCTCACAGTCCAGTAGCCTACAAGTCCAAATTCAGGGTATCAGCTCCAGGGGAAGGCTTTCTCTGTCGGCTCTGGAGGAAGGTACATGTCATCAATCTTCCCTTGGTCTAGGAGCTTCTCTGCACACAAACCTCAGGTCCAAAGGACACGCTCTGATCCCAGCACTGCTTTCTTGGTGGTATGAGGTTCCCAACTCTCTGCTTGCTTCCCTTTCATCTCTTGAGAGATAAAAGGTGGTGCAAGCCACACCCCAGGGAAACTCCCTTTACATTGGATCAGGGATGTGACTTGGGTAAGGGTGGTGTTACAGTTCCACCCTAATCATCTTTAACATAAAATTAAAATCACAAAATGGAGGACAACCACACAATACCGGGAATCATGGCCTAGCCAGACTGATATACACATTTTTGGGGGGACATAATTCAATCCACGACAGCAAGTAAATGATACAAATACTTAAAAGCTGACCTTTGGCTGTGAGTTTAAGTGAGCGTTTTACTTAGAATTCTTTTTTTTTTTATATTTTTCTTTATTTTCAATTTTGTAATATGCATTATATTTTTTTTTTAATTATTCCTTGTATTTTTTTATTCTAAATAAATTTCTAATTAGCTGATAAGAATTTTTTGAGTAGTATAGTCCATCTTTTTTCTATTTTTCTATTCCTGAAGAATATTGTTGTTAGGTGCCATGGAGTTGGTTCCAGCTCACAGTAACCCTATGTACAACAGAACGAAACTCTGCCTGATTCCACGCCATCCTCACAATCATTGCTATTTTTGAGCCCATTATGGCAACCACCGTGTCAATCCATCTCACGGAGGGTCTTCTACTCTTTTGCTGACAGTCTACTTTATCAAGTATGATGTCCTTCTCCAGGGACTGGTCCCTCCTGATAACATGTCCAAAGTAAGTGAGATGAAATCTCACCATCCTCACTCCTAAGGAGCACACTGGCTGTACTTCTTCAAAGACATATTTGTGTGTTCTTCTGGCAGTCCATGGTATATTCAATATTCTTTGCCCACACCATAATTCAAAGGCATCAATTCTTCTTTGGTCTTCCTTATTCACTGTCTAGCTTTCACATGCATATGAGTAATTAAAAATACCGCGGCTTGGGTCAGGCGCTCCTTAGTTCTCAAGGTGAAATTTTTACTTTTTAACACTTTAAAGAGGTCTTTTGCAGCAGATTTGTCCAATGCAGTACGTCGTTTAATTTCTGCACTGCTGCTTTCTTGGGTGTTGATCGTGGATCCAAGTAAAATGAAATGCTTGACAACTTCAATCTCTTCTCTGTTTATCATGATGTTGCTTGTTGGTTCAGTTGTGAGGATTTTTGTTTTCTCTATGTTGAGGAGTAATCCATACTGAAGGCTATAGTCTTTAGTCTTCATCAGCAAGTACTTCAAGTTCTCTTCTCTTCAAGCAAGCAAAATTCTGTCATCTGTATATCACAGGTCATTAATGAGTCTTCCTCCAATTCTGATGCCATGTTCTTCTTTATATTGTCCAGCTTCTTGGATTATTTGCTCAGCATACAGATTGAATAGGTATGGTGACAGGATATGTCTTAATCATCTAGTGCTGCTATAACAGAAATGCCACAAGTGGATGGCTTTAACAAAGAGAGGTTTATTCTCTCACAGTCTAGTAGGATACAAGTCCAAATTTAGGGCGTTGGCTCCAGGGGAAGGCTTTTTCTGTCGGCTCTGAAGGAAGGTCCGTGTCATCAATCTTCCCTTGGCCTGGGAGCTTCTCTGCACAGGAACCTCAGGTCCAAAGGATGCGCTCTGTTCCTGGTGCTGCTTTCTTGGTGGTATGAGGTTCCCATGTGTCTCTGCTCGCTTCTGTCTTTTATATCTCAAAAGAGATTGGCTTAAGACACTATCCAATCTTGTATACCTCATCAGTATAACTGCCGCTAATCCATCTTATTAGATCATAATGATTGAATTTACAACACATAAGGAAATCACATCAGATTACAAAACGGTACACAATTATATAATATTGGGAATCATGACCCAGCCAAGTTGACAGATATTTTGGGGGGACACAATTCAATCCATGACAGGATACAACCCTGACACACACCTTTCCTGATATTAAACCATGCAGTATCCCTTTGTCAAGTTCTTCTTTATATTGTCCAGCTCCTCAGATTATTGCTCAGCATACAGTTTGAATAAATATGGTAAAAGGATATAACCCTGACACACATCTTTCCTGATATTAAACCATGCAGTATCCCCTTGTTTTGTTCCAATGACTGCCTCTCGGTCTATGAACAGGTTCCACATGAGCACAATTAAGTGTACTGGAATTACCATTCTTCGACAAGTTATCCATTATTTGTTATGATCCACACGGTTGAATCTCTTTGCGTAGTCAATAAAACACAGGTAAACAACTTTCTGGTATTATCTGCTTTCAGCCCAGATCCATCTGACGTCAGTAGTGATATCCCTTGTTCCACATTCTCTTCTGAATCCGGCTTGAATTTCTGGCAGTTCCCCACCGATGCACTGCTGCAGCCACTTTCGAATGATCTTCAGCAAAATTTTAGTTGTGTGTGATATTAATGATATTGTTTGATAATTTTTACATTCTGTTGGGTTACCTTTCTTTGGAATGGGTACAAATAGGGATCTCTTCCAGTTAGATGGCCAGGCAGCTGTCCTCCAAATTTCTTGACATAGATGAGTGAGCACCTCTAGCCCTGCATCCATT
>NW_004444162.1:120622-121692 GCF_000243295.1 Trichechus manatus latirostris
TCCCATGCTCATCCTTGAAGCAGTCCTTGTGACTGAGCTGTAGAATTGGTTAGCTTAGGCCTTCAACGTATGCTCGCCCATGAGGTCAGCATCACCTAAGCCACATGGACTAGGGGAGGGGAAAGCTTGACTCCCAGAGGGAAAATGAGGCAGTATAGGTACCAGAGGAGAGTTTACAGATACCAGCAATCAGGATCTAAGTACTAAAACCAACAAAGGCCCACCACAGAGGAGCCCCCAAAATCTCTTCATGGCAGAAGTAAAGTCATGGTACTTGGGAGGAATGTCATCACCTCTCCAGGAGGCCCATAGAAACCCTCATGGCAGGAACATCATGGTTAAAACCAGTGAATGTTGCCTAACTGAGATATGGTCCAGAGCAGACGCCTCCTACTGGGGAAGAATTTTTCCTTTAGTGAACATGAATTACATAGCTCAGAAATGTGCTGCAATCCCAGAGACAAGTTATAACCTCAAAATGATGAGCTCTGTTGTTTTAGGCCAGTGGGAGGAAACAGGACCCTGGAAGTTACTACTGAAATATGCATTGTGGCCTTAGCAGGCCAGTCACATGAACACTCATGCTGTCCTCTCTCAAAAAAAACAAGAACACTATTGAAATATTCTCCAGAAGGGAAAAAAAATGTATCTGGAAATTCAAGAGGCAAGGTTTAAGGAAGGGCTCGTTAATCTGAAGGCTAAAAGCAGAAAGTCACATGTCTCCTCAACAAGAGTCTGCTATTGTCATAAACAACAAACAGAAACGGGTAGAAGATTTTTCTTATTAGTAGGGGAACTGTCCAAGATAGCAATAAATAGAGTTGGCGATCTTAATGGTCACCAATTACACTAATTTAAAAGGTTTTATAAAATGTCTCTCAGTTCCCTTGATAATAACAGGGAGATTTTAATTCTGAGAAATAGACATTCCAGTGATTCCCACATAGACTGTTTGTCACTTACTAAAGAAAGCATAGCAGCATGCTTGGGTGAAATAGCCCCTAAATGGGACAAGAAGAGTTCCTAAGGCTGAGATTCAAAGCTCCAGTTTCCCTGGAGTTGACTCTGAC
>NW_004444162.1:123684-125183 GCF_000243295.1 Trichechus manatus latirostris
GACCTAAATGCCTGACCTTCAAGAAGTTAAGAAAAATTAAAATATTATCCACCAAAAATCATGCCTATTGATAATGTGTAAGAGAAATTATAGAAATTCACTACTGAAACATTAAAAATTTAAAAGAACACAATTAATGTCACTAAATTGTACGTGTAAAAAATTTTGAAATGGCAAATGTTCTGTTCTATATATACTTACCACAATAAAAAAAATTTTTTCACATCCTCAAGTTTACTAATAGGAACTTTTAATTAATAATAAAAGGAAAGAAATTCAGCTGAAAAATTGTTGAACAAATAATAATTTTGAAAATACAATTAAAGCATTTAGGTTGAAGGTTGGGGTAAATTTGTCATCTCCTGATGTCAATGAACACTTACCATAGTGTCCTGTCTAGCTCACCACCTATAGACCCATACCTGGCAGTGTTTTATGCCACCCAAGCATCACAAAGCAGCCTAGCCAAACTTTTCAGCATCTTTGCTTCTTAAAAAAATGAATCATGTATCTGTCTAATACAAGCTCTCTTTAACCTCAGTACATCATAAAAGGACTCCAGAAGAAAGTACAAAAGTTTATTGAGCTTCATTCACACACATTCAATCAACAAATATTTACTGAAGCTCTTTTATATGTTAGACCCTTGGGAGGGACACAAAGCTAAATGAGACAACCCCAATAAGCAAACTGCTAATAATATTAAAAGGCAGAGATACATATGCATTATCCCTTAACATTCTCCCCTTCATCCTCCCTCCTTAGCTAGAGAATTCTCAGCTCAGTCTACTCCGGAACTCCATAGGACAGACAATGAAAGAGAGAAAATGTGCTTTGGTAGGAAGAGTGAAGGGACTGTTACACACGTTGCTTCTTTTCTTCTTTGCCCCATTTAGGATTGGATGGCTCCCCTCTATGGCAGGTGCTTTTATCTCTAAAGAATTAAAAGGAGTTCAAGGATTGCTGACTACTCAACCCACGGAAGGTCATGAAGTGTTCAGAAAAAGCAGGTTACATGGTATCCCAGTGTGGCTGAAGTGTGCAGGGACAGTGGGCAGACGTAAGACAGGATTTGGAGGGAGATGTGATAATTACTTTGCATAATACGTTAAATCTTTTGAACCACCCTGGAGAACAAATATCATGATCCCTGTTTACCAAAAACTAAGGTTCGTAGAAGGAGTCCTAGGGTGATGCAAAAGGTTAATACACTAGGTTGCTAACGAAAAGGCTGGAGGTTTGAGTCCATCCAGAGACACCTCTATAGAAAGGCCTGGTGATCTACTTCTGAAAAATCAGTCGTTGAAAACCCCGTGAAGTACAGTTCTACTCTGACACACATGGAGTCGTTGTGAATTCAACTTGACTCTACAGAGTGAAAGTGAGCTATCTCCCTCCCAAAGTCACCAGTGATATCCCTTTACAAGATCTGTAATTTATTTTGAAATACTTCAGCATGTATAGTGCGATAATGTTACTTAGGTTAGCTATAAGCCAGG
>NW_004444162.1:130145-132365 GCF_000243295.1 Trichechus manatus latirostris
GATACCCTAGACATTAGTGAGCTGAAATGGAGTGTTATTGGCCATTTTGAATTGGACAATCATATGGTCTACTATGTCTGGAATAACAAATTGAAGAGGAATGATGTCACATTCATCATCGAAAAGAACATTTCAAAATCTGTCCTGAAGTGCAATGCTGTCAGTAATAGGATAATATCCACACAACTACAAGGAAGACCAGTTAATATGACTATTATTCAAATTTACCTACCAACCACTAATGTCAAAGATAAAGAAATTGAAGATTTTTGCCAACTTCTGCAGTCTGAAATTGATCGAACAGGCAATCAAGATGCATTGATAATTACTGGTGATTGGAATGAGAAAGTTGGAAACAAAGAAGGAGGACTGGTAGTTGGGAAACATGGCCTTGTTGATAGAAATGACGCCAGAGATCACATGATAGAATTTTGCAAGACCATTGCAAATACCTTTTTTCAACAATACAAATGGTGACAATACATGTGGACCTCACCCAATGAAGTACACAGGAATCAAATCGACTACATCTGTGGAAAGAGACAGTGGAGAAGTCCAATATCATCAGTCAGAACAAGGCCAGATGTCGACTATGGAACAGACCATCAATCGCTCATATGCAAGTTCCAGTTGAAACTGAAGAAAATTAGAGCAAGTCCACATTGAACACTAATGACCAAAGACCAGATAAGTTGTGGAACAACATCAAGCACATCATACATGAAGAAAGCAAAAGGTCATTATAAAGACAGGAAAGGAAAAAAAAAAGACCAAAATGGATGTCAGAAGAGACTGAAACTTGCTCTTAAATGTCGAGTAGCTGAAGTAAATGGAAGGAATGATGAAGTAAAAGAGCTGAACAGATTTCAAATGGTGGCTTAAGAAGACGAAGTAAAGCATTATGATGAAATGTGCAAAGAACTGGTGTTAGAAAACCAAAAGAGAAGAAGACACTCAGCATTTCAACTGAAAGAACTTAAGAAAATTTCAAGCCTCGAGTTGCAATACTGAAGGATTCTACAGGGAAAATATTGAACAAAGCAGGAAACATCAAAAGAAGATGGAAATAATACAGAGTCACTGAACCAAAAAAATTGGTTGACATTCAACCATTTCAGGAGGTAGCATATGATCAAGAACTGACGAAAGAAGTCCAAGCTGCACTAAAGTGAATGGTGAAAAACAAGTCTCCAGGAATTGATGGAATATCAACTGAGATGGATACAGCACTGGTGGTGCTCCCTTATCTATGTCAAGAAATTTGGACTACAACTTCCTGGCCAATCGACTGGAAGAGATCCATATTTGTGCCCATTCCAAAGAAAGGTGATCCAACAGAATGTGGAAATTATTGAAAAACATCCTTATATCACACACAATTAAAATTTTGCTGGAGATTATTCAAAAACAGTTCCAACTGTACATTGACAGGGAAATGCCAGAAGTTCAAGCCAGATTCAGAAGAGGACGTGGAATGAGGGATATCATTGCTGATGTCAGATGGGTCTTGGCTGAAAGTATAAAATACCAGAAAGATGTATACCTGTGTTTTATTGACCATGCAAAGGCATTCGACTGTGTGCATCATAACAAATTATGAATAACATTGTGAAGAATAGGAATTCCAGAACACTTAATTGTGCTCATGAGGAACCTGTACATAGACCAAGAGGTAATCATTTGAACAGAACCAGGGGATACTGTGTGGTTTAAAGTCAGAAAAGGTGTGTGTCAGGGTTGTATCCTTTCACCATGCTTATTCAATCTGTATGTTGAGCAAATAATCCAAGAAGCTGGTCTATATGAAGAAGAACACAGAATTGGAGGAAGATTCATTAACAACCTGTGATATGCAGGTGACACAATCTTGCTTGCTGAAACAGAAAAGAACTTGAAGCCCTTACTGATTTTCTTAGTCATCTAGTGCTGCTATCACAGAAGAACCACAAGTGGATGGCTTTAACAAAGAGAAATTTATTTTCTCACAGTCTAGTAAATTCAGGGCATCAGCTCCAGGGGAAGTCTTTCTCTCTCTGTCAGCTCTGGAGGAAGGTCCTTGTCATCAATCTTCCCCTGGACTAGGAACTTCTCCACACAGAAACCCTGGGTCCAAAGGATGTACTCTGCTCCTGGCACTGCTTTCTTGGTGGTATGAGGCCCCCCACTCTCTGCTCACTTCCCTTTCCTTTTATCTCTTATAAGATAAAAGGTGGTGCAGGC
>NW_004444162.1:133126-137301 GCF_000243295.1 Trichechus manatus latirostris
ACCCTCAATGAGATGGATTGACAAAGTGGCTGCAACAATGGGTTCAAGCATAACAATGATTGTGAGGATGGTGCAGGACCAGGCAGTGTTTCGTTCTGTTGTACATAGTGTCCCTGTGAGTCGGAGCCTGCTCGAAGGCACCTAACAACAACAACATTAGAACAATGATCATTTGTTTACATATTGTCAACAGCTGCCTTCTGTATTGAACTTCTATGATACTCCTCATAATTCCCTGATGATTCCCATATCCACTCCTTTCTTTTGTTCTCCTTCAGTGGAAATTTTTCTTCCCACATCAGCCCTTCTCTAAACAAATTCCCATCATGTTCCTCTATTCCCCTCCCACACAGCTTGATTTCTTTAAGTTCTACTCCCATAACTTACATCCAGATGACTCCTAGAAAAGCAATCTCTCAGAAAAGCAATCCTAACATCGAGCTGAGCGTCTCTCCTTAGATATCCTGTTGGCATCTCAAACACATTACTTCCAAAAGAGGATCTCTCATTCAACCCCTGTTCCTGCTACTCTTCCTGATTTCTCTATTTGTGTCAGTGGTACCACCATTATGCAACTCACCCAGACCTGAAATTTCTGAGTCATATTTGATTCTTCCTCAAGCCCCAAATCAAATTGGTTTTAGATTTTATGGATTTTAGCTTTGTAGTTATCAGATCCACTCCCTTTTTTCACTCCTACTATAACCATCCTACTTCAAAATCTAAATCCTCTGCCTAGACTGTTACTGTTACCTGTTGACTAGCCTTCCCATCTCCTTTCTATCCCTACTACCAATTCATACTGCATATGGATGCCAAATTAATCTCCCTAAGATTCAGATTTGAAAGTATCACTTACCTGTTCAAAGCCCTTCAATACTTCCTCTTTGATCATCAAATGAAATACAAACTGCTCAGGCAGGTAAAGTCCTACATAACCCATGGGCCCTAAACTATCTCTCCAGCCTTGAGTCCCACAAAGTTTCTCTTAAATCTACTCATTGTTCTATGAACACACTCCAGTTTGCCTTCATTCAGGCTATTTCCTTCTGATCAATACCTACTTGTCTAAGTCTCATGTATCTTTTAAAGACCATCTCAAATGCTTCCTCCTCCATCAAGCATTTCTTGATCTTTGTCCTCAACCCCACCCACCCTAATATACACTTCTCTGAGTCCCCAAAGAATTTGTATTCAGCAAGAATTGATCATGCTCCAATTTGTGTTATAACAATTTGGGGGCTTCTTCTTTCTCCATCCCCACTGGATTCTGAAATACTTGAGGGCAAGCTCTATGAGGGATCTGTCTTTCCCTTACTGGTTGAAGCAGAAACCAGATGCATCTGCATTTTTTTATTCACTTAACTAGTTATTTATTGAACATATGCTATGTGCCAGGCATTGGACTATTAACACCATAAAACCTGTTGCCATGGAGTCCATTCCAACTCATAACGACCCTATAGGGCAGAATAAAACTTCCCCACAGGGTTTCCAAGGCTGTACTCTTTATGGAAGCAGATTGCCACATCTTTATCTCACAGAGCAGCTGGTGGGTTCAAACTGCCAACCTTCTGGTTAGCAGCTGAGCGCTTAACCACTGCACCACTAGGGTTCCTTATGAATACAATAGTGAATATAAATTACTTCCCTGCCATCAAGGAATTTATATTCTAGTGACCAAATAATCAAAGCTTAATAAATATCTGTTCAATCAATCAAAAGAGCACCTCCTATACCCAAAAATCTCTCTCCTCTTTACCACTCTCTTTTTCCTCCACTGTTTACTCTTTTAAATTTATTTTCCTCAACAGTAACTAAAGGCTTCCTACCTATAAAAAGAAAGACTGAAAATGAAGACTAACGTGAATTACTCTTTAAGCCACCTCCATTCTCTCAATTGGTGGTTAAGGAGCATATTTACATCTTATACTATGTTTTGACATTTATGAGCCCCTAAAGGCAAGGAAGGTATACTCCCAGTGTCATATAAAATGGTTAGACTTTGTCTGAACAAATGATACTCTCTTCATAATTAAAACAATAGTAATAACAAGTTTTCAGCCTTTGCTTGTGATTTCCCCACCAACAAAGAATACTAGGAATTTATTTAAAATTATGAAACTGCTAATGTCTGCCAATGACCAGATTGGTGCTGATGATGGGGAGGTGAATAAGGCTTTACAATGGAAGATGTCTTCAGAGATTAATACTCCTCTTCCCTGCTCCTTCTCTTTAACATGGCTTTTCTTCTGAGGCTGGCGCCCAATTAAATGTCAGTGTTCGTTAGGGTCTCATCTCCACAGGCTTCCTGAGTTATCTTATACACATCTATGGCTTCAACTATGAACCTCCTAAACCTGTTATGTTCAGACCTCACTTCTCCTGAGCTGCAGATTCACATATCCAACTGATGCTGATATTTCTACCTGGATGTCCCATGGGCCCATCAGCCTCTAAAAACGGAATGTACTGTTTCCATTATCTTCCCTTATCCTGTTTCTCCACTCCTTGATTCTTTGCATGTTCTTTGCAAAGGGTACTTCCTCTAGTAAAACACCCTCCCATTCTCCCAGTATCAGCTAAAGCACTGTCTTCTCTGGGATGGCCATCCTGAGCTGGAGAGCAGGGCTAGACGAGAGGCCATGTCCTGATTTCTGTTAGAGCTCTTATCACATTGTTTTGTACTTCATGTGCCAGTCTCTCTGATTAGATTGTGATCCCTTAGAGCAGTGATTCTCAGCCTTGGCTGCACATTTGAATCACCTGGAAACTTTTAAAACTACTAACGCCTGGATCCCACTCCCAGAGAATCTAATTAGACTGAGGTTCAGCCTGAACCTGGAGAGTTTTAAAACCTCCCCCAGATGATTCTAATATGCAGCCAAAATTAAGAACCTATGGCCTTGAAGCAGTGATTTTTATCTTGATCATCTTTGTGTGTTACACATTAGGTGCTTAGTAAGATTTTGCTGAATGAAGAAAAATTGCAACATCTACTGAAACACCTAAACTGGAAGCCATCCCAGTACTTGTCAATTCTATCTTTGAGAAATCTCTTATCCATTCTCAAACAGACAAAGACAAAGAACAAAGTAGACCAAATAGGCAAAGAACTACCTTACTTCCGGCACTCACTTTTTCTTTTCAGGCTATTACATCTTCCTCCTCATTATCTCTGCTGCTATAGTTATCTTTCTATTAGTCTAAGCATGCCTCGTTCCTGGTTAAAATAGACCTGTATTTTCTATACAATAAAATCTAAACTTTGCCAAACGATCACCCTAATTTTCCTCATCCTCTTCCTGGCAAACTCCTACTCTTCATTCATGACTGTCATAGATTGAATTGTGTCCCCCAAAATATGCATCAACTTCGCTAGACCATGATTCCCAGTATAGTGTGGTTGTGCTCCATTTTGTGATCTGATTATCCTTGATTTTGTGATGTGTGGTAAACTTAGCCTCTATTCCTGTGGTTATGGTCCCATTTGAGAATGAGTTGTCTGTTGTGTTAAGGAGGCAGGATTAGTTCATGTTAATGAGGATTAGGTTATGTTTGTTATGTTAATGAGGTAAGATTAAGGTAGGATAAATCTTGAGTCACTGCCCTACAAGAGGTAAAAGCAGAGAGAGAAGGATCTACTACCACCAAGAAAGAAGAGCCTGGAACAGAGTACATACTTTGGACCCAGGGTCCCTGCGCTGAGAACCTCCTAGACCCAGGGGAAGACTGATGCCAAGACACATGGAGATTTCCAAGAAACATTGGGCTCACAGTTGTTGAAAGGAGACAAGGAACTTCCTCCAGAGCTCACAGAGAGACAAAACCTCCCCTAGAGGTGGCACCCTGAATTCATACTTCTAGCCTCTGAAACTGAGAGAATAAATTTCTATTTGTTAAAGCCACCACTCCTGTTAATTTCTGACATAGCAGCACTAGATAACTAAGACAATGACTCATCTCAAACATCAACTCTTCTGCCAAGCCACCTTCCCCCAACTCTCCCAGGAAAGTTACTATGTCCCTCTGTACCTCCACAGCATTTGGTGGATGTCTCCTTATAAACTTTTCTATTTTGTGTTGAAATTATCTGTTTATATGCCTGTTCTTCCCAGAGACTGTGACTTGATCATCTTTGTATCCCTACTGCCTAGCATCCCACGTGTCTGTCC
>NW_004444162.1:138097-156665 GCF_000243295.1 Trichechus manatus latirostris
GATTGGTAGTTGGAAAATATGGCCTTTGTGACAGAAAAGATGCCAGAGATCACATGATAGAATTTTGCAAGACCAACTACTTCTTCATTATAAATATCTTTTTTCAACAACATAAACAGCGACTATACACATGGACCTCACTAAATGGAATACACATGAATCAAATTGACTACATCTGTGGAAAGAGACAATGGAAAAGCTCAAAATCTTCAATCAGAACAAGGCTAGGGGCCAACTGCAGAACAGACCATCAATTGCTCATATTAAAGTTCAAGCTGAAGTTGAAGAAAATTAGAATAAGTTCATGAGAGCCAAAATATGATGTTGAGCATATCCCACCTGAGTTTAGAGACCGTCTCAAGAATAGATTTGACACATTGAATGCTAATGACTGAAGACCAGATGCATTGTGGAATGACATCAGGATAACACACATTAAGAAAACAAGAGGTCATTAAAAAGATAGGAAAGAAAGAAAAGATGAAAATGGATGTCAGAGGAGATTCTGAAACTTGCAGTTGAATGTAGAGTGGCTAAAGCAAAAGGAAGAAATGATGAAGTAAAAGAGCTGAACAGAAGATTTCTAAGATGGCTTGAGAAGACCAAGTAAAGTATTATAATGAAATGTGCAAAGAGCTGAAGTTAGAACACCAAAAGAGAGAACACGCTCAGCATTTCTCAAGCTAAAACAACTGAAGAAAAATTCAAGACTATAGTTGCAATATTGAAGGATTTTATGGGGGAAAATATTAAATGACACAGGAAACATCAAAAAAAGATGGAAGAAGTATACAGAGTCACTGTACCAAAAAGAATTAGTCAATATTCAACCATTTCAGGAGGTAGCATATGATCAAGAACTGATGGTACTGAAGGGAGAAGTCCAAGCTTCACTGAAGGCACTGGCAGAAAACAAGTCTCCAGGAATTGACAGAAATTGAGATGTTTCAACAAAAGGATGCAACACTGGAAGCACTGACTCATCTATGCCAAGAAAGTTGGAAGACAGCTACCGGCCAATCAACAGGAACAGATCCATATTTGTACCCATTCCAAAGAAAGGTGATCCAACAGAATGCAGAAATTATCAATAATATTACTAATACCACACATAAGTTAAATTTTGCTGAAGATCATTCAAAAGCAGTTCCAGCAATAAATCAACAGGGAACTGCCAGAAATTCAAGATGGATTCAGAAGAAGACATGGAACAAGGGATATCATTGCTGATGTCAGATGGATCTTAGCTGAAAGCAGAGAATACCAGAAAGATGTTTGTTTATCTATGTTGTATTGGCTATGCAAAGGCATTCAGCTGTGTGGACCATAACAAATTATGGATAACATTGCAAAGAATGGGAATTTCAGATCACTTAATTGTACTCATGAGAAACCTGTACATAGACAAAGAGGCAGTTGTTCAAACAGAACAAGGGGATATTATATGATTTAAAGTCAAGAAAGGTGTGTGTCAGGGTTGTATCCTTTCACCATATTTATTCAATCTGTATGCTGAGCAAATAATCAGAGAAGACGGACTATATGCAGAAGAACGAAGCATCAGGATTGGAGGAAAACTTATTAACAAACTGCATTATGCAGATGACACAACCTTGCTAGCTGAAAGCTGAGAGGACTTGAGGCACTTACCGATGAAGATCAAAGACTACCGCATTCAATATGGATTAAACCTCAACATAAAGAAAACACAAATCCTTACAACTGGACCAACAAGCAACATAATGATAAACGGAGAAAAGATTGAAGTTGTCAAGGATTTCATTTTGCTTGGATCCACAATCAACACCCATGGAAGCAGCAGTCAAGAAATCAGACGACGTATTGCATTGGGCAAATCTGCTGCAAAAGACCTCTTCGAAGTGTTAAAAAGCAAAGCAAAAATGTTACATTCAGGGCTAAGGTGCACCTGACCCAAGCCATGGTATTTTCAATTGCCTCATATGCATGTGAAAGCTAGATGATGAACAAGGAAGACCCAATAAGAATTGATGCCTTTGAATGATGATGTTGGCAAAGAATATTGAATATACCATGGACTGCCAGAAGAATGAACTAATCTGTCGTAGAAGTACAGCCAGAATGCTCCTTAGAAGCAGGAACGGTAATACTTCATCTCACATACTTTGGACTTGTTATCAGGAGGGACCAGTCCCTGGAAAAGGATATTATGCTTTGTAAAATAGATGGTCAGTGAAAAAGAGGAAGATCCTCGACAAGATGGATTGATACAATGCCTGCAACAATAAGCTCAAACATAACAACAATTATGATGATGGTGTAGGACTGGGCAGTATTTTGTTCTATTGTACATACGGTCACTATGAGTCAGAGCCAACTTGATGGCACCTAACAACAACAACAACAACTGCCTAGCAAACACCCTATAGGACAGAGTAGAACTGCCTCATAGAGTTTCCAAGGAGATGCTGGTGGATTCGAATGGCTGACCTTTTGGTTAGCAGCTGAACTCTGCAGCTGAACTCTTAAACACTGTACCACCAGGGCCCCAATTAATAGTTGAGTGAATATTCATTGGATGAGAGGATAAATTAATAAGAGGAAGAGAAAGGTGAAGAATAGTGTTTATATTTTCAGGGATAAGCAGCCCAACAGGGTGAGGATGGAGATGGGAAACCCCTAGGGGAAACCTATACTCCTACTCTCTATGAATCTGTTCCGAATCACAAGAAGCTCTGAGGAATGGTGTCATGAAATACCTGGTCATGGCATACTGGCCACTCTCATCTCTACAACCTTTGTCCACAGCCTCCTTGCCAGGCCAGGGCTCCATATGCTGATGGCCACCAGGTCAAAATGGCTCCAACTTGAGTATATCTACCTTTACAAGTGACTCTGAACCATGTGATATTCTGGAGAAAGCTTTTGGCCTCCCTTGTCCAAGATGTTGTCTACACATTTAAAATTAACTTGTCACTATAAAGGAACAAGAATTTACAACTTAGATTCTTTTATTCTTACTTCCAGATTGGCCACATATCCTATGATTTTCTGTGTTAACTATGTATTGTGGGAATGCTCTCTCCCCAAAGAACAACCAGGGATGAATATACTTTAGGCGCTAAAATAATGATGATCAATCTGAACACTTGCAGATTCATGTTTTATTAGTGGAAGATGGGAAAAGTTATAACCTTCCTCTGTGGGCAAAGGAAGGATGAATCAACTTGCCTATAGTGTTGGCAACTGGTCTACACAACACACCCCTCTCCATTGTTATACTTCCTGCCCAGGTTAGTCAAAGGGCTAATTATGAAACCAGAATCTGTGCTGATTACATATTAGGTGTGAACTATACAGTCGATAATTGTGGGTTATTGAGGTGGTGATTTGGGTTTGATTGACAGGCATATGCACCTCTGTGGAAGCACAGTATTTCTTACTCTCTGGCACTACATATTCTACATAAGAAAGTATAGTATTTCCGAGAAAACAAAGGAAAATATACATAATAAATGTTCTGTACTTCTGAGGATAAAAGAAGTTTTTTCATAAGAAACTACCTGAAGGAGTAGTGTTTGGAAAACCAAGGGTGACTGTTGAAAGCCAAAGCATTGCCTTAATTCACATAGACCAGCCCTCACTCTTGCCCAGCCTTAGAAGAGAGGCAAACACATTCTTTTGTACAATACCCCAACAATGCTTTGAGAAACCAATTGTTATCCTCTGAACATGTGTAATAAGTATTAGAAGCCCATTTCCTTAACCTTATCAAGCATTAATTGATCAATATGACAGGAGGGCTAAGGACTTCACATAAACTATTTATTAGACACTGTTGAGACCTATAACTACACACACAAATATGTGCACACAAACTGCTTTGTTCCACCTCAGAAATGGTTTCTTGTCTCTCAATATTCAAAGTAATAAGAAAAATTAGCATTATCACTGACAGGTAAGATTACTGTTTGTGAGGCTAGCTCCAAGGGGAATACCAACAAGAAAAGGAAACTTGTCTTACTGGAATATGGAATTCTCTGTACAGGTGTTTTCTGGTGGCACCAGAAATGTGAAGTCCTTGAGTAGAAATTGTCAATTATTTGACAATTTTCAATTTCAACCTTCTCCACCATCTTTGAAGAGGAATCTTCTTGACTGTCGCTAAATGGTGTCTACATAACTTTGTGGTTTTATAATTTTAAGCTAAAACTTTTAAAAAAATGAGCATTTAGCTCTATGTAAGCTAAAAACTGCTTTGGAAGTTTGCACACTTCTCTGCCTATAACTCAGTATCCCTTGGCTAAATTATCTGACATTCACGTGGAAGAGAAAACTCTTGTTCATTTGTGGTTAGCAGTTCTCCTAACAGTTTGCCATTGATTAGGACTAATACTTTATATCAACTGCTCCAGGTGTTTTGACATTGTCAATTACTTTTCAGGCCAGCTTGTTCTAAAGTGGGTAGAAAAAAAGTATAGGAAACTTTTAATTAAGTAGAACAAAAAAATAAAAAGCCAAAAAAATTATACAGTTTTCATAGATTATACAAAAAAAAAAAAACTATAAAACTGCTAAGCTTGCACCTACAAACCAATAACTTTTAAATAATCTATGTGCTTGCCAAAGGAGTGTAAAAAGGAATAAATTATACACAACAGGACATGATTTAAGCCATAAAAATGGAACATCTTGGCAAAATTAAGGCAGAGGCCTAAGACCAAAGTCCAAGATTTCCACAATCCATGCAGAGTCCAAACCACCATAAGCAGTATTATTGACTTTACTTTTTTTAAATAAATTTTCAAAACTCAATTGGCATAACATAATTTATAAAGAAAATGTTCTAGATTCTACTTTGGTGAATAGCGTCTGGGGTCTTAAAAGCTTATGAGCAGCCATCTAAGATACTCCACTGGTCTCACCCTGTTTGGAGCAAGGGAAAAAGAAGAAAATCAAAGACACAAGGGAAAGATTAGTCCAAAGGACTAATGGACCACAAGTACTACAGCCTCCACCAGACTGAGTCTAGCTCAACTAAATAACTAGATGGTGCCTGGCTACCACCACCAACTGTTCTGACAGGGGTCAAAATAGAGGGTACCAGACAGAGCTAGAAAAAAATGTAGAACAAAATTCTAACCCCCCCAAAAAAAGAAAAAAGACCAGACTTACTGGTCTGACAGAGACTGGAGAAACCCCGAGAGTGAGACCCCAGGAACACCCTTATAGCTCAGTAAGGAAGTCATTCCTGAGATTCACCCTTCAGCCAAAGACTAGACAGGCCCATAAAACAAAACAAGACCAAATGGGCACACCAGCCCAGGGCAAGGACAAGAAGGCAGGAGGCAACAGTAAAGCTGGTGTGATGGTTAAGATTGTATGTCAACTTTCTAGGCCATGATTCTTAGTGTTTCAGCAGTTGTATAATGTTGTGATCACTTCCCCATTGAAATTTGATATGTGATCACCCCCATGATGGAATCTGCTGAGTGGTACCAGCGGGGGTGGGGGCAAGGCCTGTGGTAGCTCACCATCCCCTCAGCCTTCATCTCTCCGCCCTCCATCGGCTACTTCCTTCCTGCCCACCTTGCCAACGTTTTTGGCTTGTTCAGGATCCAACAGCTGCCTCTTGTTGTCCCACCTCAAGTTCTTGGGACTTGAGCTAGCAGCTTACCTGTTGATCTTGGAATTCGTCGATCTTCACAGCCTGTGAGCAAGATTCCTGCTCCCTGACCTGCTGATCTTGGGTTTGCCAGCCCCTGCAGCTATGTGAATCGAGAGAAACCTTGCGGTCTTGCCTGCTGATCTTGGAATTCATCAACCTTCACAGCCTGTGAGTGAGAGCCCTGCTCTCCAACCTGCTGATCTTGGGTTTGCCAGCTTCTGCAGCTGTGTGAATTGGGAGAGGCCTCTGCCCTGATCCATGGACTTGGGACATTCTAGCCTCCCATAAGCTGTTTCCTTGATATAAATCTCTCTATATATATATTTATACTCTTTACTGGTTTTGCTTCTCTAGAGAACCCAGCCTAAGACAGCTGGTAATGGAGAATCCAAGGTCAAGAAGGGGAGAGTGCTGACATGTCATGGGGTTGGCAACCAATGTCACAAAACAATATGTGTATTAATTGTTTAATGAGAAACCTGTCTGCTCTATAAACCTTCATCTAAAGTACAATAAAAAACAACAAACAAACAAAAATTTCAAAATTTCTCCCCCAAATAAATATCCCGTGATCTACCCTGGGAATACTGAGACATGGAATGGCCATCTCACCCCCAGTATATGCACACACACCCATCCGACAGATTCATATTTGAGAATTCAAAGCCCTACAACTTTAAATGATTTTCAGGACCTATTTGAAGGTGCTCCATATATCCTTGGATGGATTGCCTGTACTTGGTGCCTTCGATGGGTAACTTAAGAATACAGAATAAAAGTCTCCCCTCCCACACACACAAAACCACAGGGCTCTGTCTGGTGAAAGTATAAATCCATTTAACCATTAGAGTCAATAGGGCAAGCCATTAATGAAATGAATCCATCCAACATAAAAAAATAATAATAACTTCACAACCCAGTTAATTTCATACCAATTTACACATGAAATGCTATCTTAAAGAATGCGTTGAAACCAAATGTAAATTCTAAATTCCCTAGAATTCCAAATTTATCATCTAGAAAAACATCTTCATAAATGTAGCCTTATATATCTCATGAAGTTTTCTAAATCTTACTAATAGATTCAAATTTCAAATACTGGCAGGAGTAATAAGTAAATTCTTACATTTGCTAAAAGCAGAGAATTAATTTCTCCTTTTTTTGTTGTTGCCATTTTTTAAATGTTAGGGACTGATACGTTACACCAATTATTTCAGTTGTTTTGACATCGTCAATGACTTTTCAGGATAGTTTTTTAAAGGTGGATGAAAAAAACAAACAAACAAACAAACCAGGGGGTGGAGATTGGAAACGTTTTATTACATGCAACTCTTCATCTACTCCTTTGATATAAAACCTGGTTTTATTTCTGAAATGGTACATAAACATTCAAACATTTCACTCCTTATAGAAATGCCCATTCAATGCATGGAAAATTAAGAAAGCAGCAGAATTCCAGAAGGATGGCTTGGGCATGGTGGTTTCCTGAACAGAAACCAACGTGGTGAACATTGGGACTTTTCCAACACTCCCTTTCTCCGGATGTCTATTTATTCTTCATTGGCTGGCAACCATTCACAAGCATTGGATCTGTGACTTTCTCCTATGTCTTTTCTATGCCGCAGGACATTAAAACACTTGCTACAAATCCAGCCAGAAGGGATACTACCTCCCAGGACCTACGGTCACTTTCACATTCAAGGATTGACTTCAATTGACTGGGGTCCATATAAGTAATATATTCCCAAACCAAAAAAGCTGCCCTAGGCAATTTTTCTTTTCTGAGAAGACTCTATGAGGTGTCAAGAACATTACTTTGAAAAATGTTTTTGGACGTTTCTTGACCTCAGAATTTTTTCCAGGTGTGATTTTGGGCTGATCCTCAATAATAGTCATACATAGCTTAGCCAGATATTAGGTTTTAAAGTGTGTGGCATTTTCAAGTGGATTTTTTTTTTTTCCTTCTCTCTCTCTCTCTGCTCAAACATATACCAGGAGCAAACAGGAGGTCAAGCCCATTGTTATGCTTTTCAATTACAAACTTTGTATCTTTTGTCCTATGCCTTTCTCCTCCACCAACTCAAAATCCAATAAACAGAAGGCCTGGGTTAATAGGAATCCTCTGGAATTATGGGATACTACAAACAGAACATCTTCATTGTGCTTCAATTTCCCAAGTTTTTCAGCTCCTCTCAATTATCCTTAAAATTTACAGTTTGGTCTGGCAGAGCTCTCTGGGTGGATCGAAAAGAATGTCACTTTTCTAAGAGGATGACAAACAATCTGTCCAAAATAGGAACGGTCAATCTTTGGAAATCCACAAGAAGTTCTATTTTTTTCTTTTAGCTAGATGAGGACCCACTTGTTGGTTGAACAGAGATAGAAGTGAAAATAATGGAAATTGGAGGTTCTGGAGTGAGCAGTGACTCAATTCTGATAAAACATAAATTTCCTGAGAAAACGTAAGTTCAAAGTTACACTTCTTAGAAATATAGGGCAGTCTTTACAGGGTGGAAAACAGGTGTAGGTGGCAGAAATGCAATATTCTCATTCCTGCCAGTGACATTCAGTGCCATCTTTAAAAAGCTTTTTTTTTTTTTGTCTTACTCATGACAAATAAATCAGAACCACTATTCATGAACATTGTCAAATGAAAACAATGTCATTCTTCACATTCATTCCTTCATAGATGACCATTTACTGAGCAGAAAGGTTTAGATTTGGGTTTTTTACTTCTAAAAACACATGAATAAGGAGGATGAGCCATAAGGTCAGTTCTTTCTAAAAACAGAGAGGAAGGGGACTCACCAAATTAACTATAAATCTCATCTTATTTTGAAGGTTCTGCTAGCCACTAATATTTTTCTTCCCATTGATTATATTTTCTGGTGTAGTCACACGTGGCACAGACCACTTTGGTTTATTAAATTCTGTTTTATTTTCCTCCTGAGTATACAGTGAAATTACATTTCCCAGACTCTCTCACAGGTAGGTGGGGCTAAGTGACTGGCCAATGGAACATAGAGGCCAGAAGGGATGTTTGTCACTTCCAAGCCTGGCCCATAAAAAACCTCCCACCCTCTCCTCTCTCATTACAGGACAGAAGTAGAGGACCCAGGAGAGGATTTCAAAGCCCTGTGGGATGGAGCACCTATTAGATGAATGAACCTTGGCTTCAATGACCATGTGAAGTAGACCCCCCCACATCCACTCCTCAACCTACATGATGTAAGCAAGAAGCAAATTTGTACTGTGTTAACCCACTAAGACTTCAGAGTTGTTTATTACAGCAGTTAGCCTATACTGTCTATAATTGGTGATTGGAAAATTGCTGAACCCTATCTCTTCCTATAATAAAAAGCATTAATATGTAACAGGACTATCTGCTTTGACTTCAACGGAGTATAACCCTGAGCTCTGTGATTTAAACACATTTATAAATATCAAGTTGCAGTCATTAAGGTTGATTTTTTAATTTCACATATTCCCTGATTTCAAGGCATATATCAACTACCTTTCCTTACCCTACCAGGGAAACACTTCCTTGCCTTTATTAATTTTCTTTCTTCAAATTTATTTCCTCCTGAAATGTGACTCACTTTTTGAAGATGGTCAATGTCAAGAAATGCCATGATGTTCTTTCACTAGTCCACAAAGCAAACATCAAATTTTATCTTGGTAACTAGAAGTCAAATTTCATCAAAATTAATTATCTCTTTAGCAGGTTATGGTAGAACAATTAAGAAAAACAGGAAATGCTGACTTTATAGCTAATAAAGGACCTCATTCCCTTCAGTCAATAAAACACAAGCTTCTCCAATGATAAGACTTCAAATGTCATCCAGTGTTTCTCAGCTAAAACATTCTATATGTATAAAGTTTTCCTTGAGTGAGAAGGAATCCTTACTAATGGACTCAGAGGTAGCAGAATTGAGCATGCTTCTTGAAAGTCCTAATGCCTAGATACAGTAGCATCTGATCCAACCAGAGCTATGAGCTATAATAGAACCTAAATCTTCCTAAACCAGGTGGAAATCATTTCCAATATGACGTGCCACTGGCTGTGTGGCAGGCAGCACTTTAAAGCGGTAATGAGGATTTGCACTGCACAAATTTTTATTTAGAACATCATTAGGAGTAATAGTCTTTGGCCTTTACACAGTGAATAACAAGTTTCCCTTTGGAATTTAACTTCACAGTCAGCTTTATACCTAAAACATTAAGGATCTTTGAGATCCAAAATCTAACTGAGTAGGAGCTCAACTCAGCCTAACCATAAAAATGGGTATTTTGAGAAAAGGCTCCAAATAGATTGTTTTACTACAATAAAAAGCAGTAAAGTAAGTCATATATCCTGGGTATTAATGTAACCTGAGTACTTTTAAGGCAGTTACCACAACTTTGTAGCTATTTGCATTTCATTGACTCGTATGTAGTACAATGTCTTCTAGGGAGAAAGAGCACTATTTCCAGCTCTACAAAAGAAGACTTGGGAGAAAATACTTGTAAAACACATATCTAATAAAGGATTTATATCCAAAGTATACAAACAACTCTTAGAACTCAACTAGGAAACAAACAACCCAATTAAAAATGGGCAAACTAACTGAACAGACGCCTCAGTAAAGAATATATACAGATAACAACTAAGCATATGAAAAAATGCTCAGATCGGTAGTTGGAAAATATGGCCTTGGTGATAGAAATGGTGCCGGTGATCACAGGGTTAAATTTTGCAAGACCAATGACTTCTTCATTGCAAATACCTTTTTCACCAACATAAACGGCGAGTATACACATGGACCTTGCCAGATGGAATACACAGGAATCAAATCAAATACTTTCGTGGAAATAGACAATGGAAAAGCTCAATACCACCAGCCACAAAAAGGCAGGGCCTGACTGTGGATCAGACCATCAATTATTCATATGCAAGGTCAAGCTGAAGTTGAAGAAAATTACAACAAGTCCACGAGAGCCAGAGTATCACCTTGAGTATATCCCACCTGAATTTAGAGACCATCTCAAGAATGGATTAGACGCATTGAACACTAATTGAACACTAATAACTAAAGACCAGATGAGTTGTGGAATGACATCAAAGACATCATACATGAAGAAAGCAAGAGGTCATTAAAAGACAGGAGAGAAAGAAAAGACCTAAATGGATATCAGAAGAGACTCTGAAACTTGCTCTTGAACATCAAGTAGCTAAAGCAAAAGGAAGAAATGATGAAGTAAAAGAGCTGAACAGAAGATTTCAAACGGCTGCTCCAGAAGACAAAGAATTATGATGACATGCGCAAAGACCTGGAGATAGAAAACCAAAAGCAAAACAACTGAAGAAAAAATTCAAGCCTCGAGTTGCAATACTGAAGGATGCTACAGGAAAAATATTAAACAACACAGGAAGCATCAAAAGATGGAAGAAAGACACAGAGTCACTATACCAAAAAGAATTGGTCATCATTCAACCATTTCAGGAGGTAACATATGATCAGGAACTGATGGTACTGAATGATGAAGTTCAAGCTGCACTGAAGGCACTGGCGAAAAATAAGGCTCTGGGAATTGATGGAATACCAACTGAGATGTTTCAACAAACAGATGCAGCTCTGGAAGTGCTCACTCATCTACGTCAAGAAATTTGGAAGACAGCTACCTGGCCAACCGACTGGAAGAGATCTATATTTATCCCTATTCCCAAGAAAGGTGATCCAACCAAATTCAGAAATTATCAAACAATCTCATTGATATCACCTGCAAGCAAAACTTTGCTGAAGATCATTCAAAAGCAGCTGCAGCAGTATATCAATAGGGAACTGCCAGAAATTCAAGACATGTTCAGAAGAGGATGTGGAACCAAGGATATCATTGCTGATGTCAGATGGATCTTGGCTGAAAGCAGAGAACACCAGGAAGATATTTACTTGTGTTTTATTGATTATGCTAAGGCATTCGACTGTGTGGATCATAACAAAACATGGATAACATTGTGGAGAATGGGAATTCCAGAACACTTAATTGTGCTCCTGAGGAATCTGTACATGGATCAACAGGCAGTCATACGAACAGAACAAGGGGATACTGCATGGTTTAAAGTCAGGAAATGTGTGAGTCAGGGTTATATCCTTTCACCACACCTATTCAATCTGTACACTGAGCAAATAATCCAAGAAGCTGGACTATATGAAGAAGAAATTCAGGCGTCAGGACTGGAGGAAAACTCATTAACAACCTGCGTTATGCAGATGACACAACCTTGCTTGCTGAAAGTCAAGAGGACTTGAAGCACTTACTGATGAAGATCAAAGACCACAGCCTTCAGTATGGATTACACCTCAACATAAAGAAAACAAAAATCCTCATAATTGGACCAACAAGCAACATCATGATAAACAGAGAAAAGACTGAGGTTGTCAAGGATTTCATTTTACTTAGATCCACAATCAACACCCATGGAAGCAGCAGTCAAGAAATCAAAAGACACATTGCCTTGGGCAAATCTGCTGCAAAAGACATCTTTAAAGTGTTGAAAAGCGAAGATGCCACCTTGAGGACTAAGGTGTGCCTGACCCAAGCCATTGTGTTTTCAATTGCCTCATATGTATGCAAAAGCTGGACAATGAATAGGAAAGACCCAAGAAGAACTGACGCCTTTGAAGTGTGGTGCTGGCCGAGAATATTGAATATACCATGGACTGTGTCTTAGTCATCTAGTGCTGCTCCAACAGAAGTACCACAAGTGGATAGCTTTTAACAAAGAGAAATTTATTCTCTCGTAGTCCAGTAAGCTACAAGTCCAAATTCAGGGCATCAGCTCCAAGAGAAGGCTTTCTCTCTCTGTTGGCTCTGGAGGAAAGTCCTTGTGATGCATCAGTCTTCCCTTGGTCTGAGAGCATCTCAGCACAGGAACCTCAGGTCCGAAGGACACGCCCTGCTCCCAGCACTGCTTTCTTGGTGGTATGAGGTCCCCATGTGTCTCTGCTGGCTTCTCTCTTTTATATCTCAAAAGAGATTGCATTAAGACACTATCTAATCTTGTAAATCTCCTCAGTATAACCTCATCACGGTGATAGAATTTACAACACCTAAGGAGATCACATATAACCTCATCATAGTGATTGAGTTTACAACACATAAGGAATTCACATCAGATTACACAGTCATACAACACTGGGAATCATGAGTCAGCCAAACTGACAGATATTTTTTGGGGACACAACTCAATCCATGACAGGCTGCCAAAAGAACAAACAAATCTGTCTTGGAAAAGTACAAACAGAATGCTCCTTAGAAGCAAGGATGGTGAGACTACATCGCACATACTTTGGACATGTTATCAGAAGGGATCAGTACCTGGAGAAGAACATCATGCTTGGTGAAGCAGACGGTCAGTGAAAAAGAGGAAGATGCTCAACGAGATGGATTGACACAGTGGCCGCAACAATGGGCTCCAGGAAAGCAACAATTGTTAGGATGGGGCAGGACCGGGCAGTGTTTTGTTCTGTTGTGTATAGGGTCACTGTGAGTGGGAACTGATTCGACTGCACCTAACAACAAACAACGAAGTGAAAAAAGCCAATCTGAAAAGGCTACATACTGTATACTTATAACTGTATGGAATTTTAGAAAAGGCAAACCTATAGAGACAATAAAAACATCAGTAGTTCATGGGTTTGGAGGGAAGAGGGGAGGAATGACTTAAGTGGAGCATAGGATATTTTTAGGGTAGAGAAACTGTTCTTTTGATACTGTAATGGTGGATTCATGATATGCTTTTTTGTTAATAATAAGGTATCGATATTGGTTCATTAATAGCAACAAATATACCAAACTAATGCAAGATGTTAATAATAGGGGAAACTTTGGAGGGGGCAGTATATGGCAACTCTCTATTATCTGATCAATTTTTCTGTAAATCTAAAACTGCTCTAAAAACAAAGTCCATTAGTTAAAAAATTTAAAAGGTCAAGTTACCTAGATTTTAATCTATCTGATTGTTCCCTGATGAGGTGCTTAGCCCTTGGTCCAATCCTTTGCTCTGTGAAGAGAAAGGTTTATTCTGTACAAGGCCTGGGATTGGGTGTCAAGGGAACTGGAAACCATTTATTGACATCATGTGTCAAGTTAGGTTAATAATCTGTGTATGCATTGATTCTGCTTGAGCAACCCGTATGCCTGAGCACACAGATCAGGAACAAAAGACGGGAAGAGAAAGAGTTGGTAACTGCATTACCCAGGGTCTTCAGAAATATCTACAGAGAATTAATAGTGGCAACTGTTGGTGATCACAAGTTACTTCTGCAACACTGCTCTGCTTTATAGAGAAGGGTGTCAGGATGCCTGCAGCAGTGAACGCAACAGTGAATACTTCAATGACCAGCACTGCTCACCTGTGCAGGGAACTACCAGTCCTAGAGAAGAAGGAAGGGGACTTACAGATGCCTGAGTGTTTCAGGAAGATCTTCTGAGATCTGTGGAAGACCTTCCCTCACATCCAGCAAGTTGGGACTTATTTGATGGGCAAAATGATCAACAAAGGCCCCTTTGCCAAAGTGATGGAAGGGCTACGTCTCTCCAGAGGCAAAAAGTCAAGAGTACATTGACAAATACACCTAACTCTCATGCCACTTGTCATGGGATAGGGAGCAGGAAAAGGGCAGTTTCCTTTTGCACAGCTTACTTACCCTACAATCTGGACACCCTGAGGAGGCTCAAGTTGTTACAATTCAAAAAAATCTTGAAATTCAGATTATCCATTAGTCTACAAACTGTGTGTGTATATGTGTGTGTGTGTTCCAATTGAGCCTTTTAACGTATATTAAAATTATTTTCACAATAGATCAAAATAAATTCAAAGAAACAAGATTAAAAAATCACATTAATAACTTCTATCAGGTTTTCATTTGCAAATAAAATGCCTCTTTGTTTCTGCTAAAAATAAAGGAATAACTTCTTGCTGTCAAACTAACTATGAAAGCAAGAATTAAATAGGAATTTTAATGAGCTTTTCTATAATGTATGGTAGCTAATTTTACTGGTATATAAGAATTCTTCCATATTTAATTATTTTTATTTCTGAACCAACTATTTCCTTTGGTTTGGGTTGATATGTGTTCCTAGATGTAACTCATTTATTAATTTTTTGATGAATAAATGTGTTCTTTACAATGAAAAGAACAACCTTACCTGCTTTTCTGACAGCTATGCCAGAAAATCCCACAAAAGCACAGCTAACAGATTGCTGACGTGTAACTATTTTAAAGTAGTTACTATCAATCCTGACTTAACTAAAATTTCAGCTTTACATATATATAAATATGTTTATATATATGCTATTCTATTCACATGTCAATTTTATAAAAATAACCAATGTAACCAGTTTCTGTTATGACTGATTTATTCTCCTTGTTTCGGTTTTGTGCTTTTTAAAAAAAAAAAAATTGAACCTGCTTTTGCTCTTTTTATTAGTTAAACTTCACTGAACTTCGTTTACATCCTCAATGATTTAGGTATCCGTCAAAGTCATCAACAAGAAGAGAGTTAAGCAGGACTCCTATGTTCTAAAGAATATAAAGCATGAATCACAGATCGAGCAAATGGTTAAACACCCTAACATTGCCCAGCTGTACGAAACCTTGTAGACAGAAAATTCTTATTACATGAAGATGGAGCTATGCCTTGGAGGAAGCCTCCTGGACAAGATCTGGGATCAAAAGAAACCAAAGGAAGAAGTTCTCCAGACAGATCTTGTCCTCTGTGGGGCATTTGCACCGGCATGGGGTCATACACAGGTATGATGCCACTTCTTCCTCCAAGGAAGGAAAAGCCACTAAAGCCCATCACATTCATGAAACCTTGGACATGTTAATCACTGGCACTGAGCCCAGCACAATGTCCATAGCTAAAAGTAATGTAAGGGAAGATCAGAGTCCTTGAGAAGCTTGTTGCTGGGTGTACCATCATGGGGAAAACAAGCACCAGTCATACACCCAAGATCTAAACTAAGATGACGCAACAGTAACTATCTCTTCCTCTCCTTTGCAGTGTTTAGTTTGAGTTCATAAATAACTGTCTTTATGTGAAAATTATGATTATAGTGTAGAGGGGAATTTTTTTATCTTCTTATGGGCAAAATATATAAGAGGAACAGAATATGGCACCAATAAATGTGGGAGAGCTTCTTTATGGGTTTAATGATTTTGAGGAAACTCTTTTTGAGGCCAGCCTATGGTATTTTCTGGTTTATAATGTGCTTGTTCTTCCTACCCATCCAGATTTTTTAAATGCCTTCTAAAATGTCTTATGATTTGGGAAAGATCACAGGTACTTATTCCTAAGACCCCTTATACACTAAACTATACATAGCTCATTCCTCCACATCATCATCTTTACAGGAGAGTTCCAGAGGCTAGAAAGGGACTTCAAGTCATCCCATAACTCAGTACTGTATTTTTTTCATCCCTGGTCATCTTGACATTTTTATATATACCCTCTTTCCATAGCACACAAAACACACTGATATATGGGCTCCTTAAATGCAGAAACTCCTAGAAAGGAGATTACTGGGCTTAAACTAGGAAAAATATTGAAGATACACATGCAAACAAGTCTTGTAGGAGAAATCGTTGTTGTTGTTAGGTGCCATCGAGTCGGTTCTGACCCAGAGTGACCCTACATACAATAGAACGAAACAATGCCCAGTCCTGCACCATCCTCACTATTGTTATTACTCTTGAGCCCATTGTTGCAGCCACTGTGTCAATCCATCTTCTTGAGGGTCTTCCTCTTTTTTGCTGACCCTCTACTATACCAAGCATGATGTCCTTCTCCAGGGACTGAGCCCTCCTGATAAAATGTCCAAAGTAAGTGAGAGGAAGTCTCACCATCCTTGCTTCTAAGGAGCATTCTGTTTGTACTTCTTCCAAGACACATTTGTTTGTTCTTTTGGTAATCTGTAGAATATTTAATATTCTTTGCCAACACAATCCAAAGGCGTCAATTCTTCTTCGGTCTTCCTTATTCATTGTCCAGCCTTCACATGCATATAAAGTGATTGAAAACACCATGGCTTGGGTCAGGCGCACCTTAGTCCTCAAGGTGAAATCTTTGCTTTTTAACACTTTAAAGGGGTCTTTTGCAGCTGATTTGCCCAAGGCACTGCGTCTTTTGATTTCTTGACTGCTGCTTCCAAGGGTGTTGGTTATGGATCCAAGTAAAATGAAAACTTTGACAACTTCTATATTTTCTCCATTTATCATGATTTTGCTTACTGGTCCAGTTGTGAGGATTTGTGTTTTATGTTGAGGTGTAATCCAAACTGAAGGCTGTGGTCTTTCATCCTCATCAGTAAGTGCTTCAAGTCCTCTCAGCTTTCAGCAAGCAAGGTTGAGTCATCTGCATAATGCAGGTTGTTGATGAGTCTTCTTCCAATCCTGATGCCTGAAGTTCTTCTTCATGTAGTCCAGCTTCTTGTATTATTTGCTCAGCATACAGATTGAATAAGTATGGTGAAAGGATACAACCTTGACACACACCTTTCCTGACTTTAAACCATGCAGTATCCACTTGTTCTGTTCGAACGACTGCCTTTTAATCTATGTACAGGTTTCTCATGAGCACAATTAAGTGTTCTGGAATTCCCATTTTCTGCAATGTTATCCATATTTTGTTATGATCCACACAGTGGAATGCCTTTGCATAGTCAATAAAACACAGGTAAACATCTTTCTGGTATTCTCTGCTTTCAGCCAGGATCCTTCTGACATCAGCAATGATATCCCTGCTTCCACCTCCTCTTCTGAATCTGGCTTGAATTTTTGACAGTTCTCTGTCAATCTACTGCTGCAACCACTTTTAAATGAGCTTCATCAAAATTTTACTTGTGTGTGATATTAATAATATTGACAGTTATTAATTTGATAATTTCCACATTCGATTGGATCACCTTTGTTTGGAATAGGCATAAATATGACTCCATCCACACCATTAAGGTCAACTCTACTTAGAGGAGGCAGCTCTTCCCCAGTTGTCTTTTGAGTGACTTCCAACCTAAGGGACTCATCTTCTGGCACTAGATCAGACAATGTTTCACTGCTATTCATAAGGTTTTCACTGGCTGATTCTTTTCAGAAGTAGACTACCAGGTCCTTCTTCCTAGTCTGTCTTAGTCTGGAAGCTCAACTGAAATCTGTCCACCATGGGTGACCATGCTGGTATTTGAATACCAGTGGCATAGCTTCCAGTATCACAGCAACAAACACACCCCCACAGTACAACAAACTGACAGACATATAGGTGGTATATGAAGGAGAAATGGTTTGTGACAAATTCTGTCATAACTGGCTTTTTTTTTTTTAAGCAAACAACTTGTTCACATGTTCTTTATCAACTGCTTAATTACTGTCAAACATTTAATCACGCAAACCAATTTCGATGTGTAAACACTGCCACGACTGGAAGAGGCAAGAGGGTCCACTGCCCTTCACATTAAAGCCAGGGAACCAGGTGTCAGAATCCACTCAGAGGGCCTCCCAAGCATTACTGTGCCCAGCTGAAATCACCATCACCCCCTCCACCATCACCACCAAGAGTGCCTTCCCTTGGAAAAGCCTGTACTCCAAAGGACAGGAGGGACAGGGACAGGAGAACAAACAACTCTGATAAAACATTTGGTAGATGTCATGGATTGAATTATGTCCCCCAAAAAATGTGTGTATCAGTTTGTCTGGGCCACGATTCCCGGTATTGTGTGATTTTCCTATATGTTGTAAATTCTGCCTCTATGATGTTAATGAGGGAGGATGTGCAGCAGTTGTGTTAGTAAGGCAGGACTCAATCTACAAGATGGGATTGTGTCCCGAGGCAATCTCTTGAGATATAGAAGAGAGAAGTGAGCAGAAAGACAGGGAGACCTCA